>NC_092859.1:138599713-138637879 GCF_032062135.1 Pyxicephalus adspersus | reverse complement strand
AAAAGCATCTGAGTTGTTTCATTTAAAATTATTTGTGGTAATGTACAGAACCTAAATTCGAAAAAAGTTGTCCGTCCAAATATTGATGGACCTAACTGTATATCTGATCCAATTTATTCATTGCTTTTATGTCGCAATATGGGAAGTGTCATATATTAGATTTAAGGACCACTCTTCATTTAGGGACCTTTGACAAGGCAGTGTGACTTTCATATCTAATTTCCAATGTATGCAGCTAAAACATCTGCATTTATTGAAAATTGTTGATGTAATTTTTTTATTGTTGACTGCCTGACAAGTGTGCTGGGAAATGCGTGTATTATGTTTGTTCCTTTGAATTGCTCCTTTCAATTGCAGTTGGCAATTATGTTTTTTTCCCTCTTAGCATCAAACACTTCCATCTTAAAGCGGAATTTGGCAATTAGGCAATCTTCTCAAATCGCCTTTCATACTCATAGGTATTCACAATTATCTTTCTGTGGGCCTTACAAAGCTCTTTTGATCTTATCATAATGACAAACATAGGTCAATAGCAAAGTGAACAGCAGATCTTGGATACCAGCATATTACCAAAATAAGGTCCAAACCATTGGCTTTTTTTTTTTTGCTCATTATCTATTGTTTAAATTGGAAGAATGAATTGACCATATCAGCTTAGTGTGCCATATATTGATGTATTTAACTTTTATTTGTGGGGACTGTTTTAAAGTGGAACTAAACCCCGTTTTTTATTCAACCTTCCTTTTTCCGTAATGGGCACCGCCATCTTCTTTTCTCTTCTCTTCTTTGCTTTATTCTGTGGCCATTTTGATTTGCCGGACCTGGATAAAAGGCACAAAGAGCTTGTTGGGTCCCAGTGACAACAGGGGAAGCCAGGATGTTCTGCGTATTGATGGATGAAGTGAGCAATCAGGCTGGTAAGAATGCTTACTGCAGAATGGGCATCTGTGCCTTTGTGAAATAAACTTTATTATCACTTGCATTGAAAAAGTCAATAATTTCTATTAGTTGAATTTAAAGTTCAACTAATAAGTTGGGCAAGTAATAAGTGAGCATTTTCTGCATAACATACAGAAGCAGTTGGTTTAACAAAACCAAAGTTCCACTTTACAAATTTGTTACTAGATAAGTCCTTATTGCAGAAAGGGGCAGGAAAAATCACCCATACTAGAAGACCTCTTACCTGCCTGATCACTGCCCACCTGTCAAAAATCACTTACCTGAGCATATGCAGCTCCGTGTTGGCTGACATTTCCTGGCACACCCCAGCTTACCCTGTGAGTACACCTGCACGGGAGTTACATCATCCCAGCTCAGCCAATCAAGATGGCCAAGGATTGGAATGCGAGTAAAAGAGAAAGGAAGAAGATGGCGGTGCCCTCAACAGAATGTGGGACAGGTGAGCTTTTCCAGGGCTTAGTTCCGCTTTAGGTTAAGGCAGTTTTTGAAATCCTTTTTGTCTGCAAAAGAAAAAGAGTATGGATTTTTGCTGAAAATTTGACCATATATACAATATATATATATATATATATATATACTCTTACTACTATAAGAGTAGAGTAAGAAAAAAAATTGACATAATACTACAATAATATTGAGATATGAGCATGTCACGCAGAAGCTTGAATGTTCTTCTTTATAAAGCAATATAAAGAAAATAACAAGCTTCTAGAAGGCTTAAAAAAAGGTTCAACAAGTGAAATTGTTCTGATGGAAATCCAAAAAAGCTGCAGCAAAACTTGAGAGGTTCAGCTCATAATACAGTAACAACAAGCCACTTAGGAAGGTGCCCTGGGGGGGATGTGAATGAGATATATGGAAATTGTGTTGCATGATCTGTTACCCCCTAGTGAGACTTTGGTGAATGAAGTGACTGATACATTTCTGATATCAGGGAATAAAGGAGAGATAGAAAATAAACGTACAAGTTACAATGTTGCATAAAACCCACACTCAGGACTTGCAAATAGTTAATATTTTCAGTGTGGAATTACCATGGGATTGTAAAGGTTTATTTAAAAAAGGGTTGAATAATTGAATTACCGATCAGTTTGATTAAACACAGTGGGGAATAGATTTATACTGTGCATGTAGAAAGATTAAAGGTTTTTTTAATGTGCTAAATGATTGAATGTTATAAAATATTCAATGAATTCCAGCAGGAAAATAAGCCTGTTGGTTCCCTTGGTCTTTTCCAATAATTATGATTTTGATCAGGATAAAAGTAGGGAATTGCTGGATCTATGTGATTTATTAAGGTAGTCAGGAATGTCAGGAACACAACCAGACATAATACCAAATTTCAGTAGGTATAAAGCTAGGCATATACTGTGCAACATTTTTAATAGAAATAACATCTGAACTGATAAAAACATTAAAACAAAACGAAAAGTCATTATTACCTAAAAATCGTTGGAACATTAATTGGGAAAACCCATTTATATCATCAATTGAGAATGGGTAATCAATGGCCACTAAGATTTGAACTTTATTATGGGGTAAAAAGCTTGTGGTGGTGGTATTTCAATTGATTTTTTATCAGATGTTCGCTGAAATGTATTCAGTTTAAATGATAGGAAACAGTAAAACAATTTATAGTGCCCAAATCAATTTTTACTCTGTTTGCTGGGAAATATTGACTGTTTGCTGGATCAAGCTTACATCTAAGGGCAGGTTCAGACCTATGGTGGGAGCAGGGAAATCTGTGTAACTCTCGGGACTGGCACCTCGCCAGCCGCTCGCTCTTCAGTGAAAGTTTTTACTAAAATTTACCTATATTTCATATAGCACTGCAATATTACACAGTACTTTACAAAATCCATAGTTATGTCACTAACTGATCACAAGTTTGACGAAAAGCCAATTAACCTAACTTATGTTTTTGGGAAGTGAGAGGAAACCAGAGTACCAAAACGGTACGAAAGTATACAAACTCTTTGCAGTCCTGGCTCAAATTTGAATTTGTGAGCTAGTGCTGCAAAGGCCACCATGGTGCCCTAGCAGCCTTGTCAGGGGGTGCAGGGAGAGGCACTGAACCGCTCACTGCCATCCCTGTTTATTATCTATTGGGCTGCTGGGGGGGGAGGCTACATGAGTTGTCGTGCAGTGTCATAAGGTAGCAGTAACCGCACTGCAACCTCACCACCAATCTGAACATAGGCTAAAAGTGAATACCTAATCCACATTTAATGCTCCTTTGGCTGAAGCCTTTCCTAAGTATATGAGTATGTTGGGTGATGTTCTTCTATAGTAGCTTAGGGGCATGGGTGCCTGATCTCAGGCTGTATATACAAGCACAACTGATTTCATATTTCTTCTAAAAGATAAAAAAACATGAATGTTTTTATTGTTTACTAGTGAATATCTGCCAGACAGGTATTTTTTTGTATTATTAATGTGCTTGATAGACTAGATATTTGTATACAGGAATTTTCAGATTTGATGTTGATGCATGTACAATACAGGTATGGGTAAAAGATGGAATCTATCCCACTGCTTTGAGAAAATGCTTAGAATTGTGTAACAGTTAGGTAGGTTGTATCTGGAAACAGAACTGATATCATTATATTACATGTACAAGTTTTCTGACACTTTGCTATTGTTTTCTTAGCTTTTCCTGTTCCGTTTGCGGACTGTCCCTGGAGCCAACTTCACACAGTGTGCAACACATGGGAGCTTTCCCCATCGCTGGCAGGAGACCGCCTACAACATGTACACATTTTGTACTCTGTTTGTTACTCCATTAGGCGTCATGATTGTGTGCTACACGAGAATACTCTGGGAAATCGGCAAGCAGATGAAGCATAAGAATGGTGAGATATGTTTATAACCATTATAAGTTGGGCACAGAAGGTTTGGAGTTAAGATCTGCTTTCCCAGCTTTCTCTAACATTGGTTTTGTTCTGCTTGTCATACTGACCTATATTTAAATGAATAGATAATTGATTTGATGAAAACATTAAAGTGTTCTAAAATTGATATGCAAAGCATTTGCCTCTTAATCATTTTTTATCTGTATTTGTGTGGAAAGTGGATTGAAAATGTATTTTTTCTTTTTGATGGATTGGTTAACAACCTTGGCAATGAATTGATAATCAAACAAGAGAAAGAATTGAAGTGAATTGCAAAGGATTGATTTGTATGTCAAGAATAACACTTAGAAAATATTACATAGGAGTCTATTTATAAATGTTTCAGCCAACTTTTACCCAGAATTCCCACTTTTCAACTAGATTGAATTAGATTGTTGAATTGTAACTAAAAGTCAGTTCACATACTGTTTTCTAATTAAAAACCTAGCAATAATTTTCCATGGGCAACCCTTGTCTGGAGTTAAAATTAATGTCCAATGAATAATTATTGCAAAAGAGAGAGAAAAAAAAGCAAATATAAAAAATAATATTGAAACAGCATGGAATGAATCAGAATTCAAAATTGTCACAAGCAATTAAAAGCAGTAAAAAACATGTCTTAAGAAATCAAACGTTTTTACTGTTTGACACCAACAAATATGATTGGTAATCCAGCAAACATGGCATTTCTATTTGTTAGCAAATGTTTTCAATCCTGGACCAGATCCATTACAGGCTTGCTGGATCACTCAGCTTTACTGATGAAAGTGTATTCTCTCCAGCCTTGGAGAGTTTTAAATCAGGTCCATTGTTTTTTTAAGGTAAGAAGGGAACCAATTAATAGGGTGATATTTGACATTTAAAGGAACATATATACAGTTAGGTCCATAAATATTTGTACAGAGTCAACTTTGCAGTTGACCTGCAGACCTTGAGCTTTAATTCAGTGGGTTGATCAAAAAGATTGCATAAAAATGTGAGGAATTAAAGTATATATATATATATACTGAAAACTTGACTAGTGAAGGTCCTAAATTACCACTTGTATGCAGGCTTGTCATCCGCTGATCCTATTTATTGCAGAGCTATACATAAAAGTTGGTGCTTTATAAATTAAAGATAAGAATAATTTATAGTGTGTCAGCAAATTCTTCAGCTCAAAGTACATAGACATTCACATCCATTCCTTCCCCCAAAGGAGCTTACTGAAGATAGAAGATTCTCCAGTACATCAGTATGGGGTGGAAAAACAAACACAATGAAAATAGTGCCACTGGTGGAAAGGTCACCATGTTGCTCTATATATACCGATCTTTTCTATGCTATAGAGAATTTAAAATCTGTTTCATTCAACTGATACAAAATAAACATTGATGGAAGGGAGTTGCAGCTGTTGGGGACAAATTGTAGATGGGACACCATCTACAGAAACCAAGCAAAGTAAATTAGATACCATGAGAGCTAGACATTTGACTGATTGTCTAATTATAGCTTTTTTGTTCTACTGTTTCCAGAATTCTTTAAGCTAATGTAACACAAACAATTGTGCTCTGATTTAAAGGTCTGCGGCAGAGCTAACCTGGGTATGGCCTGAAATGCTTATGGATGAAAGCTGTATCCTTACCATATCACTGACCTTCGCACAAAGAAAATCTCTGGTTATCCCTTTACTTGCAACCAAGCAAGTTCTTTATTGCAGATGGGACAAACAATGTCCCTTTTGCAATACAATTATTATTATTACTACACAGTATTTATATAGCCCCAACATATTATGCAGCCCTGTACAAAGTCCATAGTCATGTTACTAGCTGTCCCTCAAAGGGGCTCACAATCTAATGTCATATTCATATGTTCATAGCAGTCTGAGGACATTTTTTTTTTTGGTTTTTGAGGGAAAGCTGATTAACCTAACTAAAAAATTTTTTTGGCATGTGGAAGGAAACTGGAGTACCAAGAGGAAATTGCTGAGCCAACCGTGCTGCCCCCTGATCAAATACTATTATCTACCTCAAAACCTCAAAAAATGATCTACCTTTTTTAAAATACACTCACTGTTCAATTGTGGGAACCACTATCTCCTTTCTTCTCCTTTTCCTGGTTTTGATCTTCAGCTATCTAGATTGGCCAGAGCGGAATGTCGTAAGTCCTGCAAAGGTGCTCGGAAACTGAATTGGTCCAAAAGTGACAAAAGAAGAAAGCAATCATGCAGTTAAGTATGTTTTATGGCAGAAGGGACATCACCTGTCCCTTTCTCCATAAAGACCTTGTCACAAGGTGCCACCGTGTGGCAGTTCTGACTCTGGGCAATCCTGCTCTTCCAGATTTAATCAGTATTGCACATCCTGCCGGTCAATAAGGAAATAGCCTCTTAAGCATCCCTGGCTATTTAGCTGGCTCAGACACAGCACATTCGTGCAACGTCTCTCCACTAGTCCTGAGCCCCCTAGCACTGCTGAGCATTTCCTCTAAACCTGCTGTTTAATTCAGTGCTTTCCCTGTCCAGATCCTGTGTTAACAACTTGTTGCCCAGTCTGTTGTTTCCAGCAAATTCCCTTGTGCTGTTCCAGTGTTCCTCTTTGACTGCAGTCATTCCTGTGTCACCTGTGCCTCCTGTCGCTTCCAGTGTCTCCTGTGTTCCCTGTGTCTGTGGTGACCCCTGTGTCACTGGTGTCTATTTCCTGGATCCCTGGTTATTGACCCCTGGCTTGTGACCTGACCTTTCTTACTTTTTGCCTTCCTAGACCCCGGCCTTCCTAATTCTACCGCCTAGGGGTTTGGTACCATGAATCATTCTGCCCGCCTTGGTAATCAGCAGCACAACTCTGCGCCTTGGCGCTTCTCAAGGTTCACACTACTTCTGTGCAAGACGTAGCGCCCCCTAGAGGCTCTGCCCCCCAAGCAAGATAAGCCTGCCTGATCACAACTTTAGTTCCGCTTTATTCTGATAATAAAGATTTGTAAAAAATATCTTCATCAATTTTTGAAAACGAAAAAATATTAAAAAACATATACAATACGCGTAGTGTATATGATGATGTACAATACTAGCAATGCATGATTTTCAAGTAGGTTTGCTGTGTAATATGCAATGTATATGTAAAATCAAGACACCTTCTGGAGTTTTTAGGTTATGATGCCTTACAGTCAGAGTTTCCTATGGAGGCATACTGATGTCTGGCAGATGGTACTGCAGGTTAAGACTATAATTGTGGATTCTGGCTTCATTAACACAGAAGGGTGCATCTCTTTTACACAGCAGGATTTGCAGCAATTCTACAAATATGAGTTATTTTAGGCAATGTTTATGTATGAAATGGAACAGAAACTTTTTATGTGTTAGTTTACTTTTGTGATGTCCTCACGCTTTTAACTGCTATCTTCAAATGCAGGGTTTTTATCAAAAGTGGCATTTGGGGTGAATTAGAAAGCAGCAGATGTGTACACTAGTTGCCTTTCCTAACACTTACTTAATAGTAAAAATATACAAAACTTTAGACCAGTCACATTCAGCTTTGAGCATGTGCATGCACTGCTATTTTTTTTAGTTTTCTATACTCAGGAGGGGTTAAAACTTCTATCAGCTTTTTTTTCCCTACCTGTCTTAAAGAAAGAACAAGAAATGAGATTTCTCCAAAGTAAATATAATTTTCATCTCAGAGTGTTGTCTTTGAAACAGTTGTCCGCATTGGAGGATTAGGAACTGTGATAGGAAAATTAAAAATGCTGGATTTCTCCTCACTTTTTGTCTTACTGAAAAACATTCACCAGGACAGCTAAAAGGGGCGAAACTCCTAGTTGAGGACACAGATGACAATAAAAACTTAAAAGTGAGTCTAACTTGTAAAAGAGAGTCTAAATTGTCAAAATGCATTTCACCCGAACATTTATTTATTGAGCTGCGTAGATAATTACCTTTATTTAATGCAGTGTTTCTAGACCTTTTTTAACACGGGGGAACCCTTGAGACAACTTTCAGGTTTTAGATAACTCCTATTATAATTATTAAATCAATAGCTCACAGTATATTAGTATGTTGGTCAATAGGAAGAATGTATCGTACATTGCTGGCAAGTGGGAAGAATCTCACCCTTACAGATAGCCAAGAAGATCATTGGTGTCACTTAAACTGACCTGAGTTGCACAAATTTCTCAAGGAACCCCTTGCAACCTCTGGAGGAACCCTGTTTGAGGAACATTTAGAGGGTATAGACTGAAAAGGTATAATAATGGCTTATTCCCATAATGACTCTATGCTTTGCTTTGGAAAATGCACTGTGCTGCCATTCATGTTAGGAAAGTCCAATAAGATGAATGAGCTTTAAAATGCAATAAAAAAAAAATCCATGTTGTGCTTTTAAAATCAAAGAAAGGCAGGCAGCATGATGCTGCTCAATGCACTACAATGTGTTGTCAAGGAGTGTTTTGGGGTACCTTAAGGATGAATGGCAACCCTGCACACCAACACGTCCATGTGTTTTGTGGTAAGGCATTCATTTCCACATAATGGAACAGGCTCTAAAGGCAGTTTCGTATATTAGTCTTCTATCCTTTTTTGCACTTTATTTATATACTATCGCTACATTTTTATTTTTTTTCCTATTTCTAAAACCATTTTAAAAAAAACGTTTCTCAAACGTTTTAACATGGGAAACTGGGGTCGAGGCAGGTAACAAAGGTCAGGTCTCAAGCCAGGGGTCAATAACCAGGGATCCTGGAAATAGACACCAGTGACACAGGGGTCACCGCAGACACAGGGAACACAGTAGTCACTGGAAGCGACAGGAGGCACAGGTGACACAGGACTGACCACAGACAGAGAGGAAAACAAGAACAGCACAAGGGAATTTGCTGGAAACAACAGACTGGGCAACAAGTTGTTAACACAGGACAGGTGGACAGAGAAAGCACTGAATTAAACAGGCGTAGGTGCAGGTGTAGAGGAAATGCTCAGCAGTGCTAGGGGGCACAGCACTAGTGGAGACACGTTGCACGAACGTGCTGTGTCTGAGCTAGCTAAATAGCCAGGGATTTTCTGATTGCCATTAGGGATGAGCGAGAACCGATTTCGCGAAACCATCGAAAGAAGAAAATAAAACAGGAGGATGCCAGAGCTGTATTCAGCCCTGGAATTCCTCCTGTTCGGCGAGAGCTCGACCTCTCGGTGAATCAGAAGGCCGCTCTCGCTTACATTTTTGGTAAGCGAGAAAGCCCTGATTCGCCACGAGATCAAACTTAATATTCTCGCTCGCTCATCCCTAATTGCCATAGAGTGCCATAGAGCACGTGAAACCAACTGCGTAATATGAAAGATATGGGGTCTGTTTCTAGGAATGCCAATATGAAAATCCTGCCGTAATATCCCACATGCAGCTTGTTAGGTCTTCCCTGCTGACGTCCAATATCTGCAGACTCCCAGCAGCTTTTTGTTCATGTAAAGAAAGTCTGCTAATTGGGTTTATGACAACCCTTTAATGCCAGGCTCAGAGGAAGCTTGCAAATCTCATTTATTTTATAGCAAATGACACAGGAGATAATGGCTTATTGCTGAGAGTATTTCCTCAGGAGGTGCAGAGAAAAAGCATTTCAAATACTCTCAGCAGATTTAGGCAAACTGTGGTTCTCCATCTGACGAGTCTAATTGCAACATATGCTGAAGGATCTAAAGAGGACCGGTCACTGCTTGATATCAACTTTGCATTAAGATAAACTCAGTCAAAATAAAAAATAAAAAACCTCAAATGCATGCAGCATGGTTTGGATTCTCAGTGCTTCCATTTTTCAATAAAGCTTCATTCACACTAAAGGAATGTGGTGTAATTTATTAAACACACAAGCTTTTTGTTTTGCATTCAGTTCAATAAGCTGCCAAGCACAACACATCCCTCACAAAGGTACTGCAAGCTGCATGGGAGTGCATTCTTCAGGTACATTTGGGGTGCCATTACCTAACAATGGCCATCCAGGGCACCAAGGCATTGGTTGTGCTTTGTTATGTGTTGCAATGTAGAAGTTTGAACAAGACCTAAGATATTTTTGTACTGCACCAATCCACTGCACTACCTATACCCAGCAGTCTGGCATTCTTTGACGGGGGGATGCCAATTCTTTTTTAGCTCTTGCCTTTCAACACTAGTGTCCCTAATTCACCCGTTTCATTTATTGGATTTTGATTCTTTCAATCATGGAAGCTTACAATCACTTGTGGGCATTACCTAGGGCAGTGTGCATGAAAATACAACCTGGGAATGCTTATTACTCCAGACTGACATCCAGCATCAAAGCATTTTATATTTGTATAAGGCCTTCACTGCTTACATCTGAGCTGATGGTTCTTAAGAGAAGTACTGGGCAAATTTCTGTATTGTTTATAGGAAAATACTCCCACCAGCTACAATCTGTTTGCATTGCAAAGAGAAACATGGAGAGCCAGTGACAAATTAACTCTGAGGTATGCAACAAAAACAGAAAGGTTTATTGAACAAGATTTTCTAACATTAATGAGGAAAGAAATGAGAAGCCAAGGAGTGTGAAATATAAACAGGTAAAAGTCAATCAAAATGACAAAAAGTCAGACAGGTATATTGCAGAAAAGAAAGGCAATGTCTTACCTGTAATAGAACAAACTTACCTGCCTATTTGCAATCTTTCAAAATGTACACTGAGCTGCACCAGGATATCCCAGCATAGCCGGCTGCTGGGACTGAATGAACTCCAATGTGCATTTGGGGAGTTACAGCCTGGCCATTTAAGATTTCTGAAGATCCTGAACCCACAAAAGGGTTAGGTGAAGATGTCAGCCCCAGCGGAGTCAGAAGAGGTGAGTTTACCTAAAAAAAATTGCAAACAGGCAGATAAGTTTGTTCTATTGCAAAACATGCATTGCTTGTCACTTCTGCAATAAAGAACCTGCCTGCTTGCAGTTTGTTAAATTTGTTAAGAACTGGTAAGCTGCAATATATTTAATTTCTGTTCTTGTGTTTAGACAAACTTTTGAAACAAGGGAACAGCAGCATTTCATAGTGTGGTTTTCCATCACGTTGCATAGCACCTGTGCTGTAAAATATTAAACATACTGTTTGATTTCATCAGTTTGGAGTCATGGTGAATGTATTTGTCTGTAGTTGAGTCCCTCTGGATGGCTTAGCTATTGACCTGCAAACACTTTATAATTGATGTGTTTTTATCTTTTTCCAGAGCTTGCAAGGAGTAAGAATGACCTTATCTCCAAAGCACGGCTGAAAACACTGAAGATGACGTTGGTTATTGTGGTCTCTTTCATGATTTGCTGGACTCCGTATTACCTATTAGGAATATGGTACTGGTTCCAGCCAGAGATGATCCATTTAACACCCGAGTACATCCATCACAGCTTGTTTCTCTTTGGCCTTCTTCACACTTGCACTGACCCCTTAGTTTATGGACTATACACTCCATCATTCAAAGAGGATTTACGCACATGGCTCAGGAGACTTGGGGGTCTACTGACAAGGAAAGCCAAGGACAGCAAGCAGCTTGCAGACTCTGAAATGAATATCAAAGATTTTACCTCCATGGATGGGCCAACAACTACTGCCACCACTGTACAATCTATCTTTTGAAAGCAGTGGTGCCCGCTTTGTATTTTTTTTGTTCAGATGTCTAGAAATTAAACTGTATTCGGTTTCTTTTACCAGGTTATAATATGCCCTTTATTAAATGGGAAATGTTTTCAGGTTGGTAATTTCCATACTTTTCTCATCCTGAACTGTAAGCATCCAAGTCTATATACCATTCTTTGAAAGCATATTTCCCAACTGCCGTATTGCTTTACCTTAAAAAAAAAATATAAAAAAGGCATTATTTGCCAAAGTTGGGGTAAATTAGTAATACAACTATCAATTCACCAATACATAATAGCACAAAAGAGAATATAGACATTGAGATGCTGAACATCATAGCTTAGAAAGGGCTCAACACTGGACCCTATTCCTAAACCACATGCCAGATGCAATAAAAAAAAACAGGGTAATAGAGTGTCTGCTATGGGTCTTTACTGTAGCTTGGCATTTCTCATTTCAGCACAAGTTAGGGAACCACCAGCTTTGTCAACATTATTTCCTGGTGGTAAAGAATGTACATTACCCCCATACCACACTACAATGAACGCTGTATGAGAGTCCTATCATAAAAGTCTTGGCTTTTGTACTGGAGAAGGTCCCCGTTTATGTTGGAGTAATAAATGTTAGGGTAAAAGGTTATCTTCTAAATGCTTATTCTATTAAGTACCTGTTTTTTCCCTCATGTTAAAGTTGAGATTTGTTGTAAAATATGGCTGGCTATAATATACCTATAGCATGGGGTACACAGACAGAACTAGGAGAAACTGCTTAGGGGAAAAAAATGATAATGGTTACTATAATGGATAAAATACGTATTATTTTCACTGGACTCTATAATTTACTCTGCACTTATAAATTATATTTTTAAATAGCAGACTATTACATGGGCTGAACCCATAAAGAAATGGGTATCTCTGTAACTAAATGGAAGGAATATGCTAGTAATAACGAGATACCTGGAAAGAAGCTGTTTACTTTTTCTTTTACCTCTCAGAAGTGAGCATGGTTCTGAAATTGCCATCTTTTCTCCAACAGTCCCATTAGAGTAATTACCGGGAACCTTATCACAATTCTCCACTGAACATTTTCTAGCTACTGTTCTATATATACACACATGACCTTTCCGGCCTTCTCTGTGAGTCGTCTTTATTACATTTGTGCATGTAAGAATGTTTGCTTTTTGTATCTCTTTGGTGCATGAAATGGAATCTAAAGTCACGTTGTCATATCTCAGAAATCCCTGGGGTTTGACTGGCACGAGTATTTCTGTATTCACAAAGCAAATTTAAAACTGTCTAAGCAAATATAGGGAAAAAGAATAAAAAGTAGCATTAGGTACAAAACGGAATTTTCAATAAAATTATTCCTTTTCTATTCCCTTTTTAATTACCTTTTTAACTATTACAGAAGTAAGGAGTATCACTGAGGGGCAATAAATACCTAACCACTTTTGAAATGCATTTTATTTCAAACTGAACATTACACCAGAATATACAGACAGCTTAGTCCAGTTGTTTTCCATTCAGCCATTACTAAAGCACAATACTCCATCCCATTCCCTTTTGTCCGTCATTTGATGATCCTGGATCACATCTGCTGGTGATGAGTTCACTTTTTGCTGCCTTTGAAAATACCACTAAAATACTTAGCTCAGAGTTCTGGTAGTACACGCTTACTGCCTTCCTTGTAACTGTCTATGGAGCTCTGTGTTCCAAACAAGGGCCCAAAGTCACTTTGGTGTGGTCAGTTCTACACAGGGGCCCCCTGTTGACTACGTCTGCCACTGGTGCCCAAATAAAACTTTTATTTTTAGTTTTGCAGTCAGGCAAAAACAATAGTAAAAATAGCCATCCTTTGCTTTTTTTTTTGTCACTAAAGAGGAGAACACAGTGGGATGCTGCTCACTCGTCTTCCCCTTTCCCCTCTCTGTAAAATAGTACAGTGCTGGGTGTACAACGCTAAATAGAAGTGACCACTTAACTCAGGTAGCGCTGGGTCCCAGGTTCAAATTTTAGCAGCTGTCATCCAAGCAGTATAGTCAGAGTTTTCTATCCCTGGCTAGTCTCCAATCTACACAAAGATAATCAATGCATTCACTGAACCAATATGCAACAAAGCATCTGCAAGCCTCCCATGTCACAGCATGGAGCATAGCATAAGTCTTTTAAAAAGTAGCCAAAGTGTAAATGGATTTTGTACCAAAAAACTACACAATACATATTCTACATTATCAGCTCTTTTAAAATGTAACGTATAAAAAAGTATTTGGTATATTAGGTATTTTTTAGGATCTATGGAGTATAAAAAAATGTGAATAATCAAGGTACTGAAAGACACTGGATATGTGGTTTGAATATAACATGTATATGCATATGTATATATACTCTTGGGCCATTTTGGGTAGATGTCAATGGTATACTGGAGGAAAGAAAGACACAGCTACACATTTCCTGCCCATATATTGTCCTGAATAATGCCCTCTTATTGCAATGATTGTTTGTTTGCTACTTACATATTTAAAGCAGACTTAAACTGAAAAATTAGAAGTGGTCGGCTTCATATTATTAATAGGGACAGGGTCTCTTTGAATTAAATTATTACTAATATTAGGCAAAATGTGTTAATTTTGGTAAAAACATGGGACTTAAATGTGCATAGTTATCAAAATAAAATTTTAGGGATATAAAAGAGGATTAAAATAAAAATGTTCCCTTAGATTTGCTGCACAATTTTACTTTGAATAACAGAATTCTATTTAAAAATAAGTTAAACGATAGACAAGTGTGCCTGTGTTGCTCTTCAATCCCCCCTGCAAGGAGCAGAAGACAATTTAGGAGTAAACAAATTAGGAAGATTGAACCTGACAGATTAATTGATCTTGACTGATGGCACGCCTATGGCTCTTCCTCTGAACAGCATATGACCTAACCATACATAATAGATACTACCATCACTATTGTACTGTGACAGATGGCATTACTTTGAGAATCAGACAGGTAGACATAGTATAATGGGCATAGAAAAGGGTAAATTCATCGAATGCTTTGATAGTAGTGGGCGTGTAGGGGTTAAATTATAATAAATATTGTAAGCTGGTAAGGTGACTTGACAATAAGTAAAAAAACAGACATTTCTTACAATACACTTACCACAAATGGACTTTAACATTAAAACTGAATTCCTGGCTGATATAAAATATCACTGAATGTAGTAGCAAAACTAAAGTTCCACTTTTAACAATATTCGGTCATGCAAGTCATTATTGCAGAAAGGGGCAGGTGATGTAGCTTCTGCAATAATCTTTACCTGCCTGATTGTTCCACAAAACAGTCAAAAAAAACAGAGATGCCAACAATCCAGGCTTTCCCTGCACTTGCTGGGGATAAAAAAACTTTTACACACCTGGGCAGTAGTTACGCCACTACAGCACTGTGTAAGGCTGGAGAGGATACTCTTTCATCAGTGAAGCTGGGTTATCCAACAAACCTGGAATGGATCTGGTCCAGGATTCAAAACATTTGCTAACAAATAGCAAATTACTTAGAAGAAATCAATTCCAGGTTTGCTGGATAACCCAGATTCACTGATGAGTGTGTATCTTCTCCAGCCTTGGAAAACTTTAATAAACCAGGCCTTTTATCACAGCAACTAGCAATGGCAGCACTAGAAGCCACTACAAGCCTTTAATTTTTAGTGCTGTCAGTCAACAGCTTGGACATAACGCCTAATCTCGAATGGTTCAGGTAGTAGACATAGAAATGTTTTGGGGAGAAAACTTTGGTAAAGTTTTCTGGTATATTTGGTTTCTGGATTGCAAAACTAAGCACAATTACAAATCATTGGGCAGGTTAGCCTTGTATATGCTGTAAAGTTTAACAGTTTAGTTGTTTCCTGAAGTTTAGCTTGACTTTACTTTTGCCTAACACTGTTGGGTCCTATAGTAATCAGCATTAGTTTCACCATCTCCTCGGTCATAATGATCATTATTATTATCACCTTGATGAATTTTGCCCACTGGCTCTGATTAACTCAACTCGAAATGCTTGCTGAGATCACACACACCTCATTTCTGACATGGCAGATTATAATATTACATGTCCTCTAGACATATACAGCACATAACCCAATGTCCCAGATATTTTTCTCCATTACCAGAAACAAGACTGTCAAGTAAGGTCATTGGAAATGTTATTGTATGTTTTTATGTTGCAGTCATAATAATTTACCACTTCATGTTGATCCGATACACTTGGCTATTATGTTATTACCTAATTGGAACAGTATTCTATGCTCCAAAAACGGCAAAATCACAGCCATCAGAAGCAATGGTCTGGAAAATGTTTTTGTTCTAGTTTTGTTTAGTTTTTTGTTTTTTTAGAGAAACTCAAAGCAAATAATGAGATTTATGATGCTGAAATTTGCCTCAGTTCAACTCAAAGTCCAAAGGTAAACCAAAGTTTGGCAAATATAGCCCTAAAATAATTAAGATCCCTTTTTTTCTATAAAAAATATTATAATTCCAGGTTGAGCATATGACTTTAAATTAACTACACAGAAGTGGGTATTTTAAGGAAAAAAAATACAACAATTAGTTTGGTGGAATTTAATCCATTTATAAAGGCTCCTTAAATATTAGAAAGAACCGATTAAAGAAACAACCAATAGTTCATAGATATCAACATTCATGATGCACGTTGAAAATGTTGTTGCCAGACTGTACAGAGTAGGACTAAGAATATTTGGCCTGGGAGGCCAACACAACCATATGGCATTTTCATGGCACATATAGACAAGGATCCCTCTTCAGAACAAGACTATGATGTTCTCTCTGCCTGAGGCAACGCCATTAGTGTTCAGCCATGGCTGATTGTGGCTTGAGATAGCTCTGGTATTCTGATGGCTTTCCCTGTTCCAGCACATATGAACGGACATATAAAAGAACTGGATATGAGTTATCATTATGGTTTCGATATGCAAATGTAAAAATTTTAAAGAAAAACCATTGCTGCCCACTTTTCCACATTCGTCAGCACCTGGTGACTCCTGCACCCCATCCTCATCATCATCTCCCTATCTTCCACCATCAGTTACCAAACCCACCATAATTAGTTCATTTCTGTAGTCATATATTAGTTCATACCACCATCAGATCTCTTCTCCCTTCTGTTTACTCATTTGTATGCCTGAAACCAAACTCATTTGGATGGACCATCAATACAGACCAGTCATAGGCGTGAATGGGTCAGGAGGCATAGCAGAAGCTTGACATGGTTGCGACTCTACTATAGTGTTGAGGAGGGCTGAACAGGTGGGAACTCAGGGATATGACACGGTAGGTATTTTAGTTTGTTACTGCCACTTGGGGGAATGGGGGATCTTTAAAGGACAATTTAACTACAAGTGAAATTATTCAGGTCAAAAAAAGCAAAATAAAGCATTTGCCCCGTAACAGCCACATATTCATATGCTAACGTTCTGTAGTACACCATTCACTATTTATGTGTAATGACGACTTTGTATATTTTATTAAGGTTCTATCTAGAAAACAAATTGTATCACACCCAATTGCTTGGCAGAAATGATTTACAATTCTTCTGGCTTATGTCTGTATTTCCTTGAAAGGCCAACCTCAGCATTCTGCTGTGTGCTGCCAGGACAGTGCTGAGTCAGGTTCTGACCTTACAAAGTACACTTATTATTCACAGGCGTGGAGAAGGATCGTGCACCAATACCACCAGCTACAAAAGTATATTAATATATCAAGTTTTTATATTCACCCTTTTCTCAAACAAAGACCATCAGACATTACAGAGCTATGGCAAGCACTCACACACACACAAAAACTACATACAAAATATATATATATAAGTAGTATGTGTTGTAAGTATTTGTTCTAATGAAATCCAGCTGCAAGATTTTGCACTTTTTTTTTAAACGCATCTGATTTATATTTAGCTGATTTTAACCAAAAATGTAATTGGGTTTTAAAGCAGAGTTACCTGATTGCTCGCTTGAAGTGTCAAAATCCTTGACATGTGCAGCCCAGCGTTGGTTGTGGAGTAAACGGGCACATTACAACTTACCTTGTGCTTGCTGGGACTGAATGGACTTTTGCCTGCCCAGGAGTTGTCATTATGACCCAACCAATCAAGATGCCTAATTATGCCTAAGAGAAGAAGGAAGAAAATGGAGGAAACTGCAGGGAAACAGAGAAAGGAGAGTATAACAGGGTTTAGTTCTGCTTTAATCAACCAGCATTTCAAAATCTGAAAGCAAACAGTACTCAGCCACAGGTGAGACTCTGGGCATGATTTATTAAAGCTCTCCAAGGCTGGAGAGGATACACTTTCTTCAGTGAACCTGGGTGATCCATAAAACTTAGAATGGATCTGATCCAGGATTTAAAACATTTGTTAGCAAATAGCAAGTTACTTTAGGAAATCCATGCCAGGTTTGCTGAATCACTCAGCTTCACCAAAGAAAGTGTATTCTCTCCAGCCCTGGAGAGCTTTAATAAATCAGGCCCAGTGTATGTAGCATCTAGATCAGTGTTCCTCAACCAGGGTTCCTCCAGAGGTTGTTAGGGATTCCTTGAACAATGAGAAGTTTGTGGCTCTCTGGTGAGTTAAAGTGACACCAATAATCTTTTTGGTTCTCTGTATGGGTAACATTTTTCCCAATGACCACCATGGTAATATACTGTGGGCTGTGGATATAGTAAATATATCCAAAAACATGAAATTTATTTTGGGGGTTCTTCCATGTTAAAAAGGTTGAGAAAGACTGATCTAGACCACAGGCGCTGTTCACAAATGTGATGAAGCAGTAACTGCACTGCAACCTCAATGCCCATCTGAACTTAGCCATAGGGAAGGTTTTTGAAGAAAAGTAAAAAAATATGCATTCGGACCATAAGACGCACCCTGATTTTCCCCCCACTTTAGGGGGAAAAAAAGTGCGTCTTATGATCCGAAAAATACGGTATTTCCTTTTTTTTATTATTAAACAGTATATATATATATATATATATATATATATATATATATATATATATATATTGTATCATTGTTCCAATAAATATTCTCAGTTCTATCTGCTAGCTTTAGAGTGTGTCTACCTATCCTCATGCCACTACACTGCAGAACATATATGTCAGTTTTCAGATGTCAAATTATGATTTAGAACACTGCAACTCAAACAAGAAACTGAAAAAAAAATCCTGCTATAGACATAAGAAATGACAGATATTCATTAAATCTGTCAGATAAAACCCTGGTGGTACATTGTTACCCCTAAGAAGATTGCCATCATTTCCTAATAGGTAATTTAGAAATGCAGCTAATTCTAAGTTGACAGAAGACGAACAGCTCACCTGCCGCGCTATACACAGCCAGCGGGACGCTGCGTTGCCCTATTAAGGGGCCGTTATGTTCAGACAAAGAGGCAGCTTGATGAGATGTTTTCTCTCCATGGAGGTCTGACAAGTAGCCATTTCCTAGAGAGCAGCAGGAAATGAAAACATGGTAAATAATGGAATTAATCTAATGGTTCTAATCAGCTGTCCAAAACTTGTGAACTCCAGTAAATATAGAGATGATATCACAATGATCAAGTGACTTCCTTTATGTAAATAGAAAATGTATGGAATTCAATAGCTCCGAGGTTGACTGAGGAGTCAGATTTGACTACATAATAAAAATGTATATTGTTCTATTCTAAGAAAAGTTTAAAAAATGAATAGCTTGTCCACAATGCTTGTTATTGTGCGTACATATTTCAAGGTCTAATGGCTCCTTTATGATAGTCAAAACACGTACAAAATACAGATACTTTATGATACTTGATTCTCATATAGTAAACTGAAAATTTTCAGGTATATCATTACTGAGCCAATTCCTCCTTCATTTGTGTCTCACATGCTCCCCCTTCCAGGCAGTACAGATCACAGTGGGAGGCATCCAGCAGCACAGCCAGTGCTACCAATCCAGGCAGCAGTAGGAGGTGATGTGTGTGGCTAGGTGCTGACTTCACTGAATCAGCAGTGATAATGTGGATAGCCAGACCCCCTGCTACATCTTCCCATCCCACACAGCTTACAGAACAGTGGCAACTCCGCTCTAAATTTGGGAGCAGTGCAGTATTGTTGCCATCCCATCTCAGAAAAGCTGCCTAGGTGATCTTCACTGGCAAAATCAACAGGTATTTGTAGGACTTTGCATGGGGGTCTAAGGCTACATACACGTGAGATAATTCTTGTCCGATAATCTCCTCAGGGCTGATATTGGACGAGAATCTGGCGTGTGTACAGCGCTCATTCATGGATCCATCCTAGTGGATCCACGAACAACGAATGCTCATAATTAAAGTAAAAGGGAGGGAGAGCAGTGTGGTGCCGCTCCGTCTTTCTCCCCCCTCCACAGAGCAGAATGGCACCGTTTGTACAGCACATGTTCATGAATCATTTAGTCTATTGTCGTTGGAAAGGATCGTAAGGGAACGACAATTATTGAAGGTGTGTAGCCAGCCTAAGAGATACAACAGCCTATACTTGAATATAGTTCTACTTAAAGCAGAAGTAAAGCAAAAACAAAAAAATTACACTTACTTTTAATCCTGCAGGTCCGTCAATGGAGCTGGTGCTTCCCCCAATCTGGTCTCACATCTTCCTGGAATTCCTCTTCATCCTGGCGCTGAGGAAGCGGTGGGCGCTGCCATTTTCATTCTTCACTTCCTTTTTCTTCCTTGCACTGCGCAGGATAGGGTGACATACCAATAGGAAAAAAAAGAGAGCCGTTCTCATGGCATCTCTATCCCCTAATAGAAAAAATGCCCCTTCTGCACATGTTCAAGATTAGGGCATGTGTAGAAGGAGCACCCAGAGCCTCCGGGATGCGTGACATAGGTATCCCGGGAGGCTCTGCACTCCCGTTCAGTCTTGATCGCCTCAACTAAAAAAGGAGGCGCTGCACCCTTTTTTTTTTAAAGAAAAGGGTGTTGCACTTAAAAAAAAAAAAAATAACATTTTTTCTTTACATATAAGGGTTGTCTACCCTTTTATGTAACGTAAAAAATGTTGAGTTTAGGAACGCTTTAAATGAATAAAGTCAAATATTTCTTACAATTATTACATGGATGTGAAAAATCTCCAGGTTGTTTGAACAGCTTTTTGATCAAATAGGATATAAACCCTATATATATATATATATATATATATATATATATATATATATATATATATATATACGGCATAAACTTTTAAAAAAGACAGCAAAAGCTTTTCTAATGTAACATTTGGTTAGAACAAATATTGGTACGATTATTTCAGGTTTGTGTATGTTGTTATTGTTCACATTTTCTTTGGATCTCCAGAAAATCTGAAAGTTTGGCTGTAAATGCTGAAAGTTGTTGAGGTTTGTCAATACTGATGCATAGATAATTTTGACTTGACTTCTAAGTCAATTCCATTACATGTTCAGAGAATAAATTATAGTGCTTTTACTGTTACCAATAACCAATATTGCACTATAGGGTGAATTTATTCCTCAGATTGACTTTTGAATATATCAATTTAAAATTATTTTTATATGTGTAAAACATTTGGGAAAAACTGTTACTGTCACATGTAAATACATATATAATAGTGCATGAACAAAAAAAGAAAATAGAACCAACAGGGGTATTCAATGACAAAAGGAAAGCCATCATCCTGCACAGAGTACTTTCAAGTTGCATACAGACATCTAGTGGCACAGATAAGATATAACTACCATTCACTAGGATTACCAAGGATATAAAAATAATATTTATTAATAATAGTAATTATTTTTACTGACAGTTTTAATGCAGATCAAAAGGGGAAAATTCAAATCCTAAAAATGGTCAAACCCATTCAGAAGTTATTTAAGGCAGGGGATTGATTTATTAAAGCTCTCCACGGCTGGATAACTTTCATCAGTGAAGCTGCGTGATCCAGCAAATCTGGAATTGTCCAGGATTGAAAACATTTGCTAACAAAGAGCAAATAACTTTTAGGAAATCAATTTCAGGTTTGCTGGATCACTCAGCTTCACTGATGAAAATGTATCCTCTCCAGCCTTGGAGAGCTTTATTAAATCAGGCCCGGAGTATCAGACGTCCGTCAACACCGACCAGGCAAGCTGTAATTTTTAGAACCAGGTCAGAAATGAAAGGTCACAAAATCTCTTAGTATAGGTACTCTTTGGGTAAAAACTCTTCTGAGTCAATCTAAATGCCTTGGAATTCTTGGGTTAGGATACTTACATTGTATGAGTCGGAGAGTTGGAGAGAATTTGTTTTTATGTGACTGGCAATGGTGCATAACATTTAAAGTGTGGTTGAATAAAAAGGATCTTTTCATGCAACATTGAAAATACACAAATCCTTCTTGAAGGAAACATTAAGACTATGTTCTGGATGACAAGTTGCAGTGCGTTTACTTCTAGACTGTGGGGTAGAGTTGCAAAACAAAAGCCTTTTCTTACAAAGAAAAACATCTAAAATTTGCTAAACGCATGAGTGAAAATGTGGTATAGTCTGATAGGACCAAGAGTGAACTTTTTGGCCATAACTCCAAAATGTACCTTTGGTGCAAAAAAAAAAAAAAAAACTTTTAGGCATCACCTAAAAAACATCATCCATATAGTGAAGCATGGTGGTGGCAGCATCATGATTTGGGGTTGCCCATCATCAGCTGGAACCGGAGCTAGTCAAGGTGGAAGGATATATGCACTGTTACAAATACCAGTCACTTTTGGCACAAAACATTCAGACGTCTGCTAGAAAGCTGAAGATGAAGAAGAATTTTACCTTTGCTTTGGAATGGCCCAGTTAGAGCCCAGACCTAAATCCAATAGAAAATCTGTGGTGTGACCCGAAGAGTACAGTGCACAAAAAAATGCCCTCAGAAACTGACAGATTCTTTTTACAAGAATAAGCGGGCAAAGATGTGCCATGCTGATACTCCTACCCAAGAAGACTGAATGCTGGAATTTAATCAAAAGCCGCTTCAACAAAAGATTAAGTAGTATATTAAGGTAAACTCAATGTTGTGGATCTTAAAAAGGAAAAAAAAAAAAAAAAAACAGAAAAAGGGTCCTATAGTCTCCTTTAAATTTAAGGAGACCCTTATCTAAGCATGCAGCCTGGGTTATCAGGAAAGGGGTAATAAGTATGCACTCTGCCCCCCCCCGCCCACCGCTTTTTGTACCATAAATGAGAAGAGATTGTAGAAGAAAGATGACATTCTGCACCACATGATGACAGTATCGAAATGTAAAGGCTCCAAACTGGAGTTATTGATGATTTTAATAAAGAGACTAGCGCTTGAGTATCCACAGTGGTATGACAATGAATGAAACAAGTCCACTGTAAGCAGGGTAAAGCGGGGGCAAATACAGGAGCTCTGTATATTAGAACACTGCAAAAACATTAAACCCAACAAATAAAAAAATATATATACCTAATATAATGGCAGTTCTATTCATCCAATTTAGCAATATCTTGGTCAAGTTTAATGCTTGTTTCACCCACTAACTACAAGCATACTTCCAATCTAAACTAGGCATTCTGCCTCCAGTAAATGCCTGGGCGATCTCTTATTTCTAATTCAGTGCTGCACCAGGAAAATTTTCTTCCCCTAGACACTGGTAATGGAGTATATCCTGTCTCATCTTTCCTAATGTAAATAGGCTTTGTGCTTGGCACAGTCAAAAGCCAGACATGATTAACACAAATTACAATAAAGTGTGAAAATTGGCCTTGACTTTATTTTGTCTGATCTGTGCAGAGGACAAATAACAAGTCGGGTGTACAGAAACACAGATGGGAGCTTACGGGAATGTCAAATCAGAATGCAGGTAGAACGATTTACCTTCTCATGCCAAAGAGAAAAGTGATATTCAGCCAAACTGACCAGAGTTTGTATTCTGCGCCACTGGAGGAGGACATAGGAAGGTCAATGACAGATATAACTTTCCTTAAGATGAAACAACTTAAAAATAGAAAACACAACATGTAGGAAAGTTACTATTGTTTATTTTTACCTGTCCACAGAATGTATAAAAATAAAGTTACATTGCTGCTGAAATATTTGTTCATCTCTGCCCATCTGTTGATACTGAGCAATAACATTTATTTTTTTCATACAAAAGCGTATATAATAAAGGCCTTCATTTATCAAGACAATGTACAGTAAACAATGTTAATGAACTTCAGATTTGCTGATATTTTGTCAGCTCTTCCAGACTTCCATGTCATGACATAAAATTCAGGTCCATACACCAAAGACGACTTGACAACTCAAATTTAGCGTGAGTACTTATAGCAGGAAATAATTCATATTAAATAAAGCTTTTGGAAGTGAACCAATGGAAGCCAGAAGAACAATAGTCTCTAGTGTACAAATCTGATTCGCTTATATATATGCATATACAAAACCAGCCATTGTATTGATGCATTTTATGTACATTTTATTGCTTTTGTAACCTACCAATGGATAGCAACAGCAAGCATCTACACCTAGGGGTCTATTTCCATTCCAAAATTCCCTGGTGGAAAATAAATTACTGACATTGAAACACACAGACTTGGAGGTTTCTCCACCAGGGAATGTTAATATTATCACACAGTATTTATATAGCGCCAACATATTACGCAGCACTGTACAAAGTCCATAGACATGCCACTAGCTGTCCCTCAAAGGGCTCACATACTAATTTCCCAACTTCAGTCATATGTCTTTAATACAGTCTAGGGGCAATTTTAAAGGGAAGCCAGTTAACCTGTTTTTGGAATGTGGGAGGAAAGCCACGCAAACACAGGGAGAACCTGCAAACTCCATGCAGGGAGTGTCCTGGTCGAGATTCGAACCTGGACGCAGCTCTGCAAAGGCCAGAGTGCTAACCACTGAGCACAAAATTATATGGCGAATGTTAGATTCACTGCTTTATCAATAGCCCTCCTAGTGTCATCTTTCTTCTATCGCCTTCCTGGAGTCGTGAAATTCAGGACATAATACCTCAACTAGAAGCCAGTACTTAGCCCTGTCCCCCATTTCCACCTCTCACACCTCCTGATCGTCCAGTGAGACTAACTAGCAAGATGGTGGGATGGATAAAAGAATCAGCTTCCTATTCAGCATTTTCTTATTGATGCGCCCTTGGAATAGGTGCTCCTTAGCTACAGATGTACAATAGAGCTTGCTATTGCTTCCCAGGGCACAGATTGAATATATTAACTCCAAGATAGGAGCACTTAAGGCATCTTTTTAAAAGTGTTTGCATTCTTGCAGTTTTAAAGGATATGTCTTGTCAAAAGTTCAACCAGAACATTTTTCATAGCTCCTCAATTTAAAAACAGAACAGAATACATCTCTGGAGGGTACACAAAAACACAAACATGTTGACACATCTGTTAAGAATTGAAAGGAATATTGTGAGTGCACTTTGCATTTCAAAATGACCCGACATGAAGTTCCTAGAGGAAAATGGTGTTTACTGACACATTTGCCTCTTAATATACTTGAAATAACAAGAAAATCCAAACATTCAAAACATTTATATTTGGTAAATTTTATTTTTGGGCTGTTCTGAGGCTGTAAGTTCTTTTACATTATGAACAGCAACCAATTTATTTTTAGCTCTCATTGGACTTAGTGCAGTGAATATATTAAAAGATTCCTGAATGGTCGCTATAGGTAACTATACTCTGTTCTTATGCTAACATGTACTATGTGATTTTCTCTCATTGTTATTATTGATTGACAATAATAACTGCAATTCCAGTCATAATTGCATTTAAGTTAAATCTTTCCTTACAATCAACTTTAAGTATTTGAAGTATCTTTCACTTGTCACTTTAAATATTTTTTTTTTTTTTTTGAATGATTTTTGTTTTTCAGGAGCCAAACGCCAAATCAAACGAAATCTTTGCACAGTGCATTGCTAAACTAAAAGAAACCATCACTTTGTCTTTGACAAATCCTCTTAAAGCAGAACTAACCCCACCTATCCTTGTTTCCTCACCAGGCGCTGGCATCTTCTTTTCTCCTCATTCTGGAGTTGATCTTTGGCCATCTTGATTTACCGGGATGACATAACTCCCGAGCAGGTGCATGGAGGTCCATTAATTCCCCGCCCATGCAGGGGAATTCGGGTTTGCTGGATGTGCAGGCAAACAAAGCCAAGCTGTGCAGCTCAGATTTTTTTATATATACCTGAAGTGATTAGGCAGGTAGGTTGGATTATTACAGAAGGAGCATCACTTGTGCCTTTCTGCAATAATGACCTTCCTGATCATGTATTCATAAAAGTGCCGCTCTAATTCTGCTTTAACACTTTACCCTGATATTGCTAGGTGTTCAGCCACTTCTTTGATATGTCAGAGCCCTCTAAACCCCCACATTCCTGGCAATAGTATCTAACCTTTCCTTCTTTTCTCCCAGGATGCAGTACTTGGGCAGAGAACTGCCATATCAGAGTACTGTCATGTTAGGAATGTAAGAAGGTCAGCAACCCTGCGGATATTCTGACAAGGACAGGATTAGACCCAGGGCTCTGGCAGGCAAACCGGATGGTAAGTTAGTGAAGGGAATGTAAGTATCACTGAAGGATAAACTTGCCACTTTGACACAAATCAGGCAATTTACTCAGGAGTTAAACTCTCCAGTGCAGGCAAACCGGAATGAGTTGTTTAAATTGGTCACTTACGAATCATAGTTTTGCATTAAGCTATGTTGGAAAAAAGCCCTGTCTTCTATATCCTTGCAATTGAAGTCAATGGAATAGCTCTTTTCACAACAGATATAGTGACACAGTCCTCTGGTGTGAACTAATCTCGATCACCAAAGGCCATAGCATTGGTATGGATCTGTTTCTTCTTCTTTGATCAAGATGTAGATCTCCAGTCAGCAACATTGCATTCTTTGAAGTTCTATATTCCTGTAAGATTATATTAATTTGCAGTAATTATGTAAAAGAACCGCAGGCTGATGGAACTCCACAAATCAGAGATGCCGTGTATGAGGTCACTATAAAAGAATCCAGTCTCCGCATTAGCTGGAATGCCTCGATGCATTCCACAAGCAAGTGCTGTGGCACACATACAATTTTAAGGCTTGTGGTGAAGTTCAAAGGATAAATAGACACTTAAGTTCTCCAGCTCAAAAGTCTGTTCCACTGGTGTGAAAAAGTCTTGGAATTGCCCAAACCAATAAGAATCAGGACAAACAGGTACAGTGACATCAAGATAGCAAAACGGTGGTTTGCAAACCAAGATGGCTTTCTGGATCTGTGTGACAAAAATATAAAAATGGTGAAAATATTAGACAAGAATGAATAAAGTTGAACATTAGGCAAATCACTGAATTATTTTAGATATCATACATATACAGGAGTTGCTTTTTTTCTTACGTTTATAGATCTTTAGCCCTGTCAGACATTACAGATAGGTTGGGGACCTGACTTTTATTCTACTGCAGTTAAGAATGCAGCTCTGCAAAGTTCCTGCCTCCTGTCTGTGTCTGAAAAGCAGAGGACTGAAGTACTTACACTAGTTGCATTACAAATACATTAAAAGCTGGAATCCAGCTTTACTTTGAGTCATGAACATATTTACAGGCTCCTCTCTTGTATACTGAAATTGCTACTTTGATTTCACTGCACACTGTCTGACAAGGCACATTAGAATCTGCAGTAAATCAGATAGAGTCAGCCTCATTTCCTAGCTGGAGGACAATCCAGAAACTAAATCTAACTCCCCTAGCTCCTCAGCCTGACTGCTCTTGGTCCACCTCCTCCATTCAATGAATTTCAGCCCTTTTCATGATGGAGGATTGGCATGTAGGTACTACCTAAGGCAGTCCACATGCAAATGTAGGTGGCCTGGGAACATCCACTTCTCAAGACTGACTTAAACCCATCAAAGCATTTCAATATTTGTATAAGAGCCATCAGGGATGAGGGAACCTGAGAGGAGTACTAAGGCAGGGTGCGGTGATGTGATATATATAAATGTAGCCGGGGTAACTGTACTACTCACCTCATTTTTGGCTGCTCCTGAGAATAAACCAGAAGATATTTGACACGCAGAAGCTCATTGTTGGTTACTACAAAGTATTTCTGTGGTACGTCTCCACCCTCGCTGTTCCGTGCTCTAGCTCTTTTTCGGTCAATTTCTGTTGAATCTGCGTTTAAGAAGAAATATACCTATGATATATGACCTATGAACACTCCATGTCAGCATTTCCTGACCACACAGCTTATTTGCTAAAACATTCATCTTGGATACAACATAATAGTGTAGCCTCAGTTACCCACTGACTACTTTAATCGTCACATTTTGATCACTTGAAATATATTGCTTGCAAACAACTTCTGTAAGTTACCAAAAACCCTGCAAAATATATTGAGTAAAAATGGAGTAAGATATAGTAAAATGCAGATGTAATTAGCAAACAGAACCATAAAGGAATTCAATAGGGTCCAGCCATCTGCCTCTATAGTAAAAATGATTGCACAGTAGATGGTACGGAGCTGAACTGATAAATAAGCTCTCACCTTTTTTCTTGATCTGACACTTGACATCAGGATGATCGATCATCTCACACACCGCAACACAGCTCAGCACAGGGCCCAGTAAACTTTGAGACCACCCATGTCCATGGGGGCTATAGAGAAGAGCCAGGCTCAGGTCACTGGTCAGGTAGGTCCCTTCCCCAAACAGGGAAGTCTGCAAGGAATAAAGAATTCTTAGGCTTAAACTATTCTTAACATCTTTTTATGTTTGGGCTAACACAGCAAACCAGGTAAACATAAGCGTTTAGGATTTTAATTTATTGATATGCAGGGCCTCGGTCTATTTACGGTTTTATTTCTTTTGCCTCATAAATTTTTATTCACTGGAATTCCACTTGCATTTTATAACTTTAGCTACCATTCTACCTAAATCTATATAGTCATGTTATCTCAATAGGTTTATGTCTAACACTAGCTGTATACAGCTGAAAGCTTCGCTCCTTTGCAAGGCCACTGAATCTTTTTCTTTAAATGCAATGCAGCATGAGAAGAAAGGTTAGCACAGAATTATGTGATTAGATGCTGCAGTTGTATACTAAAAAATCTGAAACTTAAAGCACATAGTTTTATTGGAGTGCACAAAACCAGAAGGAAAACCTCACTTTTATTTAAATCAACAATCCATCACCAATCATCACAATCACAATGTTAAAGTAACAAAAACCTTACTGGTTGCTGACACTGCAAGGGTTATTTTGTAATTTTACCTTCAAATTTAGCTTTAACATAACTTTTTTAGGAACAAGTATATTTAAAATTCAATGCACACTAAATGGACGTAAAAATAGGGATTGTAATATCAAAATAGGGTAAGAGCAGAAGTGAAATAAAAGCATAGAATACACATTACTGACAAGTGTAAAAACACTGGAATTCCAGCTTACTAATACACACACACACACACACACACACATTAACATTGAGTGACCAGTCACAATTATCATGCATTACCTTGTTTAGGTGACAGTGCAAGCCATTGTGGAGTATGGAGTGGAAATTCTCCAGCCGGCTGCCATGCAAGGCATAAATGACGTCTCTTTCGCTGCGCGTCTCCTGGAACTTGGCGATCAGCTTCTCGCAGTATTCTATTTCAAACAGGAAGTCAGGAGTGGGCAGAGCAAGTGTGGGAAAACCTGGCAAGGCTTGGACCTCCTCAAACTAAAACAGCAAGGGAAGGGCAGCCTTAATTTAAGGCTGGGGTATATTGCCAATATGGTTAAAAAAGACATGATCCCCCCTGCTAGACATACATAGAGGTTATGACTTACTATATTAAAAAAAAAAAAAAAAACTTTTTTAAATGCTGGGAATAAGCACAGAGCAAGTCTGACTACAAAGCAGAAGGCTGTGCTGTCATTTCCAGTTTTGTATATCGAAGTTTCATTCTGGTTAAAGGACAAGAACAGCAGCTTGGGTTACCTATGTGCCGGCTGTCATTGATAACAGCTTGTGTATGTGTTCTGACCACCTTTTCCCTTTTTTTTTTTTTTTTTTTATTTGTGTGGACCATCTGAGAAAGAGCTTTTTATTCTAAGAAACGTGCAACCTAAAAAGTATTTGTTCCTTAAATCACTATCTAGTGGCTACAAATATCCAAAGACAGATGTTGAGGAAGTGGTGGATTAGAGAAGTATATCCTCCCTATGCCATCTTTTTCCCCATAGCTATATTTTCAGCTACTATACAGACACTAATAATCTCTCAGCTTTCGAACATAAAACAGAACAGGAAGACGACAGGATAAACACAGGCTTGCAATATTAGAAAGCGATCAGACACAGAGGTCTGATCTAACTGCCACAAATCATAGCTATTTTTCTGTCTTTATGAGTACCAATGACTTTTTTCTTTATTTTCATTCCCTTGTGAGTGAATGCAATTTGTTTTAAGCTGCAACAAAAAAAGTCTGTATCAACATGCCTTATATAATGGAGCAAAAGATTTTCTAAAATGTACTAGTATGTTGTGGTAGGTGGTGGGTATAGCTACATTGATTAAAGGACTTAAAGTCACACAAATGTCAAATTCCCTGTAACCACAACATTTGCTTTCATTCTTGTGCTGCATTCAGGAGTAAATAGGACATGAAAAGCCAGGACTAATTTTCCAAAATACACCAAGCACCCGTCCATTCTTTAGCTTTCTGTTCCTCCTCTGTAGCATACCTGCCTCCTAATCTTTCCTGCAGCCCTGCCCTGGCGTGCCTCTCTAGTAAAACCCCCCTGTCCCTCTTCTCTATCCCTCACTTTTAATATACAGTAGAACCCTGGTTATCCCGAACTTAGATAACCAGAAAATTCAGATAACTGGCACTCGACAGCTCCACTTTCCTGATTGCTCCAGCAGACCTAGCAGAGCTGTGGCATGTGTTCTGCATCCAAGAACACATAGCACAGCTCTGCTAGGGCGAGAGCAATGAGGAGAGCGAAGCTGTCAGTAGAGCAGCGCAGAGCTCCGTGATTGGCTGAGAAAAGGGAAGCCCCGATGACGGCCCAAGTGTCATCAGGGTTTGCCTTTTCTCAGCCATTCAGCCCTAGAGGTGTCTCCCCATTCAAGTCCAGTGCTAAATGGCTGAGAAAAGGAAAAAGGAATTACCCTCAGTTAATCAGAAACTTCATTTATCCAGAATTGGCCATTCCCTGTGGGTGCCGGATAACCAAGGTTCTACTGTACTCTGCTCTCTCTTCTCCATATATCCCCACTTTGGTGCACCCCTATCTCCCCCTCTGAATGCCTCCTTCTCTGTCAATCCTGATTCTCTCCTCACTTTTAGTAACTTTTCCCCGATCGCCTATTCCTTCAAAGCCACACATTCCCACAGCCGCCTCTCCTTCCACTTCACTTGAGGGACACTTCATTCCTCCTACTTTGTGTATCCTGACTTGTCATCCGTCTCTGTAGAATGCAGAATTACAACACTATACGCCTGATTTATTAAAGCTCTCCAGGGCTGGAGAGGATACATTTTCATCAGTGAAGCTGCGTGATCCAGCAAACCTGGAATGGATTTCTTCAAAGTCAATTGCTATTTGCTAGGAAATGTTTTGAATCCTGTACCAGGTTTGCTGGATCACCAAGCTTTACTAATAAAAGTGTATTTTCTCCAGCCTTGGAGAGCTTTATTAAATCAGACCCAATGGCTGCTAGGCAAGTGGTGAGCCAAGAAAAATGGTAGACATATTAATCTTCAATGTACAAAACTGTAACAAAGATTGAAGGATTGGCAAGCATGCTTATCACCACCAACAAATGCATCATTGTAAGATTTTCTGTAAATGACAAGTTTAAAAGTAACAATATTTAAATTTGTTTCAATACAAAACATGGATTAGGTAGCACAGTTCAAACTGTCCTCTAAGCAAATACTGGCATTTTAGGAACATTCCTTCTTACCTTCCCCTTTTTAAGGCTTTTGATGGTGAAAAGTTTTTCTGACAATATCCAGTTAAGCAGATCCAGGAGTTTCTGATCTTCTTTCCACCTGTTCTGGATGACATCTTGCAGACTGGGTAAGGTGGTTGCCTCAGCAATCTAACAAAAGGAAATCAGCATTATTACATGATAGAAAATATTGTATAGAACATGAGATAATTACATTAAAAGTTTTAGGTTTTACATTCAGAAACCAAAGACTATTCATCATTAACCTCCTGGGCCGTAACCCCGAGTGTTGAGGTAAAAAAAAGAAGCTGGAAGCAGTAACCCTGAGTCACACTCAGGTTAGCTAAACCTATGGGAAATATTAGTAAATCGAGTCTTACCTGACCTGCCGGCATCCCTCGTCGTCCTTTGCATCTTCTTTTCTGCTCCGGCCAGTGTTCTCTACACTCGATGAGTCACCGGAGAGTTACCAGTTACGTCGGTGCGTGCAGACATTCCGTTCGAAGCAGAAAATACAAATCTTTTTGTATTGCATTCAATACAAAATAACTTTATATGTGTAAAGACAGTACATTGTCTTTCATGAACATTTATTTTACAGTATATTAGTATAGGTGTATTGTTTTTATTTATTTTTTTATATACATTTTTTTATTTATTCATGATCCACGGACGATGGACGAGGAATGATTGTAATGGAAGAGAAGGGGAGAGAGCGCCGCAGGGTTCTCCCCCTCCCATCTCCTTAGAGCAGAATAGTGCTGTATGTACAGTGCTCGTTCATGCATCATTCAGTCTTTTGTCCTTGGAAAGAATTGCGAAAGATCCATTCCAATGACAATTATTGCACGTGTGTACGTAGCCATATTGGGGAGATTTCCCTTCACTTCCTTTCTCACAAATGCAACAGGGCAGAAACAAAAATACAACTAAAAATACATTTGTCATTGGAACATGTGTCCAAGTTCTTTTAACAACTGTCAAATTTTGGATTTCCCATCACTTTTTGTCCTAATGACAATGCTCACTTGAATAAATTGAAAATGGGAACCTCTCTAGTGGGCATACAGACATCAATAAAAACCTGATTAGGGCTTTATGCCTATGCATGAAAAAATGCTTTGGCTTTACATTTACCTAAAGCACTATTACAGTTTCATGAATTATTCACATCATGTGTGATACCTAACAAAACACAAAGGGCCTGATTCATTAAAACTCTCCAAGACTGGAGAAGATAGACTATCATGGGAGAACCTGGTGATCCAGCAAACCTTGAATGGATCTATTCCAGGATGGAATTTGCAAATGATTTTTTAATAAATTCATTCTAGGTTTGTTGGGTTACCCAGGTTCTCACATGATAGTGTATCTTCTCCACTCTTGGAGCTTTAATAAATTAGGACCATAGTGCTTGAAACATATTCAATGCAAATAATAAAGTCAGCATCATAATGAAGCGCAGGTGTCTGTACTTCATGGCATAATACACATCCAATGAATGCAATACGGTATGGTAATAGATCTCTTCCACCTGCAAAGGGTTTGTATTTCTGTGCATTGAGACCTGAGATTTAAACAGTCTCTAACAGTCAGGCCGGGGATCTAACTTTTCCCTGCTGTGTAGTTAAGGAATATCCTCCCTTTCTCGAGTCTGGACAGTGAAGGAGCAGCAACAGACTGAGAAGATTATCTTTCCTTTCCCACCTCCTGTCAGCACACAGAACACCTCTCCTGCCATAACCTCTCCCAATCAATGTGCTGTTGTGCAGGATATTACTAAAGCTAAATCAAGTTAGGTATTTATGCTAGCTGCAATTTAAAATAAATGCATGTCTGGAATTCAACTTTAAACAATCTTAGGAAGGCTATTTTCAAAGTCAAAACAATTGATTAATATGTATTCATATCAGCAGTTGGTTCATACCAAAGCATCAAAATCCTTGTATTGGTCAGTGGCATAGAATGGAGGAAATGGCCTCAGCACAGAGTCTCTTTTATAGCTCCTCAAGGCAGACATGAAGAGGCTACATTTCAGATCCGCTGCTAGTGGGTCCCTGGCAATGATGTGCTCTACCATCGCTTTATGTCAGCCACAATCGTCACTGTAGTCACTTCGGAAAAAAGAAAGACAAATGATGAGAAGGTGAGCCATACATTTTGATATAGGTACAGGGAAAAGTCTTGAGCAGAGAGGCTACTGGGAACTGCAACATTCACCTACAGTGTTCTCCCCAGCCCCATTTAGCTGGGCGCACTACCCGCCACTTTTCAGTAACCACCCGGCTGTATTTGGATGTTTACTAAAGATTTGGGTCATAACACAAGGGCTGCCAACCGCCTATAATTTCATTCCAACTGGCTTAAAAAAAATGTATAGGTTGAATACTGACCTAGATCTCCAAATGTTTGCGATATTCCTATAAAACTAATCAGCCTAAAGTCCATTGGTGAGAACAAGACCACAAGTCCTAGAGCAGGGGTGACAAACTCAAATACACAGAGGGCCGAAATTAAAAACTTAGACCAAGTCGAGGGCCAAACTTGAACTTTATTGAAAAAATTGAGGATGTTTACTACTTCATCCATACCTAACAAAAACAAACCCCTCTACACACACTTTAGGGTTGAAAATACTAATTTCTATCCATCTATGCAGGCTTCGTGTTGTTCATCCTCTCACATCACAAGTTTGTCTAACACTAAATATTACACTATGCAGTCTCTAATGGATTGAAACAAACACAATGCCCCTGGTAGTCAGGCACCATGTGATCATTGCCTAGGCTTTGTGTCACATGATGGGTGTACAGGAATAATGTCTATCTATTGCATGTATTGAAAATGATGATGTGAGGTGGTAACGCGAGCAGGCCAGATGTAGTTCATTTTCAGAATTCTTTGGGGGGCCAAAAAAAAAGGCCCTTAAGGGCCAGAGTTTGACACCCCTGTGCTAGAATATCCATGCCAAGACTTTTATTTTGCAAGATGAGAATACCACACACATGGCCTGGTGTTCTATAGATTCTGCCACGTAGCCTTCTGCCTAAGGCTACGTACACACTTTCAATCATTGTCGTTGGAATGTATCTTTCACAATTGTTTCCAATGACAAAAGACTGAAAGAGTGCTGTACATACAGCGCTGTTCTGCTCTATGGAGAGGGGAGGGGCGACGGAGCGACACCCCGCAGTGCTGTCTCGCCTTAACTTCTATTATGATCATTCATGTATCCACCAGGACGGATCCATGAACGGCGAGTGCTGTATACACGCCAGATTCTCATACGATAGCAGCCCTGAGGCGATTATCAGACGGGAATCATCTGATGTGTGTAAGTAACCTATGAATACATTGCAGTGCAATGCGGGTCACATAGTGTACAATGCAAGTGCAGTGTTCTCCCCAGCCCCTTTAAGCCTGGCACACCACCCGACACATTTAAATAACTTCACCACTGTTTTTGGGTGGTTACTGAAGAGTTGGGTCACCATACAAGGGCTTCTACAGCTTCTTCCCATTCAGCTTAAAAAAGTTCCTTGGGAGAATACTAAACACATCCATTAGACATTGCATGGCAAGCAAAATCTGATATTCCCATTTAGTGTAATGAATGGGGTCGGCACTGCAGCGAACACCGACACAGGAGTTGTGCATTGCGGTATATTGGCATGGAAATACACTTTCCTATAGTGGGAATGAAGCCTTACGATCAGTTAGACACTAATTTCTCTTCATAATTATTGCAGATCTAATTGTTGTATCACATTGCAATTAAAGAGCAGCCGATGTGTACCAACCCATAGACATTATAAATGCTGATGTGTGATGGGATATCACCGGTCCCACCATTGCTCTTTTCATTATGGTAATAATGAAACCCTGTTTGCTTACTCTCATCTGAACTCCTCACACCTAACCAATTCTTCTCATAAAACTTCTGTTTATAAAATGTTTTTCTTATCTTTGCTTTAAGCCCCCTCCCTCCTTCTTCTCCGACACCTACGCAGTCCATTATGTAAACAACTAATTAATTTCACCACTGTCACATCCTCATCCTTTGCAAGTTTCTTTATACCATCTGTTCAATACAATTGTACTTCTTCAACCACTGAACCTAATATGAAGAATAACACTACAAATACTGGGAACTACATGTGAAACTACTGACACTTCACAACTTGTACTTTCTTATCTACCACAGATATGTACTAAGTATCAGGATGTAATTTCATGGGCTGAATAATCATCAGGTGAATAATACTACGGATTAGGTATTCATTTTCCATTCTGCCATACATGTATTCCTCCATGTATCCTAAAGCAGCAAGTTCCACTTTCCTTGCATTATTGCAGAAAGAGACTGGCGATGTCTCTTCTGTAATACTAGCTCCTACCTCCCTAGTTGCTCCGGGTTTCAGGTAACAAAGCTGAGCTGCGCATGCGCATTGGTTGCCAGGATACCCGGCATTCCCGGCTTCTTCAGCGCATACTCAGAATGAACTCCTGCAAAGAACTTACATCATTCTGGCCTGGTCAATCAAGATGGCCAAAGAAGGCTTTGAAGAAGTGAAGATAGAAGAAGATGGTGGCCCCCTGGAACGGACACAGGTGATTAACAAAGGGTTAAGAATGCAAAGTCTCCCGGAATGCCTGATATAGGTATCCCTGAAGGCTTTGGGTGCTCAGGCATGCGCAGAAGGAGCCCTTTCGTCAAAAGGGGAAAAAGAGACGATCACACCCATGCGCAGTGAGATCGGCAAGTTTTTCCCCACACTACTATACCCGATCTCCCCCCAGCGTCTGGGGACGTAGGAAGAAGAACCCAGAAGAAGAGGAGAAGATGACGGATACCAGGACCACGTGGGACCGGATGGAAGAAACCTCCGGACCGATCGACTTCTCTGTAGGATTTTTGGTAAGTGTATTTTTTTTTTTGTTTTGGGCACATTTGAGTTTACTTCTTCTTTAGGTTCCACTTTAAACGTTGTCAGCTGGATAGGAAGTGGGGGAAACATTTCTATAAAGCAGCTTCAAACAGAAGTAAAAACTTAACAGGGGATTTAAAGTGCAAGAAAAAAAAAAAAAATAACTTACCTTTATTTGTGCAAAGCCATCGATCCATCCACAAACTCAGCCCAGCAAGTCCTTCACCGTCTCGGCTTCCCTCCGTTCCTGCGCTTGCCATTCCATCCACCGCCGCCATCTTTGTCCTTCCTCATGTCCCCGATCTCACACTGTGTAAGATAGGATGATGTGTCTTGCTCCAAATGTAATAAAGTGCCAATCTGAAGTATGCATGAGACTGAGCACTTTTTTTTTTAAAATATATATACATTGGAGGAAGGTCTTTTGATGATGCATGCCCAATCACAGGCATACGCAGAGTCAGCATGCACAACCTCCTGGGCTGCGGGTTTCCTCTGATATCGTCACTCTTTTACATAATTTTAAAAATGTGATGATAGATCAGCTTTGGTAAAATGTGTCAACAGGTAGTAAATTTCCATTACTTCCTGTCTGATAAAACATTGTCATCAGAACAAAAAGTGCAGGCGCTGGTTCATTAAAAACCTGTCCTGCTGTGTAAGTGAGCAAGCTGCCGGCACGGTGCCAGCCCTCAGGAGTCATGTGAGATCTCCTAATACCAAGGCGGGTGTGAACCTAGCCCTAGGCTATATTCAGACTGGCACGGAGGTTACTGTGCAGTTATCACTTCTTCTGTCAGTTAATCACTGCCTCGGGGTTACAGGTATAAATATGGGTGACGGTAAATGATTCGGTACTGCCGTCCTGTGAAACCTGCAGACGCTGGTTGTTTGGGAAGCTGAGCTGAGCGGTGGGCAAGCTGCCAACCTCAGGGAGCCGGGTGGGATGGCTCAATCCCAAGATAGGTCTAAACCTCTCCCAACAAAGCTGCAGATAGCATTAAAAACTTACTAGGAGCTCAGACCCCCTCCCTGACCCGACTAAAACTGGAACAAAAGTTTTTAAAATACTCCTAAATGTCGCCTGCAATGAATGCGGTGTATGGCCAATTGTGATGGAACAAGCAGGACCCTTGTGAGGTTATCAGACCAATCTAAGACCCCAAAATGAGAGACCCAACACTGATCTATGGCCAATATAGGGACACCAAATAATCTGCTGGTATGTAAGTGTGTAGGAAACTCACAATCCTAAAATGTGAGGTGCCACAGCATCCATCCCATATTTCTTCCCTTCCCCTATATATTCCTAAGACCAAGCTTTTCTCCATCCTCACCAGCGGGTCAGTCAAGCCTCTGGGAGCTCCTTATCAGGGCAGGCCCAAGCTCTTCCTCCGGTTCACCATGCCGGCAGGTTTGCATAGGGCGGCCCCTTACAGAGCTACACCAGAGGTAGACCGTCCTTAACAGAGGTACTCAGGCACAGCATCCCTCTCCTAAAATGCTAGTGCCCTTTCCAACCCTGAACACTGATAAGAACAGATACTACACTTGATCTTAGCCAAAAGGCCGAGATGTACCAATTGTGATGGAACAAGCAGGACCCTTGTGATGTTATCAGACCAATCTAAGACCCCAAAATGAGAGACCCAACACTGATCTATGGCCAATATAGGGACACCAAATAATCTTCTGGTATGTAAGTGTGTAGGAAACTCACAATCCTAAAATGTGAGGTGCCACAGCATCCATCCCATATTTCTTCCCTTCCCCTATATATCCTATCCCCCTCACTAAACATCCCCCTCCCTAT
>NC_092859.1:138596809-138599525 GCF_032062135.1 Pyxicephalus adspersus | reverse complement strand
CCCCTTTATCTCCCATCCCCCTCCCTATACATATATATCATATACATATATAAATATCCCCCTTTATATACATTCATACACCTTTCATATCCCCTCTATACTCTCCCTTATCCCCCTTTTCCCCTATATGCCCCCATTCGCTTATCCCATCTCCTCACACATCCCGAATACACTTCCCAACTCCCCCCAAATACCCCGCCATCTCCTCACAGATCCCCCCGTTCCCTCTCTCCCCCTTTATCTCCTATCCCCCTCACTAAACATCCCCCTCCCTATACATATATAAATATCCCCCTTTATATACATTCATACACCTTTCATATCCCCGCTATACTCTTTCTTATCCCCCTTTTCCCCTATATGCCCCCATTCGCTTATCCCATCTCCTCACACATCCCGAATACACTTCCCAACTCCCCCCCATCTCCTCACAGATCCCCTCATACCCCTCTTACCTCTTTTCCTCTCGGACCGCACTATACTTCCTCACAGCTGACGTGGCCCCCTCAGTGTTTACTATAGGACTGCCCTCGCCGCTGCCCGTCTTTGGCTATCGATGAACACCAGCGCACATTTCCTCTACAGGCATCTAAGGACAGACCTCACGAGGGCTCCCGGCGCAAAGCATGCTGGGACTCGTAGTCCCCAGGCGGGATACCCACATGCTTAACAGTCTGGGAAAGACAGAAATATAAAAGTTAAAAAGTTGAGGGAGTGAAGCTAGGAAAGTGACAGGACCGCTTTATCCTTCATGTTCTGCTAATGTGCATAGACAGCAGTATTTAAAATATTTCTTATGGCCTTTTGGCAGATTTAAACCCATACATTGAACTTGCTAAATCTCAATGGATCAATAACAACTTCCTGCATTTTTTAAAATAAATTATTTTTACACCAGTGCTACTGATCTCCTCTTAACTTCTTTTAAACACTTTGGGTCTGATTTATCAAAGCTCTCCAGGACTGGAGAAGATAGACTGACATGGGTGAACCTGGGTGATCCAGCAAAACTGGAATGAATCAGGTCTGGGGTTGAATACATTTGCCAAAAAAAGCAATTGATTTAAAAAAAATCAATGTCAGGTTTGCTGGATCATCCAGGTTCTTCAATGACCGTTCATCTTTAACAAATCTGCCCCAATCTGTCTGCATCCACTCTGGCCATCTTCTGTTCATATGGCTGCTCTGATGGTGATTAGTGGACCATGGCTATGCAATACATAACAGCATGACTGCTTGATCTCTACATGGAGGGTGTGTGGGATAGGATGACATCATCAACGCACATTTGGGATACAGATCCCATTACAGGAAGTGCTTAAACTAGTGCTTTCATGTTAGGATCAATGGCATTCTTTTAATGAAACCTGATAATTTTAAAGAGGTTCAAAAATAACATTAAAGCTTTGGACAGATTCCCCTTTACTCTCTCATGCAATATTACATTTTTGTGTGGCCAAATGCACCATTGGAGCCAGCAATTGCCAAGGTTGTCCACCTATGTTACTAATATTAGATAATCTCTGGTTAATGTAAGATCCCATTCCAACTATTTGTATCTCGGTCAGTAAGAAATGATTTACCGGTATGTAGCGTTTGGAACAAGCTGCAGAATTGGCACTTTCACATGAGCTTCACCCAACTGCCAACTGGTCGGCGTAGGCTTGCAGCTGTGCATGTGTCTATGTACATACAAATATACGCAGAATACACGATTAGCATTCTTTGGGACATCATCAACCAGTCACAGAAATGGCACCAAATGGATTGTTAAATTCTCAGAGCCTGAGCGGAAAGTTGCAGGAAGGTCTATAGATTCTGGCCTTGTAACTTTTATACCTGCTTGTACCTGCCTTGTTGCTGCCCCAATGTGTCTCATGAAACTAATTATGTCTGTTACCCTTTTGCTGACCCCATTTCCTGACCATAACTTGCTCCGGCTCACCTGTTGCTGACCCCACCTGTCATGGGCTGCTGCTACTCACTTGTCACCTACCTGTTACTGACCCGGCTCCTTTCCTGACCACTGCTAGTTCCTACTCACCTGTTACTGACCCAGGTCCTTCCTGACAACAGCTTGCTCCTGCTTTCTTGTTACTGACCCCACCTGTCTCCTGACCATGGGCTGCTGCTACTCACATGTCGCTGACCCGAATCATCTACTGACCACTGCTTGCCCCTGCTCAGCTGTTACTGACCCGGCTCCTTTTCTGACCACCGCTAGCTCCTGCTTACCTGTTACTGACCCGGCTCCTTTCCTGACCATCGCTTGCTCCTACTTTACCTGTTACTGACCCGGCTCCTTTTCTTTACCACCACTAGTTCCTGCTCACTTGTTACTGACCCAGCTCCTTTCCTGACCACTGCTAGCTCCTACTTACCTGTTACTGACCCAGCTCCTTTTCTGGCCATCGCTTGCTCCTACCTACCTGTTACTGACCTGGCTTCTTTCCTGACCACCACTAGTTCCTGCTCACTTGTTACTGACCCAGCTCCTTTCCTGACCACTGCTAGCTCCTACTTACCTGTTACTGACCTGGCTCCTTTCCTGACCACCACTAGTTCCTACTTACCTGTTACTGACCCGGCTCCTTATCTGACCACCTCTAGCTCCTGTTCACCTGTTACTGACCTGGCTCCTTTCCTGACCACTGCTAGCTCCTGCTCACCTGTCACTGACCTGGCTCCTTTCCTGACCACCGCTTGATCCTGCCTA
>NC_092859.1:138557470-138596156 GCF_032062135.1 Pyxicephalus adspersus | reverse complement strand
TTTCCTGACCACAGCTCTTTCCTGCTTACCTGTTACTGACCTGGCTCCTTACCTGACCACTGCTAGCTCCTGCTCATCTGTTACTGACCCTGGAATTTCTACCTACAGCTCTTCTGCTCACTCCCTATTTCACCTGTGGCATGCATCACCTGTTCAGGACTGGACACCTTTGATATGCTATGCCTATTTGTTCCCCACCTCCATTCCAGGGACATGCAGGCTAAAGGTTCAAGTGGAACCTGTCGACCTCCATACTAATATAATGTGAGCTTTGGATATATTAATTACCCTGAAGACCTGAAAGTTATTTAAAGGAGCTCCCTATGTTAAAAAGGTTGGGAAACAATTTCTCCACACATTCCGCTAGTCGGAGTATTGCAATGCCTTCAATTTGTCCTGGGCATGGATAATTCTCAGGCTTTTGCCTGAGACCAGTACGTCATGTTTACGATTTACTTACCTTCACCGGGGTCAAGTCCTTCATGTACCTGAAAGAACATTGGTCTCTTCCTCTCCTGGCAGATAGGACATTTTATGTTTACACTACTGCAAGAATACATAGGTAATCCCCTAGCTTTGACAGCTTTTGAATCCTGTTGTTTGAGGGATCCCAAGTCAGCAAGCTTGGTGTCCTAACTTTATAATGCTTTGGTAAAGGCCAAGTCACAGGCCTTGTCCTACAAAGTCAAAGTGGGAATCGGACCTGGGGTCCACTTCCCGGAAGCAATCAGTCAGACTGTTTCCTCTTGCTCCCGGAATGTCCTCCTACAAGAAAATGCAAATAACATTCTGTTTTTTTGGTACATGGTCCCAGCTAGGACAGCCAAATTTATCCCAGGGAGCTCTCCTAGGTGTTTTAGGCGTTGCGCAACCGATGGAACCTTCCTCCATATTTGGTGGGAATGGCCTGTGGTGAAGCGACTGTGGAAACGTGTGTATAACCATCTGCGCACCATTTTGCCAATTACCATATGCAAAAATCCCTTGGAGGCGCTATTACACAGACCAATCCATTCAGTTGGCAAACATACCGAAAAACATACCGAAGGAGCCTGCAAGTTTCATCCAGCAATATTTCTGCCGTGTTCATTACCAGAGAAGACACCCCTAAAATTCAAGCTTGCTGCTTTTTGCAAACCTTTTTGTATATAAAATGGTTTTACTCCCACAGTGATCACAAGTAATATTGCATTTTCTATTTGTCAACATTTATTGATTAAAGTATTGATCAATGCTAAGTAAAAAAACACCAATAACACCAGGTCAATTGGTAATTAATTATTTTTTTATATTTTGTCAACATCCCTTCTGTAATGTATATACAGCTTTGTCACCATTTGCTAGTTTTATATAATACATATGTAAATACACAACATACAAGAATAGGTGCATGTCAAAGTACAGTCATTGATAAGAGCAGATAACATATGGCATGTTTATATATGAACACCTATGAAGGTCAGTATATTTGTCTATGTATATATATATAAACCCCTGACAACCTGCAAATAAAATCAAAAGCTAATTTATTGCTTTCAGCAACAAATGAGTCTCATACTGTCAAACATGTCTCTACCCCACCTAATGCATTGTATAATTAGCTTAATTGGATGTCAAAGTAATTTCTGCTTTTAGAATCAACATTGCATGTTAATGATAGCTACTGAAGAACATAATGGAAGACGAAATTGCCTAATAAACCCATCATAGTAGGATACAACTAAATATATATATATATTTTGTGAGATCACCCATAGCAATGGGGGATGTTTTAAATAGGAAACAGGGCCAGCAGGTGTAAAGTGCATCAAGGGTTTTATTCACTTAACACACAAAAACAGGCAAAATAAAACAAACAGCAAAAATAAAGCCTGGCCACTTGGCCTCCAACTCACTGTTAGTTCCCTTAACTAGCAATCCAGCCCAACCTAGTGCTGTGCAGGACTCCAAGGCCCTAACCATACATCTATTGCAAAAAAGTCTGTGTCTTTACTCCCAGTTCCCGTTGGACCTCCTCCCAGCTCATCAGCCAAGACAGAGCCCCAGGAATAAGCAGGCTGGAAGTTTATATCCCCAGCCTAACTTACAGGAAGCATTTCAGGTGAGACAGTTACACCTGATCATACCCAGGCCTCTTTAGCTCCCCCACCTGGCCAAGAAGCTCATGGTCATTAAGCCTGGTACTTCAACCCCACCTTCAGGTCATAAGGAGTAAACAGAAAAATACTCTGCGTATAACCTATATCTGGAGCAAATGTACCTGTCATCCTGGAAGAAACCCTGTTACCTATTTGGCCAGCTGTTACAATATATAAAACATGCTGTTTACAGGAACCAAGAAGAGAACAGCAGGAACACAAGGGTACTGGAAATGAATTGTAGTTCCCAGTAAACATACATCTTTTTATCTCCATCGGTGGAGTCTTTTCACCCACAGAGAGAAAGAGCAGAGGACAGAACTACAGAAAATAAAGCAATGAAAAGAGACTAGTGTGACATTAGTTCCACAGCACCCACAGTAATGTTGGCATTAAACAGCTTATTATTCTGTATGAGCTGTGATATAGGTTATGTGGGAGCAGCAAGCACAAACACATCTCCCTGGTGTGCAGGAGCTAAGCTACAGCAAATAGCATTTTGTTCTCCTGAGGTGACATGAAATGATGATGTGCCGAAGCAGCTTATAAAACATTTATCATGTTATCTGTTATGTAGAGGCAGTAGATTTCTAAAGCTGAGAACACGACCTTATAAATACAGCTGTAGAGTTTCTGTACTTATTGTAGAAAAGTGATTTCATTTAGAAAAAAGAAATTCCTGACACCTGCACACCGTACATAACCTTTCATAGCAGATAATGCACTAAAGTAGCTTACAATCTTTTGTTCCTACTGTATTCATAAACCATTTTTGGGACAGTTTGGTGAGAAACTAAATATCAGTAAATAAAAAAACAAAAAAACAATAATAAAACACCCAATTCCAAAACTCTGCTACTGTAAGGCCTGGGAGATGGGGTTGCAATAAATTGCCTACTTCAATTCAGTTATTAGTTGCAATAACTCAACAAAAGCTTGATTCAGCGGATGCTTCGGAGAGAGCCCTAAAGCTCTACCCCTACCGACTTCAGGTTGTTTAAAAACTTCAAGTTGAAGATTAGGAGGCTCGTGTGGAAATGTGTGAATTATTCGTAAACGATTACCAAAACCACCCTCAGCCCATGGAAAATTTATGGTTCAGCGATGAGTCTATCTTTCATCTCTCTGGTCCGGATATCTGACACAACTGTCGAGTTTTGGGAAAATCAAACCCAGCAGAAATTTTTCAACATTCTCTGAAGCTGGTGGTTTGGTGTGCAATGTCTAGCACTGGGCGGATTGGACCATTTTTCTATTATGAACACCATTAAAGGGCAAAGTTACCTGGAGATGCCGCAGGAGTTTGAGGTGCCACAACTTCAGGTGAGGAGTGACCTTGCTAAAGTATTTTTTCAACAAGACGGAGCTCCTCCCCACTTTGCCAAGTTAGTCATAGATTTCCTGAACATTAAGTTTCCTGACCGATGGATCGGTCGAAGGGGTCCCCACCACGCTTCCCTGACTTTACAGCTTGTGACTTTTTGTGGGGCTATATCAAAAGCAGGGTGTATGCCCCAAAGCCCCATAACCTGTCACAGCTTGAGGAAAGTATCCGCACAACATGCAGCAAGGTCGGGGAACAGATGCTGCAAAACGTCAGAGAGGCTTGTGTCGGAAGGTGGCTGAAAGTTGTCGAAAATGGAGGCACTCATGGGGAGGTATACAGCTAGTCTTCAAGGCCTTGGGACGTGATGGCAAGCCTTACAAGAAAAACTGCAACGTCTCCTTTGTTGATGGTAAAAATGTGAATAAACTCAGTTTTTCGGTGTAATTTTTAGGAATTCATTAAAAGTGTATGGTGACTTTTGGGACACTCTGTTTATATATGCTCTTTTAATATATATATATAAAATTTGTTTCTCTTCTACTTTGCCACTTGTTGGCATTGTTGCATACTTCCCTGATTTGGGAGGTCTGCTCCTCCTTCTTTCTCAGTTGTCTCTCTTTTTAGGTATATCCCTTTTAAGGATATATAAAACTATGGTAAAATGGATTTGTATATATTTAGTATATTTCTACAACCTAAAACCCAATCTAAAACTCAATTTGTTTTTGAAACTTGGGAAAGTTTGATTGACACACTAAACCTGGCTAACAAAACTAAATTGTACAACTGTTTTCGTCACAATGCATGGTACCTTGCAAGAGAACTAATAAATCACCCTCCTATTGGTATGTGAATGTTAATTATGTCTATTTTTTCTGTACTGCCAACGCTGTGTAATTGTTGTATGTTCTATGGAAAAGTATTGACCTCCCTCCTTGACTACTATGAAAACATGTATAGCTTTGCACTAACATTGAAAATTTTGCATCATTTGTTCTTTCTTATGTTCTTGTTTATTGGTTGAAAAACAAAACGTTTGTACTTTATTTTTCCACTGTTTACCTCAATAAAAAATTATTTTTAAAACAGTGTAATTTTGCAGTAAACTTTTTTTATACAGTTTCCACTTTATTCCATTTTGTTTTTTTCCAAATGAATGAAACATAGCTTTGAAAAAAGTTTTTGTCGAATCCAGTGTTTCTAGGACCTTTAATATGAGGGAACCCTTGAAATAACTTTTTGGTCTTTAGGAAACCCCTTCTATAATTAGTATATCCACACTTCACAGTATATTAGTGAGGTGGTCAATAGGAAGAATTCCTCCTACATTGCTGGTCATTGGGAAGAATGTCACCATTACAGATAGCCAAAGAGATAATTGGTGTTAGTTATACTGACCTCAGAGGCACAAATTCCTTGTTTCTTAAGGAACCCCTAACAATGTCCCGACGAAACCACGGTTCCCTTGCTCCTTCATCTATCACCCCCGATGTTAATTTTTTTGTAGGCAATGAAGGATAAGCAGGGGGGCGCCTTTCTGAACCTTTAAAATATGCCCATTGCAAGAGGTAACAATACCCCCCTAATTGGTGGTTACAATGCATGATACCCTAGCAGACAGCTAAAAAGATTTTAGGTGTCATACACCTGACTGTGGCAAGAGATGTTTGCCCCAGAACTATGCAGGCCATCATCGTATGGGAATAGGGATGAGCGAGCGAGAATATTAAGTTCGATCTTACAGCAAATCGGGCCTTTCTCGCTTACCGAAAATGTAAGCTCTCACTGAACAGAAGGATTTCTCCTCTGCGATCCCTGGGCACTGAGGTAATAAACCTCTTGTGCCCAGGGGATCGCACACTCTTCTCAATGAATGCAGCCACAGCTGCAATCATTGAGAAGGTGCCAAGCACAGGAGAACCTCCTGACATTGTAAAATAAGTATCTCTTACAAATGATACAATATTATTGCTGAGCATCTTCTCAATGATTGCAGCTGTGGCAAGCTGAGAAAAGTGTGTGATCCCCGAGGTACTAGAGGTTTACTAACCTCTAGTGCCCTGGGATTGCACAAACACAAGGATTTCCAGGGCTACATCATGCAGCCCTGGAAATCCTCTGCGATCCCTGGGCACTAGAGGTTAATAAACCTCTAGTGCCCCAGGCAACACAAACAGGAGGTTTACCAGGGCTGAATGCAGTTCTGGGAATCCTCCTGTTTTAATTTCCTCTTCCGATGGTTTTGCGAAATCGGTTAGCCAAAATTTTACGGAACCATTGGAAGTTCAAGGAAATTTTTGCAAGAATGCCAGATGCATTCTCGCTCATCCCTATATGGGAGGTCAGTCAGAGCCAGCTCAAGAAACCCTATGGAGGAACCCTAGGGTTGCACTTAGCCCTTCTTGAGAACTGTTGCTATAAAGTGTCAGCTCCAAGCAGTTAAAGGAGGCCTTTCCTACATTCTGATCAGCTGGACCTCCATGTCTCTCCAACAAACCCCATTTCCCATTTTTGTGTTATATCAAAAATCTTTGTATTTTACATAACATCCATACTCAGCTATAAGGATCCACTTGGAATTTATAGAATTAAGCATTTTTACATGTCAGAATCCACATGGTTCATGGTGACATACTGCCAAGCTCTATTTCTACAAAGCAGGTCTCAGTTCTAGCCAGCACATACCTTTCATATGGTTTGAATGGCCTGGGTGAATTTTGGGTGCCAATAACTGGCAATTTGGACACTTTGCACTAGGTATTATGCGGGATTGTGTTAGTTCTACCCTCTTCTGCTTCCTGGATGGCAGCCATGCAGACCACAGGTGATATTCATAAGACAGTGAGGGGTTGGGCCAGGACTGAAACTGAAGCTGATATTGTGTGATCAGAGAACATAATCTGCCCCCTCAGTGAAATAAAAAATCGAAATCAGGGCTAATAGCACCAAGCCAGTACCTAGACACTAATGTGATGGACTGGTATACTAAAGCTTCCCAAGCCTGGGGAAGATAGGCTGTAATGGGAGAACCTGGGTGATCCAGCAAATCTGGTATAGATGTGGTCCATATTTTAAAACATTTGCAAGAAATCTTTTCTAAGTTTTCTGGATCACCCAGGTCCACCTATGATAGTATATATTCTCCAGTCTTGGAAAGCTTTAAAAAATCAGGCCCTATGATTTAAAATTGTAAAAGATTGTGTTTTCAAAGATGGGGTTTGAAATTGAAAAAAAAAAATGAACAGTTGCTGTGGCAACTACTTTTTCTATACACTTTAAGTGGGAATAAATAATGTTTGTAGTCTGTATAAAAGACAGGATAAAGCTCATCCCCAGCCAAAACTGTTCTCTTAGTTGGCGTTTGAGTTCGATTCTGTAGTAAGTTTACCTTAGACTTTGGTGGCTTGCTTTTTCAGCAAGCTTCTGGAGAAGTTTAAGTGGACACATTTTTAAGGACCCTTACCCCTGACTAGCTTGTGGTCACCAGGGTTACAATACACAATATAGGGGCCATTGTCATGTGCTAGCCTCCTGATTATCAAATGGGAGCCACAGAGCAGCCATAGTATTGTATGTTTGCCCGTTTCTCATGACAGTTTTGGCTATCTATATACTCATAGAGGTTGGTATTCCCTTCACTTCCTGCTCTTGGTCTGACACCCACCATATAGGAAGTGCAAATCTTTCCAATGGGGACACAGACAGGGAGTTTAATATTTGCCTTCAATGACATGTAGGGAGTACATGTTTTTGCACATACTTGATGGAGGAATAGGGAGACAGGCTAAGGATGCTGCAACAAAAATTGGGGCATGGCCAAGTAAAGTAGGCATAGCCAAGTTTGAATCACTAATGACAGGTAGATTCACCAGTAACAGATACCCTAGTGACACTTTCTGGACTGAATGCACATGAGTGTTTTCTGTAGCCCTCTGTCTGGGTCTGTTCCCCCCGCTGCTTTACCTGGTGCACCAAATAAAGCAACGACACCAATGGAGGAAAATGTAGAATTTAGGTCTAAAAAAAGACACTCCCTAAACAAATTGGGACAGTTAAAAGATGTGAATTATGGATAATGGTTTTACTTTTTTTTATTGTTGTATACCAGTGCTCGCTTGTAATGGCTTTGTCCATTTTTAGACAAAAACTACTTTCTGAAAATACAAAAAATGATCAGTTAATCCTGCTAGAATTGTGAAGGTAGAAGGTTCAGTGCCAGGCAACAGTCGGTGCCTTGCCTCTGGTCTTCTATGTTCTGGATTCCATTATGAATGTTGCAGCCAGACTCATCCATCCTTCCCACCGCTCTTCTTCTGCTGCCTCTCTTTTATGTTCTTTAAATTGGTTTCCATTTCAACTGAGAATCAGATTCAAGCCCATGTGAATGTGCTTTGCCTTCAAATCCCTCCACAGTTCTTGTCCCACTTATCTTTCTGACCTGATAGAAAAATACTCCCCTAGCCACTTTCTTTACTCCTCCAATGATCTACTAATGACTTCCCCACTTATAACCTCATCACATGCACAGCTCCAAGACTTTTCTAGAGCTGCCCCGACTCGTTGTTTAAAAAATAATAATAATAATTCCCAGGATGGACCATCAGAGGATAGTACCACCTTTCTATTACACCCTGCATGCTCCTCTCTCATCTGTCCAGGTAGAAGTGGGGCTTGTAGATGCCACCCAATTCCCAATTTTGTGATAGGAAATGCAGTCAATATGGATGCCGGGAGTTTTCTTTAAAGGGTAACCATTCATTAAATGGACCACATACAGCAACAAAAGCCAGGGGACGGCAGCAGTTTGTTGGTTTCTGTAGGTGCTGCAGGACACTAAACGTGGTCTGGTTGGCTGGACAGAACTGCAATAAAGCAATGACACCAATGGAAGAAAATGTAGAATTTAGGTCTAAAAAAGAGACACTCCCTAAACAAATTGGGACAGTTAAAAGATGTGAATTATGGATAATGGTTTTACTTTTTTTTATTGTTGTATACCAGTGCTCGCTTGTAGTGGCTTTGTCCATTTTTAGACAAAAACTATTTTCTGAAAATACAAAAAATCATTAGTTAATCCTGCTAGAATTGTTGTCCTGAGTCCTTGTAAATTCCGGAGTAATCTGCTGACATATCCAACAATGGTATTAGCTTTCTCTTAAATTTTCTGTGAATTACAACCACAGGGGGACAAAACTGAAAATAGAAAAGCAATGCAGCCAAAACATTTAAGAACTGATAAACTGCAATAAAATTAATTCAGAGCTCAGAGTTGATGCTCTGGGAATAAGGAAAACAGACATATGAAAGCTCAGGATAGAACTTCAGTGAGAGCCCACATAGGATTGTCACATTCGGTAAGTCACACGCTCCTCCCGTACCAGGTATGTCTACCATCCCCCACAGTAAAATGATGAGATGGGGGAGCAAATAAAAGGTAAGTATGAGGCGCTGGAAAGGAGGGGATTTAAAGAATATCTAAAGCCAAGAACAAAATGTGATTTATCTTTTTATATCATTATCAGATCATAGATTTGGTGGCAAGTTTTCAACAAATACAAAAAATGCCTGCTGAAATTGTCAGAAATACAGTGCTTTTGTTACTTCCTGAACGGAAATCACAATCTTATCTTCCTATATTGGAAATTGGGGAGGGGTAGGTTGTATTTTGCAGCAAAGTTGTATTTATTGTCACATCCCTGCAAGCCTCTGAGCATGGTGTTGTCACTATGTATTGTATTATATTATATTGTAGTGTTGGCAAGTCAAACGTCGCCATTTTAAGAACTACAAAAGCATTAGGGAAGGTAACAAAGAGAGAATTTTAATGGCACATTTGGTTCAGCAATAGTATAAAATATCCCTCAGTTCTTCATTATTCATCCTTTAACATTAAAAAAGACCAACATGATTCAGTGGTACAAATTCCATTACATAAGAAAAACAGCATAGTAAAGATAGTAATGGTAGTAATGGTAGTAATGGTGCAGCGCTGGGTACCAGGTTCAAATCTCATCGGTTCTCTCCATGTCTGCATAGGTTTCCTCCCAAATAGTAAAGATAGTAGGTTAAATACCAACCAAATTTGCATTTAGACTGTATTAAAGACATATGACTGAGGTAGGGACATTAGAATGTGAGCCACTTGAGGGACAGATAGTCACATGACAATAGACTTTGTACAGCGCTGCATAGTATGTTGGCTATATATATGTATAAATATAAAAAATATATGAAACCCAGCTGCTTCTTCAGTGGATATCAGTTACATAAAAAGACCTTTGTGCTAAAGACCAATTAACAAATACATGAGGTAAGCTTGAAAAATAATAATTTTAAATTCATACACATCAATATTATAACTACTTAAAGATTACCTTATAGTTGTGAATTAAGTCACACATATGGGAAACAATGGATTCAGAGTCCCTTAATTTCCAAAATTCCACTCGCAGGCACCCTGGGGGGTCAGAGAGGGTTTTAAACACCATAAAACAAAAGAATAGATGCCACTATTGCACAGAAAAGATTCCATTAGGGCGAATCCCTACTAGGTATATGGCACAACTCTCATCTTTATGTGGGAACTCTTCCATCCTTATATATATGTGTTGCAAATTTAAATAAAATAAAAACATGAAGTTTTTTGTTAAAATGCAGTTAAAGTATAATCTGCAATCTAAGCCATGTACTAATTGATTGAGTTGATTATAACGCATAGTATTGTGAGCAAAATTCCAAGAAATATGGCTTAAAAAAGAGTTTCATGGACCTTTCTTTTAACAGAGCTGGAGGGGGCAGAACATTGTCAGGAAGAGTTCTTTATGGGAAAAGTCAGGTACAAATGTCGTGTCTAGGGAACTGGAACTTGCTTGTCTTTCATTGGAGCAGAGGTTCCTATAGGGTCATAGCACCAGCCACCCACCTCCCTATACAGGTAGTCCCTGGGTTAAAGACATCCGACATACAGACGCCTCCGAGATACAAACAGGGCTTCCCTGCTTGCTGTGTGCAGAACAGAGGCTTTGAGGAGGGCAGTTTGTATGACTTGCAGTAAAATCTTTTGGTAAACACAGCTGAGGTTGTGGGTGATCTTAAGGACTGAGCTCTTCTGCAACCTCTTGTAACTCTTTAATGACCAAGACAAACTCTTCAGCTGTTTCTTTTTGCATATTATTGCACAGCTTGCTCCATAAAGTTTTTTTTTCTTTGTTTGTGTTTAGCTCACAGTGAGGATTTTATACAGTAACTGACACCACACTGCCTAAAAATAAATTGAGACAAACATCTGTCCTAACTGCATTTATTTGAAATAATTTACATGTTTCAACTTACATACAAATTCAACTTACGAACAAACCTACCTACCCCGTATGTAACTTGGGCACTACCTGTATATATTTCTCCTTTTTGCTATAGTAGTGCAAAATTGTGATGGTTGTGAAAGTAAAGCAACAAAAATAAAACATTTTTTTTAGGAAACAAATTTCAGCAATTTACACATCACTGACTGTGGGATCATCTTAGACAGTTAGATTGTCCATAATTATGTAGATAAATCTCTGACTATAAGTGATTTTCCAGCTGTTACATGTTACAGATCATGCTGGGAGTTGTAGGTCAATAACAGCAAGAAAGCCACAGGCTGCCTAATCCTGGCACAACTCTTGTAATGTCTTCTTTGGTGACTGGCATGGGAAAAAGAGCAGCCCAGCAGTACAGGAACGTTGCCTGTAAGGGGCCTGTGTATGAATGGGTACAGAAGGACGCCCATACATCTGCTCCCAGTTAAACTTTAATAAGAGGAGACATCAAAGGCTTTGAACGTGAACTCTGACATCCCAGATGAAATGCTTCTGATCTTGTAAAGACCTGGAGGTTGCACAAGTCAAATGACAGCTGTGCCAGGCAAGCACCATTCCCACATTACCAGTGTAATCTTTGCCAGGAACATTAACTGCCTCACTGCCACAGAAAAAAGCACTATACTGGAACTTTATCCCTTTATTGCAGGGTTCACAGCATTGCTGCTTTTCTTTTATGGGGAGGCATATCAGTCTAAGCAAAGTGTCATTGTTTTTCTGTATTTATATTCTTTATATATGTTGTGTGCCATACAGTCATTCAGCACAGATATCCATATAGTGTGCACCACCTAAGTTGGACAAGCACTAGGATAGTACCAATAAGGAGAAAATATGAAATTATTTTTTTACTTAAGAAAAAAGGTGGACTTTTAGTACAGTTATATTTTAAATTATTTCCTCCACTATCACCATATGCAGAAGAGCCTGGCTAGGAGCCTTTTCCTTTTACAATGGTTTATGGCAGTTGCAGGTTGTACATTTCAGTAGTTTATTAGGATTAGTTTGCCCCGTTAGCCATATTAGTGCCACAACCCATATATTTAACAAGAATATATGGGTTGAAGTATGGAACGGTTGTGATACTGTGATTGTTCCAAGCAAAAAGTATTTTATTGAATATCACCTACCTGTTTGTCTACGATCAAACCATTATACAGTAGAACCTCGGTTTTCCGGCACCCATGGGCTGATTGAGGTGCCGGTGCCGATTGAGGTTTCTCAGCACTAGACTTGAATGGGGAGACTTGTCCTCAGTCACTTCTACTGATGAATGGCTGAGAAAACGGAACCCTGATGATGCTTGAGCCGTCATCAGGGTTTTCCTTTTCTCAGCCAATCACCGAGCGGAGCTCTGCTGTCCTGACAGTTCCGCTCTCCTGATTGCTCCCGCAGCCCTGGCGAAACTGTGGTAAATGTTCTTGGATACAGAACACATGCCACAGCCCTGCTATCAAGATACCGGAGCTGTTCCCGATAACTGGGGTTCTATTGTATAATTATACTGAATTTACTGACATACACATATTTATATGTTTGTAATATAGTACTTGGCTTATGTGCACCATGTAATAACTCCTGAAGAAGCGGGTATATGTCTGCGAAACGAGTAAAATTTACCAGTTTGCTGTTCATTTATATACAAATGTGAATTGATGATTCTACTAGGATGTCAATTGGAACAACTTATATATATATATACTGTTTTATGTGGCTGTAACTTATCTTCATTTCAGTAGTTTACTAGGTTGGGATGGCTTACTAAAATAACTAAAATAAAATCAGTTATCTACAATGGTAAAAGTACAGTTATCCTTGTAAATGAAAGCTGAATCCTTTTATTGAAGCACAGACTATACCGGGGTATTAAAGCTTTGACGTATATATAACTGACTGTTGATCCAGGGAACATACAATTGCCTCATGGAATCAGAAAGGAATTTTTCCCCCTGTTGGAGCAAAATGTACCAGGTTTTTTTTTTTGCCTTCCTTTGGATCAACTATGTCCATAGGGTTTTATATCTGAGATATGTTTTTTATATATCAGCATAGATACAGTATATATATGACACAATGCCAATGGTGACGAATAAAACAATGTGCAAGTTTAGACTTGGGTCTATGACAGCCTTTCTCAACTTTTTTGGAGGAACCTGAGGAACCCTTAAAATAATTCAGGCCTCAAGAAACCCTATTGAACCAATTTTCTGGGGGGGTCAGTAGGAATAAAGCCTCTTAAATTGGTGTCCAGTAGAAATAATGTCCCCTTGTCTATAAAGATGGCCTTTCTAAACACAAGAACATAATTGGAGTCATGCAGCTGGCTTTACTAGGTTGGGTTGGACACAGAACTGTGTTATGGTTAAATTTATGGTAACTTTAACCAAAATAAAGAAGAATTTAAAAACACGTTTTTAGCAGAGTGGGTAGTCTAGATCTAACTACGGAAGGTCTGAACTTTACTTTCCCTGATCAATCCAAAAAAATATAGTTGGGTTTCCACTTTTTAAATTAAGTAGGCAGTCCCAATAAGCAACTTTGTATTGCTATACTTCCCTATGGTTTGACCTGATGCCATAGTGTATTGTATAGGTTTCCTGATGGACACCAGAACTGGCATACCTGTTTCAGTTTTCGTGATTGTGACGGTTTCTTGACTGTAAAGCTGATTGACCTGGGGGAAAAACTCGACAGCCTGATGACCTTTTTCCCATATTTGATAATGGGGTTCCAGCTCATTTATATATGATACTGATAGTGAGAAGTTACTTTACAAACACATTAATATATTTATTGTAGATCTAATCTTAGATCTTAAGACCTACAGCATAATTGCAGAAAAATGCACGTAATTTAATAAAATAAAAATATTACCTTTGGGACTGAACTTAACTAATTCAAAGCTTCATTGTGTAGTTGTGATTGGTTGTAGTCTTTGCATGAATTTAATTTAATTATTCAATGTTTTGCAATTGCTCACCATCTACTTCCAGAGGCTACTGGTGCAAGTTTCTGCTGTAATGTAAGGATTTTGTTAAATGAAGCCTAGCATCTATTGTACATTCTGCTTAGGTTGTCAAATGGTTTCACAATGCAATGTACAAGAACATTTGGCCAAAAAAAGAAAAAAGCAGATATTCTAATAACTTATTTGCTTCTATACACTGTTTGTATTCAATCAACCATATTGCTATTTAACTCTGGTTTTAGTTGGGGTTAAAGCTGTGTGTGAGTGGGGTGGAAGCCTGCAAATGTTATGGTGTGTAATGTTTACCTTCAACACTAGAGGGCACAAGAACACTCAGTCTGTGTAAAGATGCAAGTGCTTTCTACTTACCTATACCGTAGATAGAGATCATATAGCTATATAGACCAAATACTTTATTTTTATTTAAACTAACTTTATTTTTAGGAAACTTATTGGAGATCAACTCCAGTCCCTCTATTAGGTACTCACACTGCTTAGAACAGACCCTGCAGACACAATATAAAGCGAGAGGAAAGAGACAGTTTAGCTAGGCATTTCTTGAGCAATGAGAATTTTGTGGCTAATAGTTTGACAGTCATAGATGATCTATTTTTCTATCTGTAAGGGTGACATTCTTCTCAATGGCCAGCAATATAAGAATCATTCTTCCTACTGACAATCAAAATAATGTACTGTGAGCTGTGGACAGAAAAGCTCTTTCAAGGGTTCCCCAATGTTGGAAAGGTCAAGAAACACTGGTCTAAGAGCTAGTACACATGGGCAGATTTTCACTTCTGATCCATGGGTATGGACAGCCCAGAGCCTCTGTCTTTACCATCATGGAAATTGGATCAGAAGTGAAAATCTGAAAGTGAAAAGCTTTAGGCTGCTCATTTTGTGCATGCCCGATATCACACATGCATAGGGAGTTTGGCAGTCCTTTTTTTACATTTACTGGAGTGCATTAATGAATGCAGCTGTGGGAATCATCCTGTGATGATTCGAAGGCTGGAATCCGGCTGGTAGTGAGGCGAGTGTACGCGCATACTCGCGTCCGGACCGCGGTAATCCGCGATCGATGGCCGCGCGTACGTTCGCGCTTCCAGCGAGCGCGGATTTCATTGATGAATCAGGGGCATTGTTGGAAGTGCAGTTACCTACCATCACTAACATAAGTCTCAGTTATACTCATATAATGTACAGCACTGCGTAATATGTTGATGCTATATAAATACTGTTTAATATAATTAATAATATTAATATTAATATTTGTTTGATAGTAAACTAATATATTGCAGACTAAACCAGACTAAAAAGAAAGTCTGTAAACTTAAAAACAGTTCCCCAACCAAGGTCACAAAATCTGTTGCTGCACTAATACAAATGACAGTTATCTTAATCTTAAATTAGAAAGTGTAATTCCATTCAAGGTTACACCCTCACGCATCATTAGTACAAGATAAGATAATTACTCAAAATCAAGGATAATGAATTTACAGGTCTGCTAAGCCTAAAACATATGTTTCCTCTTACAGATTGGCTGCAAATCACATTCATAAGCATATAGCTAAAATACTAGACAACTAAACCAAACTCATGTCAATATATATATTTCATATTACATTAATATTTGCTGCTTTTCTATGTTACCCTAAAATGTTATTATGTAGACTTAATCTATTGCTAATGCTATGTTATCCTAATACCTATAATGCTTTATAATAGGAACAGACTTGGGACTGGGATGAGCTTTAAGGAGGATGCCGGAAGATAAGATAGATTTAATAACTTGATTCCTAATAGCTTTACTTCGGGAAAACTCCTGAAAGTCAGTCAAGTGTTGTTTACTATACAGTGCTTGGTATATGTATTTTCTTGTACTTTACACATTTTCTAATACTGGATAATGGAATTTAAATTAAATATCCCTGATTTGCACTCATTTGGTCTGTAAAAATACCATTAAAGGGATTTGGTTAGAGTTGTTCAATGAGTGCAAACAATACCTGTTTTGTAACCCATCGCTGTACTAAGTCCTGGGTACTAAGCAATCTTATCTTAATGAGTAACAATATTCATTGGTGAGTGGTGAGCTTCTGTCATAATGCATTATGGCACAGACTTACCTGTGTGCGGCGGACCTATTATTGCCACAACCAAGGAAGGTGCAGTCTTCACCTCCAGCTCCACAATGGATTTCCTATAAGACAGCGATTCTGTTAGGCCATTGGATGGCCACTGCTGATGTAACTCGTGCACATGTGCCAGATTTACAATGTTTACGGCATATGAATCTGTGTGTGGCACTGCCATAAAGCTGAGCACAACACTATACTGTGCAGGCACCATGTAGAGTGTAAAGCTAAAACAAAAAGCCACCAGGAGCAAAGATTTATTTATTATTTTAATTATTTTTTGCATGCTTTTTTATGTCATTTAGTTCTACCTGCTGGTGACTTTTTTTTCAGTTTAGGTCCACTTTAAGCAGCCTTATCTGCCGGCCCAGGCTACCCATTTGGGGTGTGAAACATACATTCTTACTATGATATAGAGATAAAGAGAGGGGATGGTGTTCTGTAGACATAAAATGCTTCCTGTCCTATAGTATAATGGTCCCAACCTTTTGGAGTTCACTAAATCTACAGACTCGGGACCGTGCATGCGCGGGAGTTGTGCGTGACTCAAAGGGGAAGAAACTTCCCCCAGAGTGACGACATAATGCCAGAACCTACCCACTCTCACATCCCGGGTCTGAGCTTGTCCAGAGTCCCAACCCACTCACTGCGCTGAGCCTGCTATGTCTCTGGGAGACATGGTCTGCAGCTCTAGCTGGTGCTCCCCCCAAGCGGGGTCCTTCTCTTGACCCCGATGGGGGGTACACCGGCCAGAGACGTGGACCACCACCGGTCTCCATGCTCTCACAGCCCACGGCCCACTAGTATGCCAGTACCCCTGCTATAGTACCAATGAGTGTTGCAGCATCACCAGGTGAAAATTGCATCTGCCACATCTAGGAACTTGTAGGTGGCAATATATTGCATTTGTGTTCTTTGGTTTAGATGCACTTTAACTGGTATTTTTTTTATCACTATTTTACATACAACAATGTGTACTACTGAAATGAAAAGAAATCAATTGCGGCATGCAGATATGTAAGCCCAAAAAGATTCTAATTTAAGTGGTGGTCAGGTATGGTTATAAATAATGATTCTGGGGGGAAAATACCTATGCAGGCATCAAATGTCTGCAAATTTTGGTTTAATTTTTGGGAAACAATGAAAAAATATTAGCAAATTCAAATTGTTATGTATGTTGTATATATAGTACATGTATGCTATATATCAGGGGTGCCAAACTCTGGCCCCCAACATAATTTTTTCTGTCCCCCAAAGGCACACTAAATATGAAATGCAACTGGTCCACCACTACAACTCCCATCATCACTCGCGTCTACAGACCAGCGGGTTCTCTGTCTATGCGAGGCCCCGCATTGGACTGTTTTATAGACGCAAGTAATGCCAGGAATTGTAGTAGCGGTGCTATTTCAATGAAGAGGGAGTTCCAGCGGCGGGCCACTCATAAGATTTAGCTCCGCGTTATCCGTGTCTGGCATTTCCAGCACTCCCCCTCAGCTACACCTGGGAGGTGCCAGGAGGCTTTTGGAGTTACAGGGGCTTCAGGTTTAGCGCAGGTGGGTTTTTTAAGCTTCTTCATTCTTCAATAAATTTCATGGTTGGCCCGCAACTTTAAGTTTTTTATTTTGGCCCTCTGTGTATTTGAGTTTGACACCCCTGCTATATGTAGTACAGCCCCATAGGAGCTAGTAGTTGGGCTCCTGATGAGTGGTCGGGTCATTGAGGTCTTTTTCAAGCTTTTAGTGTTTTTTTAGCAAGTAAAATCTAGGATAAAAAAACACACATATTGGCACTCATGGGTTGTATGGGGGAAGGAGGTGCAAACCACACATTTTCAGTTTTCTAAATCACTAGGAATCATCTCCAATATCTACTTCTCACATAGGGAACAATTCTTCACAAGGTCTAAGAGCAGCATCTGCCGGTGCTCTATTGACACTGTTCAGTGCAGAAACCGACTTCTTCAATATTATATTGCTTAATGGTCTATTCAGCGAAGCAAAGCATCATAAAGACGTGTCAATGCAATGAGCTGCAATGGACATCAGATGCTTTGGTGTGCTTGGTTGCCGTTAATTGGTAATGGCACCCCAGGCACACTTTACCAGTAGACTACTTCGAAAAATGCAGCACTACATTTGTGAACAATATTATTATTATAGTATTTATATAGCACCATCATATTACACAGTGCTGTACAAAGTTGATAGTCGTGTCACAAACTGTCCCTCAAAGGAGCTCACAATCTAATGTCCCTACCATAGTCATATGTCATTATTGTAGTCTAAGGTCAATTCTGAGGGGAAGCCAATTACCTAACTGCATGTTTTTGGGACATGGGAGGAAACCAGAGTACCCAGAGGAAAGCCACACAGACACGGGGAGAACCTGCAAACTCCATGCAGATAGTGTCCTGATCAAGATCCGAACCTGGGACTCAGTGCTGCAAAGACCAGAGTGCTAACCACTGAGCCACCAAGCTGCCAATTCAAACTTATGGGGTGCTCTGATCCAATTTATATGGAAATGCACTGCATATTTTTTTTACTGCATTGCACAGCAGAAATGGGTACTGAGGTAGGACCGTCTGCAGTGCATAGCATAGCATCAGCATAGAATTTCATTACACCTTTATTGGACTGTAAAGGCACCTTTCAGGTAACCCACATATTCTATACATTCTAATTTATTTAATAAAACAGAGAAGTATATTTTCATCATTGACATATATACACACACAATATGTGTCCAGTCTCAACTTTCGATGCGTTTCACATACTCTGCTTCTTTAGAAATTTGTGAGACTGGTAACAAAAATTGAACTATGACAATACACATAATCTATAAATACAATGCCCGAATGGTTTAATACTCCAATTGATTAATAAATAACTACACTTACATGATAATCTCACTTCCTAAAACTATCTGATGATGGTAGGTTTCCTAATTGGAGCACAAACACCCCTCGTAACCTCCGCATAGCTCTGGCTGGCTAAATACAGCACACCTTCTGAAAGCACAAACTAAATAAGATTAGGGGAACCCCTAACTGGCAATGTCCATATATATAAATCCAATGTTAAAACAATAAATCATTTTTAATTGCATGTTTAAAGTGTAAGGTTCAAGAAAGATAAATAATTATCCGAAGCACTGTAGCTAAAAAACTTGTTGGTTCTTTTTGACATTTTAGTCTTGAGCACAAGGTCTCCGATTGTTAGAATAAAACGCCTGGATACAAAATGTTATAAATAAGGGATATTGACCTTGAGGAGAAGCCAGACATACAAGATAAAATAAATCCACTCTGACCTATAAAGTACACAAATAGACATAATAGTCGAGGTTTCACTAACAAAAGGGCCAGATGAATATTAGCTAATAAAAAAAATCTATGGATGGAGCGCATTTATCAAGGAACATTCTTTCTATTTCTAAAGGATATTCATTGGGTGAAAACATTTGCTGACATAACCTGACCCCTGGTCCTGGCTAGGAAGAGAGGGTAATTGTAATCACAAGATATATGCATTTAAATATATATATATATAAGGGCTAATGTAACATCTCTTCCATATTTGTACTTTCTTTGCAAAAAAGTATCTGAACATTTGTCAGTAAATCCTTTTATTTTCTAATGAAAATGCCATCAAGTATAATGTTCAGCACTTTGAAGGTAAATAATAATTTTCTTTATCTTAATTGTTTTACATGAAAATGTAAGTTAAATAGGAAAAAGGTAATTCAAAATAGTTTTGCTTCTTTCCCAAATGACAGGAATCAATTCATACAAGCCTGTATCTTAACACGACAGCAATGGGGGTGATTTACTAAAAGAAATAAGCTTTTCATATAGCAAAAAGAAATATACCCTTGCAAGAAATACATCATTTAGCTTAGAATAAAATTAAACTTTGCTGTTTTTAGTCATTCAATCATGTGCAAGGAAAAATCCTCAGTATACAGCTCTCAGTGTATGATTGTGATCAGTGGACGAGGTATCCTGGTATATTGGTGATTATTGATAAAGGTCACTCGCTAAACAGAAGACAAGAGATATTCCATTGGTCCCATGACACTCACTTTGCCAAAAGTTGTCAGTGTCGAAACCATGCAGATATGAGATAGCAGAACTCCTAGTAGCCTCTAAATCAGTGTTCCCAGGCATTGAACCCTTGGTTCCTCCAGAGGTTACTAGGAGTTCCATGAGCAATGAGCAATTTGTGACTCCCAGGTCAGTATAGGTGACACCAATGATCATTTTGCCTGTAAGAATGACATTCTTCCCAATGATCAAAACTATAAACTCTCATGTACTGTGAACTGTGACTATAGTAATAATAGCAGAGGTTCCCTAAAGACCTAAGTTTCCCTAAGGGTTCCCCCATGATATAAAAGTGGAGAAACACTGCTATAAGAGGACTATGATTAGGAAAGTCTGATCTACATTTTTTAGACTTCATTCAGACACAGAATTTGTACCCCAAGAATTGCCTTGGACATTTTTTGATGAACTAATATACCCAAACTCTTCATACATATAAAAAGTTATTTCACATATAGAACGTTGTTAAATATGAGATTTATAGCTGAAGGGATACATATTGAAAACCAAATTTTTATGAAAAGAAAATTTTTCTTAGGAGCAATTCCAAAACCAGACATAACGAAATTTAAATTATTCAACTGTGGTTGGATTCTCGAATAAGGCTGGTGATAAATAAATACGGGACATAAAAATACATTTTTGTTTCAGAGACATCACTGAAAATAATGTGAATCTTTTGTTCTTTATGAGCAAATAGCATTCTATCTGGTGAAACGCTGGGATACCCAATGCACAATTGCTTCTGTCTTTGAGCCCTCAGCAGTATAAGAGCCCGTTAATGTTTGCTGCCCGGTATGCCAACCAGACTAAAACTATTGCTAAAATGTTGCTTAGGAACAGAAATATCGTGCAAGATTTATGTACCATCTAACATCATTCAAGTCTTAGAGTTGTTCCCATTTCTTGGTTGCTGATAGCTTTTATTTACCAATGACAATATTCAATACACCCAGAAATATTTCACCAACATTTAATTACAAATGTGCTGGTGGGCAGGTGCATGCAGCAATTCACATGAGATGCTTTCTAGACAAATATTAAACAATACATCTTCTGCTGTAATCAGTTATTCTTTGGGGCTTTGCATTTAAAGAGGATGTCTGCATGCTAGATAAATAGCACTAGAATGGTATGTTTTAATATTAGTTAATGAATGAACAACATAAAATTATTACTTAGCTCTTATGCTCATTAAGGGGGATCATACTGGCTGGTTTATACATTACTTTAATTAAAATGGAGACCTGAGCATAAACTCATAGGAAAGAAACAATTTTAATTCTTGTTTGTCCAGGACAGGCATGGGCAAACTATGGGCCGCTGGCCAAAAACGGCCCTTCGGGCTTTTTAATCTGGCCCATCAAATATTGGTACAAAATTTTGGTGCTCATTAAGGGGGATCGTATTGGCTGGTTTATACATTATTTTACTAAAATGGAGACCTGAGCATAAACTCATGGGAAAGAAACAACCCCATCTCCTGTGAGCTTATGCCTACTTGGTTTCTAGAGGCCTGTTGAGTGGTGTTGAAAGAAGACAAGTTGCCAAACTGTGTTTTGTGGACGGTTGACCAGGGACTGGCATCCATGTAAGTAGCCAACAATACTGATTCCCCAGTGAAGCTCTTCTAAGGTGTGTACTGTAACAGTACATGATCTGGTGCAGTGGTCGCCAACTTTTTCAGACCTACGGATCACTAAACTTACAGACTCCGGGGAGCTGGCGTGGGGAGATGTGCGTCACTCAAAGGGAAAAAAAACTTCCCCTGTAGTGACGTAATGATGCCAGAACCTTCCCACTCTCAAGAGTGTCCAGATACACAACCCACCCACCACCCTTCTCCTGACCCCACTGGGGGTAGCAGTGGCCAGAGCCACGGACCACCAAAATCTTCTCGTGGACCACTGTTGGCGACTGCTCTTCTGGTGGGTTTAATCTGAACATAGAGAGTCTCTGTACTGTGTTGGTTGTCTGGCTATATAGCGCCTATCTTTCTAAAGAGAAGTGCTTATCTCTTGGCTTATGCCTTGGTGTTATGCATTTTGTATGCTTGTTTTCAACAGTTTAAGGTATACTTTTTTTATTAGTAGTCTAACATTCCATTCATGATGGGGTTCCATCGGGATCCATACATTTCTATATCTCAGGGTGATATCATTAAGCAGTGTGAAAATCCTAAACACATGGTAGAGGTGTTATTATCACCTGTATTACCAGACTCAAGCTTCTTTAACATAGCAAAGCATATTCATTTTTGACCATTACCAATGTGTACTTCTCTTTACCTTTTATTTACCTTTCTGTTGTGCATGTTTCTGATTTTGGGCTAATAGGAGAAAAATATCTAGTGACATGTACCAATGGTACAGCATACCCCCAACTAAAAAGGGAGAGAGATGCAATTTTGTACAAAAAATATAGGTAAAGTACACACCCTTGTCATACTAGCATACAAGGCAGTATGGTGGCTCCGAGGTTAGAATTCTGGCCAGGTCCCAGGTTTGAATCTTGGCAGGGACACATGGCTTTTGCAGATTCTCCCTGTGATTGCATGGGTTTCCTCCCGCAGTCTGTATTAAAGATATATGACTTTGGTAGGGACATTAGATTGTGAATATGGACTTTGTAAAGCACTGTGTATTATGTCAGGACTATATAAATACTATGTAATATTAATACACTGAGTTATGCAGACTGTGAAAAATGAATTTGCAAAATATTAATTTAACAGTTTTTATCACTACTTTTTTTCATACTGGCGTTCCAATATTCCAAATACAATGATTTAGAGCTGGGATGATATTTGCTCTCTGACTAACAGTTGGGAAACTTCTGTTCACTTTCAGTATCATAAATGCAACAGTAGGTTACAGGACATCTTCCAAAGCATTGGGGGACATCTGTGAAACAGTTGTCACCATGGCTTTTGTTTTGGGCACAACTCTTATTTTCCTAATGATAATGTTACTGTTTTCAGTGATAATGGTTACTATTAGTGGAGTAAAGATTCCACTAAAAACCTAAATAAAAATAAAAAAAAAAATAAAATACTGTACCTCACCACCAACGTTGTTCACCAACATATCCAGGGTCTGACAACAGTGGCATTGTTCAAAAACATAAGCAAAAGTCAGCACAGCCAGTTTTGGATGAGAAGATTTACTGGTGTACCATTCACCAGATGGCTTCACAGGACACAGTGGTTACCCTACCACCCCAATGACTACCCAGTTAGGTTGGGTACATTTCTTTTGTTGTTTAAACTGCCTAATGGGTAGGCATAGTTTGCTATAAAGTTTTAATTGTTATGGGTTAATAGTTGTCAATAACAAATGGTTGGGATAATGATAATGGCTGTGAAAATAGTTGTCATTTCCCTGGACTCTATATGTGAATATTACAATTGCCTTACTACTTAATTGCCTAATTGGGTATCCTGACATTTTTGCTTTTAGCATTAAAAACCTGACATAGGGTCGAAGTCGTTCCAATGTATCCAAATCTAAAAAAAAACAATAGTTTTTTTGCCTAAAGATATACTTTAATTGTCCATATAATACACAAATAAATAAATGCATAGAAATAGGTAAAGAAAATCTTTGATCCCAAGACATGTTTTGTATAGATGGTCAACGAAAAGCAAAAATTAATTTTTTTGCAAATTTAATGCAACTTGCACTAACGTGAGGTTTGAAATTGAGCCAATCAGAAGGTATGCTAGCCGAACCCGATTGGCTCAGTTTCAAGCTGAATTTTCTGCATCTCATTGACCCTCTCTATTGTTTTGTATGACTTTCCATATGTAAATGACTTCATTAAACAAGAAAGGTCCAGTCAGTAGGTTTATTCCTTATCTATAAAGACATTTCTTTACGTAAAGAACAGGGTAATCATATGGGCTTGATCAGGAACATTAGGGTTGCTGTGATGTGTGACAAAATGAGGACAGATTATAGGTTGCTGTTGAGTCTTTTCGTAGAGACAGTCTCTCACTGCAGGTAACTTACACCAAAAGTCTAAAAATTCAACGTTCCACCACTGGAAAAATCAGCAAGTCAGTTGAAATCCTCTTCGATGCACATGCTCACTTGTACATTTCGAGTTTGTAAAGTCCGGCTTAGGCCAAGTACAGACTCCCATTATATTTATATAAAAACATGATAATAATGTCTTTTCCCACATATTACAAATCACAGCAGAAACAGAGGGGCTGGTTCACACAGATTTCTCAAAAACAATCTGCTGCACACTAAGATTTTGGGTATATGCATGCAAATGAACAAAGTGAGAAAAGTCTATATAAGTACCTTATGTACATCAACTCTTGTCCACAATATTAGCACTGACAAAACAAAGGTACACTAATCCCTTCACTAAGGGAGGTCCACAGAGATGTGTTGTCACACTTTTCACATTTGTGTCTTTTTTTTAGCCCATTTTGCTGTCCGCTGAGATACAGCACCAAATTTACAAAAAAAGTCTTTACAGTAAAAAGTTGTACATATAAAACCACAGGAATGATTCAAAACTCCAAGTCAGTTGTCTCCACTGTCATAATAAAAACAGACAGGGGCTCATGCAAAAAAAAAGAAATTGAAGAAGAACAGTTCTTGCTGCCCAGAGCAACCAATCAAATTGCACCCGAAACATGAAACAGAGAATCTAAATGGCTTCCTGAGGAAAATGTTCTTCCTTTAGCTGGTTTTATGCATGAGGCCCACAGATCGGTGGCATATTTATAGGAAACGCAAACAAAGAAAACTGACGTAGAAGTGGTTATGTTGCCATTAACAGACAATTGTGTGCTTCCTTTGGCATCTGGCTGCTCTGGAATACACCTCCAAATCCCATTTAGTTGTCTTTGCTCATGTTGTTATAAATTAGCCTGATTTCTTCTTTTGTCATTTGCACTGGAAAGTTTTAAGAGGAAGTATTATATGTTATATACGTTTTGCACCACTCCTTAGACTTCTGGGGGATGCATTCTAAGGAAAATATTAAAAGGCACTGCATTTGTTTTTAATATCTGTTCTCTTTCAATCAGTTTTTGTGGATCACAGACATCACAGTTCTATACAAAACTGAAGTTATGTAAGCAGCATTTTATAGCATTGTTAGAATTTTAGGTAAAGATCACAGATTTGAGTGTAACAGAGAAGGTATCATGATATAGCATGGGTATTAAATGGGAAGACACAGAATAGATTTGAGAAATGAATTTGAGGAATAAGCTGGGTGCTGGATATATTTACAAACCACATTGTTGGTCCATACCAGACCCAATGCCTCTGTATGACAAATATGTATTGTATACAGTATGCACAAAATATACACCTAAACAGAAATACTGATACTCGGCCAGTGTGATTCTAAGAAAACGTGAAAAATGAGTACACTTTATGCTTTTTTCTAATGTTGGTACCATAAGGCAGGGGTTCCCAACCTCTAATCCGGAGGATAGATTCACTGTGGGCTGTCTGACAGGTGGGTTGCGGCTCCGGCCGGTGCACCCCCCCAGCGGGGTTAGAAGAAGGACCCCACTTTAGGGGTAGGCGCACCAGTCAGAGCTGCGGGCCATGTCTCCCTCACGCATACCAGGCGGGTTGTGTTTCTGGAGTGTGTAAGTTCTGGCATCATGATGTCACTCTGGGGGGAAGTTTCTTCCCTTTGAGTGACACCTGGCCCTCTGCGCATGCACGGTCCAGAGTCCGTGAGATTAGTGGTCCGTGAGCCCCAAAACGTTGGGGACCACTGCCAAAAGAATTAGCAAGCCTACAATTTGCAGAAGTATCTTTCCATTGATGATTTGTTTAAGTTGAGAAATGTATTCAAAATTCCTTAGCCTGCATAAAAATGGGTGCCTTGCTCTTTTGTTCCCACCATGCCTAAAACTGACCTTCAGAGTTATTTTAATACGGCATCATGACAGCAGGCCAGGAAAGGGACGGGGACCTTTTATATTAGATCAGGTATATACTGTATGTATGTGAAATGCTTATGGGGCTTTCGAGAATATCAGATAATTGTAATAAAACAGTCAACCTTCTCTGTAGTAGTGGAATAAAAGTTGAGCCTTTGTAGACTGATATTGAAGATAGCTTGTCTATACAATGACAGACACCCCACGTTTTTTTTTTTTTTGCAGAGAGGCAAATGTTTATTCACATATTTGTGAGTTGTAATAATATATTTGCATAAAGCTATTATGTATTGGGGGTATTGTTTTTTTTTAGTTTTGCCATCTGAATTGTGATGAAATTATTTTACATGATGATTATTGGTTGAACCAGTTGCCTAAAAGGCAAATACCTATTTCCACTATATGCTGAGACTTGCTTTTAAAAGCAAAGTTTAACTTAAGTGTCAGTTACTGGTATGGATTGCCAATAATCAGATATTTTGACCCTGGCCTACCTTACTACTAGGGTCTCTAGCTTGATAATCTATGCGGAATTCCTTTTACAACACTTTCATATATGGAAAAATTAAATCTAATGGCCATTGTGTTTTATGTGTGAATATTTCATTACCCAAATTCCTCAGGGCTATAAGATTTTGGCGGATGATAAAACAATATCTATTATCTATCCAAATCAAGAGTATTCTTTTAGGGTGGACCTATTCTCTATCCATGAGTACTGTGAGATAAATGAAAATCCCATTTCTTTCAATAGGGATTTGATGAGTGCCTTGTGGTTGGAGTAAACCCTCTTTGAGATGTCTGTGTCCATCATGAGCTTATGAGCAGCTTAAGAGAAAGGGATTTATTTGTAATTTACAATAAAAGAAAATCCCTTTTTAAATATAATGTTAACCAAACCTATTGACAATACTTCCCCTTTAGACTGGTGCCAGAGACAAAGAAGATGAGAAAAGATTATAGTCACCACCATGATAATTCTCTTCCAACACACCTCTCACACACTTACAAAGCAAAAATCAGCAATACGCATAGCTCAAATTCTACAAAAGCAAAAGAAATAAAACAACTATTAAAAAATGAGGTAGCAATTGTGTGTTCAAAGTTTGGAAGTGCATCACATTGGACTTCAAAGTAATTCATTGTAATGAAGGGAATGTTACCTCAAAACAGCATTAACATTTTAAGGAGCCACCTAAGGAGGAAAGGGATGATGACCCTTGCTTCTTCTGCTCTGACATGTTTCATATAGAACAGAGAGAAGCTATGGAAGGACCACTGTGCCTTTCTAATACGATTTTGGTGATTGGGAATCTTTGTTCCTATAGTCAACATTATTGTCATAATTTGGGAGTGTGAAAAGAATAGAACCTTATTTAGGCTTATATTTCTGTCTTCTTCCTTGTTAAGGGGATGTTCCTAATTTTTTATTTTTGTTTGTTGTCACCCGAACATACTAGAGCAAATTCAAAGGTGCCGATTTATTAAAGCTCTCCAAGGCTGGATAGGATAAAGTGAAGCTGGGTGGTCCAGCAAACCTGGTCATTTGCAATTTGCTAGCAAATGTTTTGAATGCTGGACCAGATCCATTTCAGATTTGCTGGATCTCCCAGCGTCACTGATGAAAATATATTCTCTCCAGCCTTGGAGACCTTTAATAAATCAGGCACAAAGGTGGGGTTTCCCACAACGTTTGGTGAACTTTCCTCTCACTTCAGTATTGTATCTAGAAAAAAGGACTGGAGGTAAATTTTCTTAGTGGGGCACAGACAGCTCTATCATCTATGCAAGATTCACAACCTTATCTAGTCAATGAAAAGAAAACTAGGAACCTTAGAGATCCCACTTTGGGAGTTTTTAAAATATATGGAAAGCTACTAAATGATTCAACCAATAAGCACCATCTACAACTAAAAAAGATTTAGGCAGCTCAGAAATTTAGTAAAGGGTAGCATGGGTAACCACCTAAAGAAAATTTTGAGACTAAAGCATAATATAATAATAAAACAGTCAATAATATTTTGCATGTTTAGAACTTTGGGCAATAAAGGATGTACAAGGCAAAAGGTATAGTAGAATGCTTAGAATGCGAATAGAATAGGGCTTGGCCTGAAATAAAATTTGGGCAATGGTTTGTAATTATATAGTTTGGAGTTTAAAATTCTTTTCACTGGATTTTCAGACATGTAGACCACATATTCCTCATTAGGTGGCTCACTTAGACAGACTGAGCTATTTATGCAAAATTTTTCCCTTAAAATACCCAAATTAAAAAAAAAAAACTAAATAATAAACATCCACTGCCAGGGAACATATCCATGTTGGACATATATAAGGAAATCAAGAATAATAGACAGACAGATCACACTTGAAAACATTCATCCCGGTTGAGGTAGGTTTGGTGAATGACCTCTGCATTCGGACTCTTGTTACAGTCTATATCCGTCTTATAACAAGTCAAAATAGAAAAACAAAAATGGATGAAAACTACAAAAAAAATGAAATATTAAAAGTCCAACCAAGCTACAAGAGCAGCAGACATCCCTGGGATATTCCCAGGAGCCTTAACAATCATCAACATTACAAAAAAGGAGCTCAGAATTATCAGTGGGTAGTGACATGAAATGAGTAAAGTTCTCCATAAAACCTGTAAGTCCTGCAGCCGGAGGGCTTTAACCAGGGAATTTCCATGTAGCGATTGAAAAAGAGACGACTGTGCACAGTCTCTGGAGAGTAACAGTCTATAAGTGCCTCGTTCTTACATATAATAATAAAAAAGTACAAAAATTCTATCAAAAGGATATAAAGGGATCACGGGGGTTTGGAAAATGGAGACCTGAGATTGTGTAAAAAAGCTCGATCAGACTAGGCTGACAAGAGTAGCAAAGAATCAGGACCGGCTTTAGAGAAAGATTGAAGGCTCAGTCCTTGCTTGTGGTTGTAAGGTTTGGTGAAAGGTGACCTGGAGGATCCTCTTCCGTAAAGCTGATTTCATCTGGAGTGATGGTGGAAACCAATGTTTCATCCAATGGACAAGACGGAACAGACTGTTTCTAAAAAAGAAAAAAGTAAGTAAAAAGTAAGTGCTTACATAAAAAAAAAAAAATGCCTGACAATTTAAATTTTTCAAAGTAACAGCCAATCGCTCCCTTCTGTCCATGTTCTAACCTCCCTAGCTAGGGAACTCATTAGCTGATTGGCGGCTTAGAGAGAAAAATGTTTTTCTGATACACATTTTAAAACATAGAGCTCATAATGTTCTTTCTATTTATTGTACAGCACTGCGTAATATGTTGCCGCTATAAAAATCCTTTTTACCAATAATAAATAATAATATTAATTAACATATTTTTCATTGACTAGATTTAAATTAAATTACAAATTGATTTTTAATCACATAGGTTTACAATGTTCTCTCCAGCCCCTTTTAGCTGTGTGCACCACTCGGCACTTTTCAGTAACCACCTGAATGTTTTTGAGAGATTACTGAAAAATACAGAGGCTGCTACCTGCCTATACCTTCTCCCCACCCAGCTTGAAAAAAATCTGGGGAGAATACTGATATTAGTTAATTTGCTAAATCATAAAGGGCACAAACATCACCCAATTCCCCACCTATCAACTGAAACATTAAACTCGAATCACCCAAATAAGAATCAACAGGATTCACCCAGCATTTTAGGGCAGGATTCCAAGTATAACATAACACTGGCCAGACAAAACATGTAAATCAGATCCTTATGGTTCAGTAGAAGCCTTTTTTCACCTTTGGCTGGAAATGTTTAGGGCAAATCTTGTAAATAAGATACATACATTCTTTCACATACAGATGATTGCTTTCCATGGTGCTGAAACTGTATATAAGCACATCACCACTAGGACAATTAATGTCACTTGTAAAAATGTTTTTGAAAAGTGTTTGTGGTTTAAAGCGTATAAATGTCATTATTAATATATTTGAATCTTGATGGACTTTCCTTACCCATTGCCAGACATAATTATATAATTCTAGAAAAAAAAAACACACTGCAAACTTGAAGACATATTTTATATAAAATAAAAACAAACCATATACCAACAAATGTGTTTATTTGTTTCAGGTTTTCTGAATCACCCAGCTTAACTGAATAAAGTATATCTTCTCCAGCCTTAGAGAGCTTTAATAAATCTGCCACAATTTGTGGTGTTTTGAGTGAATAAGGTAACTGATGACTTTTATTTTATTTTTTTTTTACATTTTTTTAACTGATTTAAAAAATAATGTATCTGCTAAGGCTGTAATAAAAACACTACTACTTATGAGCTACAAATCCTTGGCATCAAAGAAAAATGCACTTTAAAGTGGAACTAAAGTCCCACATTGCAGAATACAAGATAAGGCGGGTGGGTATTGCAGAAAGGGCCGGGTGACGTCCTTTCTGCAATTAACCCTCTTACCTGCCTGATTGCACCACGGAACTTTTAAAACAATCCCAGCTTCCCTTTCACACGCCTGTGTGGGAACAACCTGAATATTGTTCAAGGTAAAATGGGCTAAAGTTGGGGAAATTTTCAAAACAAATCTCAATTCAGTTTTAAATAGAAGAAATAGCACAAGAAAGCATATTTCAATAAAGGAAATAATTCAGAACTTGTACTGTTGTAATTGTAGTGATATCAGTCTTGTTTTTTTTCCTGAAGAAGCAGACTTTACGAAACGCGTTGAATAATATTCAACATTAAACTTGTGGCAATCGGAAAGATGTACTCTCCTTTATTTTTAATGAGTCAATTAATATTGTTTTGTATATTTTTAGAGAAATCTGAAGTGGTTGATTTAGAAGTGCATTGAAAGTCCACTGGAATTGTGGTATAAATAAAATGTATTGATATTTGCAAGTGGCATCAGAATATACCAGTACCTTGGCAATAAGAATTTAATTTTAACATAGATGAACCTTAGCAATTTTTTGGTGTGATTCTTGATTGATAATGAGTGAAAGCCAATAATAACTGGATATAATGTGGAAAGTTGATTCTTGGACAGAAAATGGGCAAATGTCCTGTTGAATCCTTAAAATACCCCAACATCTGAATAGTAATAGTAAGTTTTCTTGCAAGTTACGCAGTTGTTTTTCTTTTCCTTACCAATTTAATAAATAAATATATATGTATGAGAATGGAGTGCAGTTGTAATAAAATATAGCTAAAAGATGTATTTGGATCTTTTTGTACTTGGTTCTGCATTTTCAGTTTAAATGCTGAACAAACAGAGATGCATAAAAAAGATACATTAATATAAAAAACTATAAATAGTTGGCAAAATGTTGAAACAGAGTAAAGCAACATAAATCATAGCAGAAGAGGCCAACACATAACACTGCAGCACAGGATACACATACAATAACATGTTTATTATTAATATCCCATATAAATTTCAGCCCCATATAAATGAGTCTTACCCCATTTCGATGAGAAGGTGAGTAATGAAATAAATGTTCCATCTCTCTGAGTTCACTGACTTTGCCCTTGGTGTCTGGAATTTCACCATCTCTTAAAGTATCGCCATTGTGACCTGCTCGATCTGAAAGTCTGACATTAATACCTCCAGGTCCTTGAGGAGCTGAGATCGGGTCCTGTGCAGCTTTACATTTCATGAGCCTGATAAGAAGAGAGGAAAAACTTCAGAGAGTTTGTTACAAGACCATATCAAATCCCACCCTAATTCTGCACAGGTTCATCCAGAATATACATAACCAATAAACTGTATTTTAATTAAGGTCCTAAATAGTTTGGAGTTTAGTGGGAAAAATCCCCACCCTGACCTAGAAAACCACCTTTATAGACAACTAGTGATCAGCGAGTTTTTAAAACTCGATCTTGCAGCGAACTCGGCCGTTCCCGCTTACTGAACTTTAAGAGAGAACGGCCAGGGTAAATTCGCCAAACAAGGTAGAATTTTTTTTAAGTGTGCGATCCCCGGCACTAGAGGCTAATTACCTCTAGAGCCGGGTATAATCTCAATGAATGGGGGCCAAGGTGGCCGCATTCATTGAGAATAACCCGGGGATTAGGGGTTGATTAACCTCTAGTGCCAGGGATCACACATCTTCTTAATGAATGGGGCCCGATGCGGCTGCATTCATTGAGAAGGGTGTGCGATCCCCGGCACTGGAGCTTAATTAACCTCTAGTGCCCCAGGGATCGCAAACAGGAGGGTTCCCTGTGAATCCTCCTGTTAAAATTTCCTAGAGCTTCCGATAGTTTGGCGAAAACGGTTTGCAAAAATTTCACGAAACCATCTCAAGTTCGGGGAAATTTTCGTGAAAATTCCGGGGGCATTCTTGCTCATCCCTATAGACAACTACAAACACCAGTAGAGTCAGTAAGATGGCTCTACCAAGTGGTGTTTGCACCAGAAGTATGTAGGCATCATCAAATGGGACGTCAATGAGCCACAGTACAGGGATCAGCCACAATACCTCTAGTAATCTCTAAAGGAACCCTGGAGTTCTAAAAACCCTGGTTAAGATTGGCTGATCTATTATCTTATATGATTCTAAACAAAATGTTTTAAACTTTAGCAATTTATCCTGCAGAAGTAGGCTGGACTGATTTTTGTTTTATTATTAAAGTTGAGTACAGCAGTAATAAAATAAAGCCACACTTGGAATGAAAATTGAATCTGATTTTAAAGGAGGTCTTTACTACAGTTTTGAAGTGAAACATTGATTGCTTTGTTTAAAAAGTGTTCTGTTAATTCTCTCCAATATTGTGGCTTGTTGCCAACACTGCTGCACATTGACTGGACACTGGTGCCAGTGTGATATCTCCAATGCCATCCCCACTGGACCATTCACAAAACACACAGCCTTCCAAAATCCGCTCCAAAAATCTCTTCCCATGCTACCCATTTTTTTAAGAATATGGTCACATTTATACTTTAATGGTTAATCCAGGAGCTGTCCAAACACAAATACCAAACTGATGATAGTTCAACTAAATCTAAGATATATTCTCTTGTGCATCAATAAATTTCATATATACATCATTGAGCACAAATGCTTCTCAATAAAGAATTATGTTGGGCAAATGAAAATGAAACATTGCAAGAGTGAAGCACGCAAAAAATGGTATATGATATACCAAAATTCTCAAATGAATGAGGGAAGAAACTCGAACATTTTCAGTTCACTTAATCTTTGGGAGAGGATTGACAACCCCATACTGCATGTAAACTTACTGTTCTGGAGTGTCTCACTAACCTCAGACTTTTGCACCTTTCACACCAAATTTCTGATAAATATATATTGCTTGTTTTTTTGAAGATTTTCATTTAATAAAAAATGCATTTCATCTTCGATAAACAAATGATTCATGGTTTATCTCTACAAAGAGCCCTTGTTCCAAAAATGTATATATTTTGGGGTTTATTTACATTTTTACCCATGATTCACCCAACTTATCCAAATTACCCAAAAAGTACACATTTTTACAAAGCATTCAATAAGATAATATGTGAATCAACCTTTGGCTACACAGACTATTTCCTCAGTGTTTACCATGAGTGTTTAAATGCCCATGTTTGAAATTTCCATTCCAATGGGCAAGTCCACACCAGAGCTTTTTCTGGAAAGGCTGTAAAGAAAACCCATCCTGCAACATCTTGAAAGAGTTAAAAATGTCCAAAAATGCCTTTCAAATGCCCAAAAACACGAAAAATCACTTTAATTACTTCCATTAACATGGGCTCTTTTAGGCATTATTGGGGCTTTTGGGGTGTTTTGGGGCATTGGGAGACATTTGGGAGGCATGTATTCTTTTTTAACTCCTGTTTGCCACATATCTTGGTTTAAAATGACTTTATTAACACTTTAAAATGCAAACAAAAGCTGTATGGGCTTTATAAGTATTTAAAGTGGGCCTATCACCAGAATGTTTACTATAGGGATAGACAACCCCTCTATGTTAGGTAAAAATTATCTTTTTTTTTTTTTTTTTTTTTTTTTTTTGGGGGGGGGGGGGGTTAAAAAAAAGAAGGGTAAAGCCCCTCCCCCTCTGTCTTTATTGTTGCGGCGCACAGCCTACTAGGATACCCATCTATCCCAGGAGGCTTCTGGCTGCTACTTCTGAGCATGCCCAATCTCAAACATGCGCAGAAGAAGCTTTTTCTTCAATGGGGAAAAAATTGCCAATGTCACGCTTGTGAAGTTTCCCATTTACAGCACGCTATGTCACTCAACCTCACACCTGTGGAGCTCGAGATCAGGTGATGTAGGCAAAAGGCGGAAGAACAGGAAAGAAGATAGTTACAGGAGGACGCAGAACCCGATCTAGGAAACCCCAGGAGGGATGACTCTAAAAAACAGTATAGACTTAACCTTACTTGTAAATTACATATTTTTTTTAATGAATTCAATGTAAAAAATATGTGGATTTTGAGTAAAAGTTAGGGTAAATCTTAAATGTGAAAACATTTAAAAAAAGGAACACATCTATTTTCCACTTATTATTATTAATATTAATAATAATAATACACAGGATTTGTATAGAGCTGACAAATTACACAGCGCTGTACAATAAATAGAGGATGCAAATGACAGACCCATACAGACAGTGATACAGGAGGAGGGGAGGATCCTTCAACTTTTATCTGGAAGCTTTATTAATAATATGTTTGTTTGCTCTATAGATTGTCACTTTCATAAACCTTTATCCCTTTTCTACCTATAATACATAATACTTCTTTTGGGATAGCAACTCCTTTGTTTTGTTACACTTGTATAATTTCTTAATCAAATAAATACATTTTTACAACACCATAAATTTGCCAATAACAAAGAACATTGAATAATATCTCATAAAAGAGCGCAATATAAAAATACAATGAACTTTAGTTAAGTCAATCACAGAATTAAAGGGCCACACTTACTCAGCAGGATATTTTTTATGTGCTACACATGCACTATTTATGTCACTTGGGCTTTATTTCAGAGCTCCTAAATTGACTACTGTATATTCAGGGACATATTTGCGAAAGTCCCTTTATTACTGTAAAGCCCTACCTTTTCCTGACCTTGATTAACTTTTTCTACCATCCCATCAACATCATAACATATGGTGGAGCATATGTGCTCTTTTCATTTTCCCCAGAACTGTACTGGTCCTCCAGAGACTCCTGGCACATGCTCCACTATATACAGCCAATACTATTTCATTTCTAAAGTTTTATATTTCATACAGCTGGTTGGGATTCTTTTTTACTATAATATTCAACAGTTTAATTTTTTAACTACTCAAACCAGCCAATAAATTATTTTCAAGGGCACATCTTCCATCCAATACCATATAAGACTCCATTTGCTGACAAAAATAAAATATAGATAAAACAGTAATTGGAGTCTGCATGGAATTTCTATTTTAGGCTTTAGATGCAGAAAGAATTCTGATGCAATATTTTATTTTAATAGAGAGATGTTTATGACAGACCATATAGTGACTATCATCTGGAAGAAAGGTCATAAACAGATAAAATGACCATGGCAGCGTTTCTCAATTATTCTTCAAGAGATCACAGAAGCCCTAAATTCTGCAATGGAAATACCAAGGTATATAATCTAGGGTCAAGCACTGACTTTAAGATATGAAGCAGAACATCTGAGAATATGGCATCTGAGTGTTATTTAGTATGAGTAACCTCAGTACGGATACATTTTCAACTTGCTAAGGACTTGAGATGGCAATCTGACCACCCTCAAGCTTTAACAGGTCACTCATCTCAGGTCAAGCTATCTGCAGAGTTCTCCATTTGATCTTACAGATATATATTAGATGTCATTGGAAAAGAGAGGAGCTAAGAGCCGCTGTAACGAGAGGAAACCATAATTACCAATTTTCAAACCTATCAGTTGTTTTTCCAACAACAGCCACAGGGATTGAAGGCCTACCATTAAAATGAAATTGTTTAGTAAGTATCTTATGTGTCATATGTTATAGGGGCGAGTTAATATAGTAAAACAAGGTTTCAACTTACCTAAAAGACCCTGCAGAAGCTGCAGATTTCAATGTCTTCCCATATGAACTTTTTTGGTAAAAACTGAATTTGATTTTTTTTTATTGTGTTCACATATACTGCTTTTCATTGTTTTTCATTAAAATGCTTAAAGAGGAAGTAAACTCAAAAGTACTCAAAAAAATACGCTTACCTTCAATCCCGCAGAGCAGTCAATCAGTCCGGAGGTTTCTTCTACCCGGTCCAGCATTGTCCCGGTATCCGTCTTTGGGCCGGTGCGACCATCTTCTCATCTTCTTCCTGGTTCTTCTTCCTATAACACCTAACCCAGGCGCGTGATCGGGTGACATAGTTTGGGAAAAAAACTTGCCGATCCCACTGTGCATGAGTGAGATCGGCTTTTTTCCCCTTTTGACGATAGGGCTCCTGCACTCTTTTTTTTTTAATTATTAGTTGTCTACCCTTTTATGTAAAGTAAAAATTCTATGTTTGTCTTACCTTCCGCGATATCCAAACATAAGAAACAGGATGCAAAAAATGATACAGGTGACACCAATATGGATTCCAATGATGATACCGGTGGCTGAGGATTTGGCCCTTTGCTCATCAATCACGCAGTTACAGGATGGATTCAGTACTTTGTAGAAAAAACAAAGCACAATGTCAGAACAATATCAAATAACAGCAGGGTGTACTACAGAATTAATTTGGCCGAGAAACCTTTGCCTGTACACGGAAAATCCAACCTCAGAACTAGAGCTTAGAAGCTGAAATTGGTTGGTAATAGCTCCAATCCGAGCTCTGATCAGAACTATCTGACCGCCACTAGTTTTGTATAAGAAGTTTGGACAGCTGGCCTTCCAAGGCTTGGTAAATTGGTTGCAAGTAAGAAGAGAAATCAGGAAAGGTGGGAAGTATTTTAAACATTTACCTGCTCGGGCAGATGCCTCTTTCAAAGATACAAAACGAACTGTTGAATTTCCATCCCCATGCTGATTATATGCCAGCAACTTCACCTCATAGACCACCAGGGGATCTAAGCACAAAACATGACAAAGAACATCAGAGTTAAGTTCAAGCCAAGAAGACAAGAATTTTCACCACCATCAAAACCATCCTATAATACCTAAAACATAGCACTAAACCTGAACAATTATGCAACAAAAATCAAAAGAAGTCAGAACTTCCTGCATACTTCCCCTGGGTTATTGACTGAAAAATAAAGCCATTGGATCAGCATAAAAAGCAGCTTTTAGAGGTGGCTAAATGCAGCTGAAAAAATTGCAATTAAAAAATAGTAAAATAGTAAATAGCCCATTCAAGAAAATATTGCTTCTGATGGCCAAATTGGAGGCATTAGAGTACTTCCATTCTCCCATGATTTAGAACCCTTTCCACCAGAAAACAAAGCCTGTTCCCACTTTTATAAACATTGTGCTATACAAATGGCTGCAGACTTTGGATCTCCACAATAAGCAAATTAGCAGATTTAGCCTAAATATCAGGGATTATTGATTTAAAAAATGTAATCTGAATGTTTTGGTTAATTTTGTAATCAACTTATATCTAATCAGCAATACAAAAAAAAAGTAAACCACTTCATTTACCACCATTTAAAATCAATAAAACCAGGTGTTCCCATAAAATTAGCCTTTTGTTGAAAAAAGCTAATATTTTGCATATTATTTAAAAAAATGACAGAAAAAACTGGAGTTTGTTGGCAAAAATGTGAACATGTATTGAAATGTCATACAATGTTTTAAATGATCCTCCACTGTGGATTAAAAAAAGACAATAGTGAAAGCAGCAGGTTACAAATAATGTGGATGTTATATTTCCCTGGGAGATTGTGCCTAACCTCTATACAGAGGCAGCTAGGTAAATTATAAACAATTGCGCAAACGTCTCAATTCTGATGCATTTCACCGTTAGGCTTCCTCAGGGGACATGGTGAGAATGCTATATCGTTGTTCCAAGTTTCTGAAGATTTACAATCTATGACTTTCATAGCATTAACGTTCTGATAGTAAAAAATGTTTTGGTGAATTTGCAATATGGAGCTTTGTAACCAGTGTGTAGTTGGAAAGGAAGGAACTCTACACAACTGCTGACAAGGGAAATTCGCCAAGACTGTCAATCTTACTATCAGGATCTTAATGGATCTACATGGCTGCTGTCCACCAGTAGATGGTGCTGTGCCCTCATGTAAAGTACTAACAAACAGCATATCTTTGACAGGTCTGATCTGTCAAACTAGAGACAAATGCATTTCCAGGACATACCACTGGGTGTCACCCGAGTATAAACCAGGATTCTTTTTCGAACAGCATTTTGAAGTTAAAAAAATTAAGTTTACACTTGAGGATGTACAGCAAATTTTGGATGAAATAAATTTAAAAGATACCTCCTAGAAGCATTCTTTAACCCCTCTAGTAGTATACATGCTAAAAGCGGTACTCGGTCGCTAAAAACATAAAAAAAACACATACCCTGTTCTGCTGGTGTCCCCCGGTGTCCTGCTGGTCCCTGCAGGTCCTCAGGACACCTCTTTTTTCCTCAATCTTCCACCGGCGACAGAATAGACGTTCTCCGGGTGACGTTGGTGCATGCGTCGGTGCGGGCGGAAAGAGCGGCAGGAAATTCAAATAATTTTATAATTTTGTATTGGATTCAATACAAAATAGCTGTAATGAGTCCAATACAAAGAAATCTTCATATAATATATAAAGGTATTT
>NC_092859.1:138448940-138556845 GCF_032062135.1 Pyxicephalus adspersus | reverse complement strand
AAAAGATACCTCCTAGAAGCATTCTTTAACCCCTCTAGTAGTATACATGCTAAAAGCGGTACTCGGTCGCTAAAAACATAAAAAAAACACATACCTGTTCTGCTGGTGTCCCCCGATGTCCTGCTGGTCCCTGCAGGTCCCTCGGGACACCTCTTTTTTTCTCAATCTTCCACCGGCGACAGAATAGACGTTCTCCGGGTGACGTTGGTGCATGCGTCGGTGCGGGCGGGAAGAGCGGCAGGAAATTCAAATAATTTTGTATTGGATTCAATACAAAATAGCTGTAATGAGTCCAATACAAAGAAATCTTCTAGATTACAGGTTTCGCTATTTTCTTGTTTTTTTTTTTAACAGATTTTTGTTTTTTATGTAAAGTTTATTATTAAAGTTAATAAATTTAATATATATTAAATTTATTAACTTTAATGAAATATGTTTAATTTAATATATTAAACATATTTTGTTGAATTATATCTAAGAATTATAGGCCTACAATGTAAAATAAATTTCCATGCCAAAAAAGTAACACTTTTTGCATGAAAATACGGACAGAATTAGAACGCTAGGGGGTTAATTCTGACAATAATAATATGTTTCTTTCAGTTCAGGTGTGTAAGAATTTACTAAATAAATATTACTTTTATCTTCCACATTTTGTTGTAATTTCTCTACACATATATCTACACATATATATATATATATACTTCTACTTGAAGAGAGCACTGCAATGATAAATGACAGTTTTAAATGCCACTGTACCGGTATAACACAGCAAGATAAAACATGCCATCATTTTGCCGCCATGGCATTTAATCTAATATTACTGCTTGTAAATGTCAATGTCATTTTAGCAGAATTAGGAGAATGAAGGGCAGCAGTGAAGGCTGAGAACAGATAACACCAGCTTTATGTCTACCCTACATAAATAAAGGTGCCTCTGTGCCAAAAATTGGACACTTAGCACACAAGAAAACTTTTGGTTCACAGGAGGGCAATAAAATTAGTCATATGATGACCCTATACACTGAGAGACGCAGTGCCATCAATCTTGCAATATTTCTGTGAATATCATAGGCCCACAGGTGGCATTATTACCAGCACATTAATCAAACCCGATAGTCCGCCTGGTTAGTCTTATAGGACACAGAGGTGTTGTACAAGACTCCTGTCTGCACTGTCTGTACAAACCGTAATATATATGAGAGCACGGGGACTGGAGAGAACATCACTGAGCAGTAGTACACTATGCAATGCTTACCCAGTCTGCAGATATTATATGCGGTAACGTTGCTGGGCAGAAGCATGGGCCCTGTGTAGTTGGGCATTGGCACCTTGCGATAGTAGAGTTTAAAGCCTTCATTCTGACCCAGTTTGATTGATGGCTCCCAGGCTGCCTGGATAGCTGTGCTATTCAAAACCTTGATGTAGAGTGATGGCACAGCGGGCACTGCAAGGAAAATGGACAAAACTGTAAACAATGTGGCATTAGGAAGACATTGTACTAAAATGAGTGAATCTATAATGGATGCCTGGTTGTTCTGTTTGCCAGATTTTGCCATCCCATGGACCTGTTATCCAAAAACCCATGGGATCGTTTATTCAATAAGGACAACTCTAGGCTTGGAATGTAAATATATTTTTCAGTATTTCTATAGCACCAAAAACTCAATGGGAACACTTGCATCAGTCACAGTCCCTGCTTACTATCTAATGTCTTTCTTACACCCATAAACACCAGGGACAGTTCTTCTAAAAACTGATTAACCTTTGTTTATAAATTGCTGGATATAACCCAGTGAGAATCCATACAACCCATGTGGATATTGCACTGGGGAATATTTAAAGCAAAACTATAGCGTGCACATATAAAATAATGTTTAATCCAGGTAAGCTACCCCTGACAATATCTTCATCTGATTTTATTTACAGAAGCACTAAGCCTTCTTTATTTAGAAAAAGCTGCGCTGATATGCTAACTCAACTGTAAAAAATCATGTAAATCCTGATACATGTATATATTAAGGGTCAGGGCTCATGCATAATCCTGCTTCACCTCTTGGCTTATTATAATGTTACATTGCTGCAGTTCTATTCAGATCTGCAGTAAAAAAAAATGTGTGCAATACTGCTCCTGGACTATGCTCAGTTTGGCATCCAGGATCGCTTTTCGCCCAAAACAACTGAACGCTAATACACAAGTTTTTAGAAGTCTAAACACTACCCATTAAAGTCTATGGAGGCCTACCTCCCTGACCACTGCATTGAACGTCAACAAATGTGCATAGAAATGCTGCTGCCTGTCAAGTGAAGGATAATGAACCGACCTATTTGATCCAACGTTATCCTCAGGTCTGAAGAAAGCCCTTACTATTGAAGTCATGAGACTAAGGCTACAAACACACGTCAGATGATTCTCGTCAGATAACCCCCTCCGGGCTGATATCGGAAGAGAATCTGGTGTATGTGTACAGCACTCGTCGTCCTGTCGGATCCACTGAGGACAGACAAGAAACGATCGTAATGAGAGTGAAGGGGAGAGAGCACAGTGGGGTGCTTTTTCCCCCTTCCTTCCCCATACAGCACAACAAAGCTGTTTGTACATTGCTCATTCGTGCATTGTGCAGTCTATTCTTGTTGGAAATGATCTTTCACGATTATTGCACTAGTGTACGTAGCCTAAGAAAATGTTTTTTCATGCCTGTAATAAATAGACTGATTACTTCAGCTAAGCCTAGACAAAGTAACCTAACTAGAGTTCAAGCATTGCTTGACAGTTATAAAAGTATATTGTTCTGTTAAATATTTTATTGTTGCTTTTTTATGCAAACTGTGGGGAATTATTGATGCTGGTCCACTTTAGAAATATGATGTTAAATTGATGCAGGTTTTTCAGCTCAGTTGTATATTTTGTTCTGAAAGATAAATGAGCTGATAAAAAGGATTCTGATTTTCATCTCTTTAATGGGATTCAAACAATGGCGTGTGTGCTGCCAAATCTAATCCACATGGTTGCCAAAGAGGGCTACTGGGCAATCCTAAGAATGAACCATCTCTTTAAAGGCTATATAAACAACCTCCATCTTTTTTTGCCCATCATCATCACATTCCACATTTTTGCAAATATATTGAAACCAACAGTCTCCTAAATTGACTGGAAATTGCAAACAGACACCAAAATATTACAGCCACACTAAATACTGTATACGTATGTATCCTTAACATCTACTTTATAAACATATGCCTGTGAAGGTACCTCTTTATCCATTTATCCAAGTCAATGTAAATCTGGTAGTAGTTTAGTAATATTCAATTGGACCGGTTCTTGTAATGTTGTAGACGTTTCGCAGCTTTATCAGAACTGATGACGCAACTTGAAAGGGCCGTGAAACATCTTCAACATTACAAAAACACGTCAAGCTAAAAGTGACCAGCTACTATTAGATTCAAAATATATTTATATATTACATATGTGGTATATCCATGATAGATGTTCTTTAGAAATATTAGAATAAAGAAAGAACCTTGAATGATTGGCTAATCTAGTAAGAAGGTGTTTATGAGGCCAGGGCTGAAATGAATAGGGCCTGAAGAACAGGTGAGCTGTATTCTTTACCTTCTCCCAGTGTGCTTTGCACCACAGTGGTGGAAGCTTTGCTGGCTCCCCTTGAGGTATATGCTTTAATATAAAAGTTGTAGGTGGTTGAAGGCTCCAGGTCTGTCACAATCTGCTGAAAAGTGTCTTTGCTTACAGCCTCTTGATATTCCATTTGAACAGGGTCTAGGAAAAACAAAAAAAACTTAATGAGATTTAAATACAACAGCTAATTATGTAAGCGTATAAATAAAATGGTTTGCATTGGCAAGGTCTGAGCCACCATTTGGCCTTTACAAATGTCTGTGATCTAAGCCATGAGCAAGTTATAAAGACCTCTGCCCAGACTAAAACTAAATCCTTAAAGATCTACTAAACCCAAAAATGAATAACGCAATGCGGTTGATAAGTGAATACAGCGATAAAAGCAAAGTGGCAAAAGAATGTCTGTTTAATGAGCCAACTGGGATTGCATAGAGAAATTTCTTTCATCTCTGAAAGTCATTTAAATGTGAACATGTGACACTAAAAAAACATAGGAAGAACAATAGCTACCTGGCTGCATTCCCCAGTATTTCTGTATCACAGTGGAAATTACAGGCCTGATTTATTAAAGCTCTCCAAAGCTGGAGAGGATACACTTTCATTGGTGAAGCTGGGTGATCCAGCAAACCAGGAATGGATCTGGTCTGAAAACATTTGCTAACAAATAGGAAAAGGAATCTATTCCATGTTCACTGTTGAAAGTGTATCCTCTCCAACCTTGGAAAGCTTTAATAAATCAGGCCCATGTGTCTACAAGAAGAGGGGGAAGGACTTTTAGTCAAAGGTGATGAGCAGTTGCAGGACTTCAGGAGAGGCAGGAGAGTTCCTGGCTGCCTAGGGTTTTCTAATTTATAAAGTTTAGTTTCAAAGGTAGGAATTATCTTTTACGTTAACCAACATATTTGCTTTGGCCTTGCTCAGTTTTAGGTATAGTTGGGGTTCAAAACATACCCTTGGCACTGAAACCATACTTACCTTATTCCTCACTCTAACCGCCAGCTCTCTCTCGTGTCTTGCCTATTTAAGATCCACATGTTTGGGTAAATAAAATGAATATCCACATAAAATTTTTTATAAAAATAAAGATTTTTAGCTCATTTATTATTAAGACCTGTGTGTAAATTAGATCAGTGCTCAACCCAGAATGTTTTTTTAAGATGGGTGGGAAGAAACTGTAGATGGGTGGAAGCCCTTGTATTGTGACCCAACTCATCAGTAATCACCCAAAAACAGCCGGGTGGCTGCTGAAAAATTCCGGGTGGTGCGCCCGGCTAAAAGGGGCTGGGGAGAACACTGTAGATTTACATGTCCCTACCATCTTTGCAGTTGCTGATTTCACTAAATGACCATTGAGGAACTGTAATTCCTAAGTATACCAGAACAATTCTGCTTACAATGTACGTTCAATAAGTCTGAATTATTTTAGTTTTAAAGATTAGACTGCACTATATCTTCTTTCCATGCAACAATTCTGATCATTCACATTTTATCTATCTTTGTAGATGTTTAATATACCAGTGAAAACTTGTTAAAGAATTTATCAGTATTAGAATTTGAGATAACTGTACTGGTATCTAGTTGCCACTGAACATTTTGATGCAAAACAGCAAGAAATAGGTTAAATCCATCGCATATTTTTCGGGGGGATAGCTAATGCAAATTACTTTAATCTCTATGGTGATTTGTCCAATTAAATGTAAATCAGCCCCATACATATGTATTAGAGATCAGCATGGAAGCTTTGCTCTTATGAACTGCATGGGTGGCAGTACAGTATGTTAACATCACGGCAATCCGTGACCTCCTGTATACAGCTGGGAAAATGATTGCAGATTTTCAGAACAAAACTCAGTTTACACAGACTTTAGGGCAAAAAAACATCCAGCACTTGTGTGACTTTGGGCAGCCAGTTATTAATAGTTCTGCCAGCTGGAGGGAGCAATGACAGTCAAGGGTCTTGCAGCATTTGGTGGAGGCCACGTGTGGCAATAACGATTGCAAGCACAGGATGTAGAAAATGCTTTGCTCAACATACCCTTTGCCCCTAGAGTAATGGGGGCACTTGGTTGATGTAAGGATTTTGCAAGTACATCCTTACCATGGTAAACATAAGCTAGCAATGCTTGCTGTAATAATTTATGATGCAACATAACAGCAAAAAATATTCCAAACCTAATATTAGCAATTTTTTGGAGAAGAATTCTTGGGTTTCATTGATGTTGTTCTTGTAAGAGAGACTTCCTCTGTCCTGGTACAGTGTGGCCAACTGTACACAAAGGGCCTAATTTATTAAAGCTCTGCAAGCCTGGAGAAGTTAGACTAACTTGAGAGAACCTGAGTGATCCAGAAAACTTAGAATGCATCTGGTACAGGATTGAAATTGTTTGCCTACTAATAGCAAATCATTTTTAGGAAATCCATTCCAGGTTTGTTCGATCAGTCAGTTTCTCCTTTCTTCTGCAGTTTTGAGGTTTAATAAATCAGGCCTAAAGTGAGGGGAAATATCTGTAGTGCTAGGTATGCACTATGCAAATTTTCTAAATAATAACGTCAATTGAATTTCATTTTTAAACCAGTCCTACTATCCTATGATCCAAGTATTCAATGTACCATCCATTTTCAATAATTGGTCTGTAATATCTCAGTTTTATATGGTTCATAACCAAACAGATAAAAAATATACATACAATGGTTATTTCAGGCCGCTTCAGACACCTGTACATTTAATATTATCTGTCTCTTTATCCGCATCAGAAAACAAGCCTTTTTATTGTAACATATGGACTTTTTGTTTCTCTACATTTACCACTATATGTGATATCTACTATTATGATATCGCTGTGACAGGTAAACTCTGTAAAGCTTTAAATCTTAGCTCTAATTTGTTGAATACATAAGCATATCAACTAGTAAACCTAGCTGTACTGCCAGGAAAACTTTCCATGTACATAAAAATACATTGCTCAATCAATCTGTGATTATCATTTGCCCAAATATCATTTAAAAACAACCAATACAAAGGCATTTTTGTGCTTGATTTTTAATTGAGTGTTCTTTTTTTGTCTAATGTATCATTCTGTTTCAAAATAATATTGCATTCTGTATGGAGAGCATAACAAGCACATAAAAGTGATAGCAACACTCTTTTTAAGACAAAAGCTAAGACCCAGCGGACTCACACCTGGGTTCTCTTCCAAGTTTTTACATGCATTGGATATCATGTAAGAACCAGTACAAAAGCACAGGGATTTTGAGCAGAGGACAAACTTTTTCTGCTGTTTTATTAACTACTTGAAATAAAAAAGTCGAGTCCCCACCTTGGTTGTACAATCTGGTAAGGCTGTCTAAATGAAAGAATTGGATCCAGAGATATACAAATCTTTGGGCAGATAAGATAGTTTCCATATTTCCATATTTTAACTGCGTATTCACGTGGTTACCTGGAGTTCAGCTCTGCAAATACTGTAAAATAGTTTGACTATTGAAAGAAATAAAGACATACCTAGCAACCCTACCATAAATTTTCTTCGCAGCCTGTTTGCCAACAAATCATTGGAGTACCTATCATATTCCCCTTACTTACCCATAGACTCTTATGAGGTCAACAATACTGGGCTGCCCCATCATAGCATCTGTAACGGATACTTTTGATCATCATGCAGTGGTACATACCTTCAGTTTTGCAGATGTGCACGACATATCCAATAATTTCTTGTGTGTTTTCCAGGGGCTCACTCCAGGATACCTGGATGGAGGTGGATGATATGGTGGTGGCAGTGACATTTTGAGGTGGCCCAGGAAGTCCTTCTGTCCACATTACGGAAAGCCGAGCACTGGCTTGGCTGGAACCTGCACTGTTCTGAGCAATACATTGATAGATAGCCTCATCCTCCTGGCTGATCCCAGAGATGGTTAAAGAACTAAAAGAAAAAAAAATATATAAAATAAAAAAAATCATAAAATGTATGTTAACACACAGAACCAAACATTACCAGTCAACTCCAGGCCATTTGGTTAATTGTATGAATTTTCTGAAGAATCATACCAAGTGTTTTATTATAAGGGTACTACAACTGGAAAATGTCCTAGGTGATAGGGATGGTTTTAGAAAGTCATGGTGATAAAAAGACCCTATATTAAGAAAAGAATCTTCAAAAACCTATCAGTACAGTTTACCTAGCATATTATTCTGCCTACTACAATTAACTTTATGCTAAGTGATTCCTATTGAGTTTTGCTCCGTTGCTCCCCTCAATAGTATATTGGGTTGAAAGGGTCTTTAAAAAGATAAATGAACCAACCAATATTCCTTTGTGATGGTGTGTTGACAGTTGAAATGTGTTACAATTAAACAGCTTAATCTTGGCTTGAAATGCCAGCCTGAGCCAACACCAGACTCGGCAAGCTTTTACAAAGCAAATGAAAATAGTCAAGCAGCTTTCTCAAATCTTTTTTAATCGCATGCCTAAAGAGAGTGCCAGAAAGTTGCTTGAAGTGTACCTGTGGGTAAAAAGAAATATACTTGCCCTTTCATGTCTATTATAGCCACATTCCTTTCAGATTTCTGTAGGGCACCCTAGAAGCATCAGACACTAGGAGTTGGGATATGAAAATATTAACCAAGCTCTGACCACTTCATGCACCTTATTATTTGGATGTGAGGGCAGCAATTCGAGGGATCAATCAATACCATGAGGTGTAACATCATAGTACGTGGTAGCTGGTTGCTATTTGCATATCAGGAAACCATTGTAATTTTTATAACTTTAAACCCACAGGTTTGGTTTGAGAGTCATATGCAAAGCTAAAAAAGGGTATTTTGATAACCCCAGTAGACTACTAGGCTTGATTCTTATCTGTGTCTATTTTCACCTAATGCAAATTACTATTGGTTAGCGAGTCCAGTCATCAACTAATAGCAAGGTGCCGAGGGTTGATCGCCATAAGCCCGAGACGGAGGCCGTGGGAATTGGTTGCTATTTGTATATCAGGGCACCATATTATTTTGGGCTTCCAGAACTCTTCAAAAAATGTATGAAGGCTATTTCTTAACTTAAATCCATAGGTTTGCATTTCAATGATATACAAGACTTTGAAAGAGGTTTTCCTAGCCTCGGTAGACTATTGGGCTGGCTCCTATCTATGCCAAATCACACATTATGCACTTTACTATTAGCTATTGAGGTCAGCCATCAGGGTTGACATAGACAGAGGCCATGGGAATTGGTTGGTATTTGCATATCAGAGTACAATGTTATTTGGGACTTTACAGGGAATATAACATGGTACTTTCATAACTGTAAATTCACAGGTTTTCTTTAACAATGATACACAAGTCTTAAAGGGTGTTCTGCTACCCCCAGTAGACTACTGGGCTGGCTCCTAGCACCTTCAAGCACCTTAATATTGGTTCATGGGGCCAGCCATCAGAGTGATCATCCAACAAGATGCAGGAGGTGGTATGGCATATGTCAAATCCAGTAGCCATGGAAGCTGGTTGCTATTTGGCATGGAATTTGGGGCATCTAGGTCTATATGCTATGTATCTTGGGACTTCCATGGCTTTAAACCAACAGCCTTGCTTTAACATTGATACTGAAGGCTTAAAAATGTGTTTTACTAGACCCAGGAGAATATTGAACTGCCTCTTGTCTATGCTTTGTAAGCACTTGTTTGTTGAAACCCACAAAATGCCACACTTATCACTTAGTACTTGCAGGAAGGGATGGAAAAGCACACACCCATGAGAAATTTGTCTTAAGCAGTCCATGTTATGAAGTCAGAAACTCACAAGCACAGATTCACAAGCATTATTCTCTTTTAGAATAATCATGATTGTGAGTCAAAGAGCCAGTTCAGTTAAACAACTAGATAGGTACTATATAAAATGACGATGAATTGCCATATGAAGTAAGCGAAAGCTAATCTGTATGGGAGCCGACATCACATATAAAATTAGGGATCGGGTGGTTTACAATCCCTCAAATTTTTTACTGGTACACGCAAACCTTAACCTAAAAACCTAATGGTTCAACATTAGTAGGAGAATGGAAAAAGAAAAAGGTTAAAAAGAGGTTGTTAATTCCCCATCAGCAGCAATTTTTATTTGTATGACCCTGATGATAAATTAGCTGACGTTTTAATACGTAGTTTGGATTCATTAATCAAGAACTAGACGGGGCACAGAAAAAGTCAAAAGAATCCAACTGGAAAAAGCTGTTGTAGATGCACGACACAAGCACACAGCAGACGAGGTAGTATGAATTCACAAAACAGCAGGCGGAACAGAATGATAGAGTGATTACAAATGACAGTCAGTGATCATATTATCAATTAATAATGCAATTTTATACAGAACATTAAGTTCCCTTTGTCTGTCCAGACACTGCATCTGCTTGTTCACCCCTTTGTGCTGGAATTACAATGATCTGTCTGGTTTTATCCTATGTATTAGGTAATGGTCTTGCTTGATTAATCTTGCAAATGTATGGTAGCCTCTCATTAATCTCGGTTAACCTTTTCCAAGCCTGATAGTTAAATCTACAGACCCCCTTGGTTCTTGGGTCATTGGAATGACACACAATAAAAACATAGATGCTCTTCTCGGCTTATTCTTTACTACAGTTGTCACCGGTAAACATTACTTGGAGGGCATTTGCTTTAACCTGCTCATTGCCAGTGATTCGTTCATCATTAGCAAAGGGCTTCAAAATGATTCAGTCAAGGGGTTAAGCATCTAAAAGTTGAAGTCAGGGACCCTTCTGGCTGAAGGCCTCTTTCTATTGAAATGAAAGACTTTAATTACCATGGAAAGGGTGGGGGGGATCAATACGGCTCAGAACCCTAGTTACGGGTTACTATGGTGATGTTTCCTGGATACATGTACCCCCTCCCTATCGTCCAGGATTACAACCACCTCTTTGGTATCAGTGATATTGTTACCTAAGTACAAGTACCAGGAATATTCTCCTTTACTTTACTGAAGGGCATTCTGGATTGTTAGTACTTTTCTTGAAGACACTGATGACACATTGACACCATTAGCACCTTCACAATCCAACTGGACACCATGGTCTATACATTTTTTGTCTTCTAAAAGTTTTTTTTTCATTTTTAATTTTAGATAAGCTGCTATTGCACTTTTTATAACGTCTACTATACTTCTACTTCAGCTCAGTTGGAAGAAAACCTCGGTTTTAAAGATCTTTAGATGGCAGTACGGTCATTGTATTAAGATGCAATATACTTTGTCTCCATTCATTTAATCCAGAAATTTTCAGGTCTAACATTGGGAATTGGCACGCTCCCTCTCTGGGCACACTGCATGCAGCTTGTTGTCTGCTAAATCACCAAAGAACTCTATGGAGCTAACTATTCCGGCTGCCTGCACAGTACTGAGAGCAGAAGAGTGCCAGCTGTGGAAGTTTATACTCCCGGTATACAGAAACAAGATAAGTTTATTAATCAGAATTACACTTACCTCACACCCATCTAGGTATATTTAAAGCTTAGCCTTGATTAAAATTGCAATATTATTGATCTGGACCATGGCAAAACAAAATTATAATTTAGCAACTGCCAATTAATCCTCACAGTTAGAAAAACTCTTTATTTTAAAGGCAGGAGATTCATTCCGTGAATTAATCACACCAACTGATGAATCCTCTTAAAGACAGTTGGCAATGCCATTACTACTAAGAAAAGCATCCAATTAAGAGTTCATCACCTCCTTTAGCAAATAATTCTGAGCAATCGTATGAAAACTTCTTTGATACAACACAAAATGTTCTATTCCTGTATTCATTTTTTTTGTTTTAGTTAGAGTAGAGAAGAATTTGCTTTTGGTTTGCTGTTCTCTGTATCCCTTCTGGAATAATTTGACTCTTTGTCCTGCAGGTCATTGTCACTGGCACAGAAATCCAAATATAACAGCCATCAATAGAACACAGGACACCGGCAGTGAATGTAATGCCAAGGCACCTTTTAACATAGACTTACAATACACAGTCTTAACCATGCACTAAAAGTAGATAATAAGTTTGATACAACTATCCAGTCTAATATAAATTTAATAAAAATGAGGGCAGTTTTGATCAATATATTGATTGAACATTAATTGTGAATACTTTTGTTTCTGTTTGAATAATATGTATCTGGAAGTGCTCCACACAGTTTACACCAACAATGCAGCTTTGCCAGATGTCAGTGATGCTGCTGGGTAATAGGTGCATGGTGGTAACCTGGTAAATCAACATTAAGGAGCTATTGATCACTCTGGTCCTGCACCATTATTCAGTACCCAGCCACCTTTAGAGATTAGGTAACAAGCTGCAACCCTATTTAAAAGTTTGTCTTTCTATCCCAATAGTATTTTATATAATTGTAGTAAGCAATAAAGTATTTTACTTTTGACAGTTGGGCAGTTATACAGGGTATGGTAAGAAAAGACTAAAGGAATCAAAAAGTCCTTCAAATGGATCAGTACATTGCACAGTAAACTCTTTGTAGAAAACAAAAAAGAGGATTATGCCTCATTTTAGGACAACAGGTGGAGCCATGCAAATCATTTCTTCTTGCTCCAAAATTCAGGTATACACCAAGAAACACTGTCCCTTGTAGGAAATGCAAATAATTATATTAAGTCCCAGAACATGGGTGTACTGTACATCCAGTACTGATACATTTGGCATTAGTACTATAAACTGCTCGTAGGACTTTAAGAGTCTCAGGTATGATGAACTTCAATGGAGCTCTGAACCATGACGGCAATACTATCCACAACGTTAAGAAAGACACACTCCACTCTGTAGCAAAGTTCACCTGCATACTCCTTGTTACAAAGCACCATTCACAGCAATCTCTTCCCATTGAGCCCCAACACACTGCTTGATGAGGTGTAGGTACTGTTAAATGAAACTTCAAACCCTGGACCCTCCTATGCACTCAATGTAATCTATATACTCATTACGGTCCATTAAAAAGAAGGTATATCAAATACATTCAAAATGTAAACTGAATATATAATGAAAATTAATAGAAAGTGTAAGGGTAAACTAGATTATCACATCAGAAAGATCAAACTACACCTTACTAAAATATTTGTATTTTTCCTTCAATAGAGAAATATGTTTTAATTAAATAATATAAGATTTGCCAATCTTGTGTAATATGAGGACAAATCAAAATATTCAATTTATTGTGTGCTATAAAAGGCAGACCCTTACTTATATTTGATGGTACATCCATAGGGGATTGTACAGAATATACAGTATATGGCCATCTTTACACAGATCAGCTCCTTCTATAGACTCACCTACAATTTTACATTCAGAGTGATCATGGGGAAGGGTGAGTGGGTAAATCATGAAATCATTTTCCCAGACTGCATCTCTCAGACTAAAGCTACGTACACACATCTAATGGTTCATAATTGGCTCAGGGACGATATCGGACGAGAATCTGGCGTGTGTACCGTGCCCGTTGTCCATCGCCCGAATGACCGTCCTGGCGGATCCATGGAAGATGGACGACAAATGATCCTAATGTAAGGTAAGGGTGGGAGAGCACAGCGGGAGCTGCTCCGTCGTTCTCCCCCTCCCCTCTCCATAGAGCAGAATGGTGCTGTATGTACAGTGCTCATTCATGCATCTTGCAGTGGTTAGTCGTTGGAAAGGAATTTTCACGATCCTTTAATAACAATAAAAGTGCACGCGTGTATGCAGCTTAAGCATGTAACTTGCCTGCAACTCAATTAATTGTATTGTTAAAAATTACATGTTGTTTGTTTTTTTAATTGTATTGTTTTTATTTATTATTATTATTTATTTGTGTTACATAATTAAATTACTAATAATTGTATTCTTTGTTTTCTTACCCTGTACTACAAGTCTCCCTTGTGCTGTTCGGCGCACCCTGGTTCCAGGCTTGTTAGCGGCACATACGTAGACTCCTGAGTGATGTACTGTAAGATCTGAAATCATCAGATTCCCTGTTCCCAATACCTGAATACCTTCCACACCAATAGGACGGCCATCTGCAAGAGACCCAAAGGCATGTTTATTAAATGCAGCTTCTTCTTTACATGTTGTAGGTCCAAGATATTAGGATGTCAGTTGCAATTGACTTTGTCTGTTCCGCATGACAACATGTAAACTTCCAGAGATACCAGAACATAAGTTTAGAACATAAAGAACACAAATGGGCATAATTACAAAGTAAACGAGAAGTGCACCCCTAAATACCTACCACCCCCTTCAATTCATTACTGGCATTACCAAATCCCAGTAAAATGTCCTTTTTACTACAGTCACATAATTTATAATTCCAGGTATTTTCGCTTTTACTTTTACAGAAGATGGGGTAATTCTTTGTGTGTCAATGTCACTGCCTGCATGATATGGACACCTATTGGCTGTCCAGAAGAGGAGTACGCAATGGTGACATCAGAGCAAAGAAACTTTATGAGACTGGCCAATGTGGGCACATCTGCAGCACCGGATTACCAGTCCCCTGCACCCAGAAATAGTGATGGCGAGAGATGGACAGCAGATTTAGGTGAGGGTGCATTACATGGTCTTGTGGGTTGATGGGGATAGGGCATTGAAAGAGAGAAAAGCCCATAGTTCCAAGGTTATCAGGAACAGAGAATGCAACTTACCTCCCTGACTGCACTAATTTGTACAAAATATTACCTTTAAGTGTTCTGACCCTTTAATATTCACAGCAGCTAATACTCATGTCACACCATAGAAGTCAGACATTGCTATTTCACCAATGGCATTTGTGTTCATTATATTTCCATAACTTACCAAGGCGGCTCCAGGACACAATAGGTCGGGGATTTCCAGTAGCCATGCATTCAAGAATTGCTGTCTGATGAATGGTCTTGGTAAGATTCTCAGGACCAACTAGAATCATTGGATCCTTATATCCAGTGTAATAAGGACCTACAATAGAAAATATTATTATGACTACTGTAATATATTCATATAACAAGGTTTTCCTCTTGTTATAATAGATTGTATTGACTAGTCATTATTATGTTCTCAAACCTGTGACAGTCAGTAGGGCCTCGGGACTGTATTTAATGCCAGCAGCATTTTTGGCCACACAGCGGAATGTGCCCCCATCCTCAACTTGAAGGGCAGTTATCTGCAGCACACCAGTGGGCAGCAAGGTGTACCTGTGTATAATAAAAACATAAGGTGTAAGACAAGGTCTAGGTTTAATATCTGATCTACAAGTTTAAAACCTAAAAAATATATGCACTAGTGAAAAACGCTAAACTAAAAAAAAAAAAGAAAAAATACACGCAGAAATAAGACTATAAATCTATAGGACTATAAAAGAATAAAAATATTTGTGCCTTTTTACAAACTACTGAATCACACAGGGCACAATAGCTGATTTTGTACACGGATTCTTCATTTATCAATATGACCTTCACGTTTTCTATCATTTTTGTTCCATACCCAAAAAGGTACAAAGTAGCTTTTTAGTAAGAACTACTCTACAGACGTAACAATTATTCTGCACACGTATACGAGTCTTAATTGTCCTATAAATGGATTTCTGAATAAATATCATGTACAATACACACCATCCTCTATGGGCTTTAACATATAATGGATATGGATATGGATTTGTGTGATTATTCACAATAGACCAATACTAGTCTCCTTATCAGGAATGAAAATCTTCTATTCCTTTTAAACAAAACTTTAAAAAGAGATTGTTTATTTTGTTGAATTTTAATTGTAAGGTTATTGTAGCAAATCACAGAGATATACTAATACACAGATACCACTAACCAGTAACCATTATTAAAAATACATGGCACTATCCCATTGCAAGCAATTTTCTGCATATGACATAATTTTTTCTATGCATCATTCACTATAGAAATATCAATCCCAACCCTCCAACTATAAAGGTCCTAGACTGCACCTACATAGTGCCTATCAATCTGTAATCTAAATCATAAAAATTAATGAAATAGGCAGAATTATTCGCTTGGTATCACAAAGTTCTTTAGGTCTACATTTTCACAGATATGAAGAACTTCCCAAAGGTTTTTTAGCAGTGGTAGGTTATATCAGCATGCTCAGCCATGGGTAATGCTATCATGTTCTCTCGGCGTTAGATTGCTTATCTGTGACACTGGAAATACATTTACTGTTTCAGGCTTTTTTAACACCAGCCTATTCCGTACCCAAGTTTCCAAGCTATTCTCTGAAGTAATAATCTGTTCTCTAGTGAGCATCAATCTACTCGTCCTTTGAGAACTGTTCTGTACAGTCTGATAACTCTTTTTCAAATAGTTGTTCCTCATTTTTATGCATTTACACCATGGGTTACGTAACATTCTGTACTATCCTAATATATTACAGAAGGTAAAAGTAAAACATTCTAAATGAATATGTTTAGTTTACCACATGACACTCCAGTATATGGACATAAGCATTTTGGGTATAACCTTTTGTTTGTTAGGGTAGCAATTATTTTTTTATCTTTTACTGTGCCCTGTTATGGGGATCTTCTTTTTCCTGAAACACATATTTCATTCATAATCCATCTGTTAGTATTCTTGTGTTAGCACACCTATCACTCAAGATTTGATTTACTAATGGAAGGGCACCTGGTCGTCCTCTCTCCTAAACAAACAGCTTGCAAGGTGATTCCACTAACAAGACTTCTTCTCTCACACAGGTATAATTTATGGGTCTGCCACATTTACGCACCCATTCTTTAGCAATGAAAGTCTGACAGAGGTTATAGCTTTTCTCCACTCCATCTAAAACTAGCTTAGGTTGTAATTTCTTCTTCAAGAACCCAACCCAATTTACACCCTTCTCCTAAGATCACTTCTTTAAAACAAGACATTTAATTGGTTTTCTGGTCCCGGTCTCATGTAGAATATTGTGATAGTGAGTAAATAAGCATTTGTAAAAAGATTATTCCTACTTTAAAAAAATGTGTAGCCAATATTAATACAGAGAAATTCACCTATTCATCTGTGCCGCGTACAGGCACGCGTGTACCATGTACCATGACTATCAGTGTACCATGACTATCAGTACATCCGGCTTTCAGTCAACTCCTCTACTCTTTTTGTCAAATCTGCTTGCCATGATTATTGACTACCTGGATATGTCCCAGACCACATTCATATGTTGTAATGAACAGAAAATCTATTAGGGAGAATGTGACCACCCCATTATGACCATGCAAAAAGTGCTCCATTTTATTGATTTCCTGGTCCTGGTCTGGTTTAGAATTTTGTGATAATGAGTAATCTTCTATAAAATGATTATTTGTACTAAAAAAAAATATGTACAGCCAAAAATAATACAGGGAAAAGCCACCTTTTCATCTGTGCCACCTACAGGCACATGCCTACTATGACTATCGGTAAATTCAGCTTGGACCTTAATCATCATTTAGTCCATAATAAAGAGCGAGTCTAATTCTATAATACTTGCTATCTAATGTGTTTATTCTTATAAAAAATGTCAAGTAGTCTACAATTTTATTACATTTTCTTGGAACCTTCACTTTCAGCCTTGCGTGAAACGTATACACTGCACAAAAACATAACCGCAGTCGCTCATTAATCTAAACCTGAACTGATCATATTCATGACATACTCATTGCCACCCGTTGACACACACACACACCCAAAGGACACCATGATGCTTTGTGATTCACACCTAAGCAGTCCTCCTCAGTGTCACCTCCCGTTAATGTCACACCACAGCAGATGGGGGGCAATGTGCTAACTTCCATCAAACACCCCTGGGGTAGAAGCTCTCAGTTCAGGTATTGTGCGGAAGTGAGAAATTGGGCTTCCTGTTTGTTCCTTCTCACACTTCAATCTAGATGTTTGAAAATGTGAAAATGTCTCTTGTATCCTGCATAGTTAATGCAAAGCAGTTGTTGAAAGGGAATTTTCTATAGCACATTGCTCCTGACATAAAATGTCAAAGAAAATCAGCACAGGTCCAGACATAAAGTCAATGAATATTCATTTTTTGGGGAGAATATTTGCACTGTTCCTATACATAATTATTCTGCATGCATGAGCGCACCCAATTTACACAGCATGTAAATGTATTTATATAATAAGCATATTTTAATGTTTTATGTTGTTACAGTGCAGAATACAAAGTGATGGTTGGACAATGAAAGTTTCTGAAGACATAAAAATAGAAGTAAACCCTAAAATTTACTTTTTTGTTTGTTTATCAAATACTTGTTTTACCATTTACTTATCCTTTGTGGCATCTCATTGTTGCAGCAGATTACGGTCACTTACTGTCTACAACATGTACCCCAGCAAAGGCTTAAATATATTTCTTAGGAAGGATCTTCTGATGAGGACAATGGTCCAATATGCCTGCTTTATGTGTGTATAAATGGCCATAATCAATGCATGTGACAGAATGAAAGCACAAGATTGCAAATTTGAGACAAGGACTAGGTGTCTCCAATTGTAAACCCTACATTTAAGATTACATTGATATTAAACTGAATGGGCTTGCAAACTGTATACTTACACATAGGTTACGAAAACACCTCCAATACTGATTAATTTACCATAATACTTTTTTTATTTCACATTGCGTTAAGGGTTTGTAACCTATTATTATTAATCTTTTCAAGCTTGTAAGCAAACGTTAGTAAACAAACATAAATCAAATAATGTCCAGGCATCTACTATACAAAATATATATATATGAAGGGGTGCTGAGAAGTTCCTGGCTTTGCCCCCTTCCAGATATATGACAGGCATATGACAGCCTAATATCTTAGTATGTAACTGCAAATATCTGATCTTTTTGATTCTTAAAAAGTTTTTTTCTTTTAGTGAGATGCTGTGATAGCAGAGGCACAAGCAAGTTTCAAGTTGTTGGAGTTATGGGCCGTCTTGAAGTTTTTGTTTCTCCAGGGAAAGCAAAGGACATTCACACTGAGATGTCACAAACACTGGGGAAAAAAATTTGTCCTTCCTTTCCCTGGAGAAACAAAAACTTCAAGAGGGCCCATAACATCAAAAACGTGAAACTTGCTTGTGCCTCTGCTATCACAGCTTCTCACTAAAAGAAAAAACTGTTTTAGGAATTACAAAGACCTGATATTTGCACAGTTACATACTAAGATATTAGGGTGTCATATGCCCCCACACTCATTTTTCTATTTCATCTGAAAGGGGGCAAAGCCAGGAACTTCTCAGCACCCCCTCATGTATATATATATAGTAAGTTGTCTATATTGGCACAAAATTACACCATCTTCCGTGGTCTGGCAAGGCCATCCTGTATATATACAAAAATCCATGGAGCACAAGTAGACATAAAAGAAATTTTAAACATCAATCTAGTGGTCAAAATCATAAATTTGACGGTTAATTCATATTTAAAAGATTGACAACTGGAGAACTAGTTGTTAGAGTATTTAGGACTAAATGAATCCATTGGACTCCACTAAGCCTAATGTGCACCCAAGTAATATATGTTAAATATACACCATCAAAGGCCAACTAACCACACCATCAAAACGTCAACTCCTGTCTTCTTTTCGCCCACTTTTCTTGTCATCATTTTTCAATACTTCAAGTTTTGAGTGTCCCAGACCACACTTTGTATGTGTAATGAATTGAAAATCATTTAGGAACAATGGGAATACCTGATTATGACCATGCAAAGAGTGCAGAATAAGGGACTCAACACAGAGTTTCCAAAAGAGTCTTCAAGAGATTTTTGAGTATCTGCCAACAAATGACCGACTGACATTTCAATGGACACATGATATATGAGTGTGGCAAACTTAGATGTAATATTTTAGCACAAAGAATATCTCAGGAAAGTACAATTGCCATACTTAATAGGAAAATATTTTCATTTACCTAATATTTTGCAAGTTTTGCACGTTGAGTGGCTACAGCCAAATGATATTGGAGAGGGTGGGATTTTTCAGCAGAACAGAATATTTCCTTATGAAATGCTGGTGCCAAATACAACTATGCATATCATGAGTAGAATGTGTAGCTGTGCAGGAAAGGGAAAGTGATGATAGGAGTAGTCATCTTCCTGCCAGAGGAGAATGGTTGTCACCTTACAAAAGCATACGTAAAACCAAAGCAATATTAACAAGTATTTTATTTTTGTTGCATGGGATTATAAGACAACAAAGGACAGGGCTTTTGTAATGGTTATGGTTTACCCCTAGTTATGGCTATAATTTACAAAGTTCAGGAGACACGTTTAAAATATTTACACAAAGTCCAGCAATAATTCCACAGGCATGTTTAAAATCCTAGGAACCGCATAGTGACGCACAGACCAATGGACAGTTTTAGTCATTTCGAGATCAGTAATGCCTTGGTGACAAGAGGGCAAGCTCTGATCCTTGCCCAGTTACAGGGTCTTGTTTGACAACCCTGCCAAGCAGATGAGTTTCCAGTATGACTGGGAAGCAGCCTGGGGATTTGACCTACATATCACTGGAGCAGGATTAATGCAGCTTGTGCAGAAAATCCCGAGGTACCAGTGCCACTCGCAACCTCTGCCCAGCAGATATTAGGAGAGGAGGGCTTAACCTCTCTACTGCCACAATGAATCAAGCGATCATTTCACTGAGCAGACACAACGTTTATACTTGAGTCATTGGTGTGACCTGTTTTCCTCCGTTTGCCATTTTTTTAGAGTTATTTCCTGACACTTGTCTCTTCCTCTTTACAAAGCATCATGAGTTATTACTAAAAGTGTACCCCCAAAAAATAATCCAGTTGGAAAGAAAGTAAGCAAGCTCTAAAGTTCATCAACTTTTTTCACAATTATATAGAAATCACCGTTTCCAAACAATGACATTAAACAGCATTTTGGCCAAGGTCATGTGGAAGATTAAACTTAAGATATAGCCGAAAATTTTGGTAAATTGTGATTCAGTGCCATGTGGCACTTCATTAATAAAACAGACTAAACCCATAAAACAAAAAATTGTGACAAGGCAGGTTCTTTTTTGCAGAAGGAAGAGGCACACTCACTTGTCTACTCTATCATGCAGTTTTCACCCAGACGTCCTCCGGGTGTTGGATTTTCGGCCAAACCAGGATGATTGGCCAGGTCATATGATTGTCATGCACAAGGCAGTTCATTCCATTGGGAAAACCTGGCATTTTCAGTATCCTACACTGAGCTGTGCATGTGCTCAGTGCCCTCTAATTATACACATCACAAACAAGGAGGTACCGTAAGTATGTTCTATCGCAGAAGGGACATCATCTGTCCCATCTGCACTAAAAATCTGCCTTCTTTTTGTTTGTAATTATGGACCTATAGTTCTACTTTTGGAAACTGATTATCAGTGTTGCAGATGTATAACTGCTTACAACCACACAGCCTGATAAAAGATGTGTATGTTTTTATCCTAGTTGCACACCTAAATACATTGTTTTGGTTTGTCCATTACCTTGCCTTTTATGATCCTATTGTGGGTGTTATGCATTTTTACCTATATGAATTGTTGTTAAGTACAGTAAAAAAAAAAGGGAATACACTCCATGGAAATTGGTGACTTTTTCAACCTATATGAACAGCCAAATTTTAGATCTTCTTTCAACCATTACGTACAAATAAAGCTAATATATTTCACTTCTATCTTTACCACAACTCCAAATTTATGAAATAAGAATTGGGCATTCCAGATTAGATGCCAATGGTTGGAAACTTCATAGGAAATACAGTTTGAACCCGACATATTTAAATCTCAGAAATCTCTGGCATTAGCTTTTCCATTGATATATGTTGTGCCATCAGGTCAACATTAAAATAGCTCCTAAAGACCCTAAGAAGAAAGTTGCAGATGGTTCCAGAGTAAAATCTGGCAAATGCTTTTTTTTTTTTTTTTTACAATTACATTTCTTTTTTATTACTTAAATAGCAAATAAAATATTTTAAGATGGGTGAAAGGTTTAAGCTATGTTCAGATTGATTGTGAGGTTACGGTGCGATTACCGCTTCCTCATGCCAGTTAACTGCTGCCTCTGGAAAAATGCTACAAGTAGCTTCTACCTGTGGCAACCCTATACAGAATGAATAGGGGTAGCAATGAGCAGTACATACAACTCACTGCTACCCACTAATAAATCAGCAGACACTGGTTCTTTAAGAGCTAAGTAACCAAGGTGCCAGCTACTGGGAGCCGTTCGGGATCATTTGATCCTGCTGCAGGTCTGAACCTAACCTTGCAATGCAGTTTTCCAGCAAAGAGGACAGGCAACAGTACATGTAGTTGTATCACAAAATCTTTTTAAAATCTCATGTGACTAGCATCTCTTAGAGGAACTTTTACAGCTTTGGATCTTTAGCCATAAAAAGCAATCCACCATATTTCAGGAGACAGCTTAGGCACATTTAACATTTCTAGATGTTTTATTTAACAAAACATATAATTACTTTTTGAATTTAGGCCTTGAAGTGCGTAAACATTTTTTGAAAGTGTAATAATAAATTTGGAAAAAAACTCTAAAAGTTCAAACTCCACTTACTAGAGGTGCTGGTAATGTCATTGTGTCTTACTACTGCCTTCTAAATGATCAAGAGCCTGAAAAATTATGCTTCTGCAGTGTGTTTTAAGCAGATCTGTTACAAATGGTAATGAATGGTAAATCCCTATTTTGAATGTTTATCCCTCACTTGTAACAAAACCATGCATATATGTGCTTTCCGTTTGTTCTAGACATAAGAAAGAGCTCCATTCTGCCCAGAGTCGCACACAGTATGTTTACTCACTGGAAGCTCTGTACATGTAGACTGACACATTTAAATTGGAATAAATAAAAAGCTGTTGATCATTGGTCTCACACATACAGTAAATAACAAGGTGTTAATAAATGATCTCCTCCTGTTTCTTTCCTCCATCAATGTGATAATGTGTATTTCTACAATAGATGTCATCACTACACACCTTCCTATGCTGCACTACTATGACCCTGCAGCTTTTTCGGGTGGTCAGATTAACAATTTATCTAATTACAATGCTCCATTCTGGTCTTTGCAATCATGTAACTATATTGTTTTTAAAAATGGTTGAAACAATCCATATTGAAATTAGGTCCATGTTATTATTATTATTATTATTATTATTATTATTAATAATAATAATAATAATTAAAAAAACTGTATTAATATAGGGCCAACATTATAAGCAGGGCTGTTCATTAAATAGGGGTTGCAAATGACAGACTAATACAGACCCTGCCCCGAGGAGCCTACAATCTAGAAGGTGGGGAAGTAGCAACAGTAGGAGGGGCGTGTGCAATGGTGGGAAGTAGTGGAGGATTTAAGAGACAGAAGACAGGTAGGTACGTTTGAAAAGAAGGGCTCTAAGGACTCTTTTAAAAGAGCAGAAAGTAGGAGCAAGCCTGATAGCAGGAGGAAGACCATTACAGAGTATCGGGCAGCTCTAGAAAAGTCTTGGAGCCGTGCGTGTGATTAGGTTATGAGAGAGGAAGTCATTAGTAGGTCATTGGAGGAGCGAAGAGAGCGGCTAAGGGAGGATTTTTCTATCAGGTCAGAAAGGTAAGTGGGACAAGAACTGTGGAGGGATCTGAAGGCAAAGCACAGATGAATTTGTGAAATGGAAGCCAATGAAGATAACTACAAGAAGAGGCAGCAGAATAGGAGCGGTGGGAAGGAAGGATAAGTCCATGTGTAGACCTTCTTGAAGCTGATCAAGCATCATGGCGTAATCAGAAAATAGTTTAGGTTCAAACAAACTAACCATATCTCCCATCATTAGTTAACTAGTCAGCTACTGCCAAGTTATAATTGGCTGAGATTTGGTTCCAAGAGTCATAGCATCCATGAAACATTCGGCATTGTGTAACAAGTCAGCTGACCTAGACAGTCGGAGCACATATTTAGCCACATCAGCCTCTAATTAGGAACATGTTGAACTAGATATAAGGTAACACTGTTTGCATACAATGAACTTTGCTGATTTGGGTGGCATAGTGGAACCCCCTCGGGCTGGTCTGTCCTGTCACAGTTCCCACAGGAGCTATTTTCATTTCTTTCTCCCTAAACAAGCCAGAGTTGCTGGAAAGCAGCAGTCATGTGGGAATCTGGCCTACTTTTTTAATGAAGTGAGGCAGCTTCAGCTGGGACCCTGCCAGCCGGTAGTGCCATTAACTCAGTCATACTCTACTATGCAGCTGCTCTATCCGTCTTTTGATGTCTTTTACATAACATTTCTTAAAGAGGGTTTCTGAGAAGTGTCGGCTTAAACCACACAAGACGTGCTGTATGGGTTGTCATAACAATTACCATAACTGATTAGCTGTTGACGTTGGTAAGTCCCTCAGTGGCACATTTCTGAAGGTTCAGTGAGTCTACATTAGAAAAAAAAAAAAGAAAACGGAATGATAAAAATGTAGCAGACAATGCAATTCCAGCTGTGAGACATCTGGGGGCTTGCAGTTATTGGGGAAGAACATACCATGACTTTCTGAGACCTGTAGTTCTCTACAGCTGGAGGCACATAGTTATTCCAAACTCCAGGTAAGTATGTCAAAGATGTTAGTAGACTTGATGCAGATTCACTTTCCTCTGTTCAGAAGAGAATGTTGTTTGTCTTTCTTTGTCAATACTGAAACTTATTCCAGTATTCAAAGACAGGGTAAGTCATGATAACATTTTTTTTCTTTTAGCTGATAACCTGAGCAACCTCCATGCTGTAATGAAAAATGGAATTATGGTTGCTATTCTTTAGGTAAACTTAAAGTGGAACTAAAGTTCAGTTGGACAGGTCATGCAGAAAAGGACAGGTGATGCTCTTTCTGAAATAAAGCCTCCTACCTGCCTGATTGCTCCAGATTCCCTTGCATGTGCTGGGAATAAATGAACTCCTAAATTACATCATCCAACCCTGTTCAATCTAGATGGCCGAATATTGTATTCAGTAAAGGATAAAGATGGAGGCACAGGTGAATATCACAGTTCTTGTTCCATTTTAAACCTTTAAAAAAGAATTTCACCAGAAATAAAACTTTCTTTGCAGGCAATGGCCGTTACTTGTTTTTTTTTTTTTTTGGACAGACTTCATACAACCCTAAGGTATGTTTTCTGTGTGAAGCCCCCTATTTCAACAGTAGATTTTTTTAACTTTAAGAAAATGTTATCTTTCTTATATACAAATACTGATTAAATCAGCAACTTTGTGATGGAGATAAAAAAGGGAATACATAATATTAGTTCAGCTTGGATGGCAACCACAGCTCCTTCCATAGACACAGTGGGGTAGGGAGCGTACCCACCCAGAGGCAAACCCAAAAAAGGCTGCAGAAAACTGCAGTGCAAGGATTCAGCTTCATTTTTTCTGTGGATCGGGGCATTCCCCACCTTTCTTCCTTGGTTACTCCTCTACTATATTTCAGGAAGGAAGCTGTGACAGAAAGAAGAAAAGACCTGCTTCTATCAGAACAGTCACTTCCATGCAAAAACTTGGTAAGTTAGGCGTTGAGCACTTGCTAGATTTATGTTGCTGGAAATTATCTTTCCTGATCATTTCCAATGATAGCTTACAGAGAAGGTGGGGGAGAGAGGATGAGTGAGGGGTACCCCACTGTTTTCTATTTCATAGGAGATGACAGCGGTCATCCACACCCATTGTTTATTGATCCACCAGGACATATTAATAGACAATACCCGGGGACCACTATACACACGCAAGATGATTCCCATTGTTCCTCCTGGGCATCTAGTATCTAGTGTGTACATATACACATATGTACACACATAACCTTAGTAATGAAAAAAGTTAGCTGCAGGAAGACCACAGCCAATGGGGATTAACATTTTTCCCTCTACCTACCTTTTTCTTTGGGCAAAAGTTCCACAGTTTATCTCATATTTAGGTGTAGCTCATGGGTAGGAACTATACATATAACAAAAAATAAGATTTCAACTTTATATGCATTTTTATGCAGTAAAATGTATTTTGTTTTCATGTAGGAAAATGAACAACAGTAGATGATCCCTTGAACATATCTGAATTTGTATGTTTTATATGCCAGCTTTGTTTTTGTCTCCTAGTCTGTTCCAGAACATGTGCGTCAGTATATATTCAGTAAACCCATGGGCAAAGGTCAAAGCATTTTCTGCCGACATACAGCACTCTATATCCAAGCAGACAATACAGATATAAATAATGTATCTTGCGTTTCTCTATCCTTTGTTTTGGAAGAGTCTCAGTGGGGAAGCTTTTGGACACCCGCTTGTAGATTATGACAGAGAACATTATTCTGTATGCAAAGTAAAAATCATTTTATACATTTACAAGTACAATGTAATGAGCACAACTGGGAGTGAATACAAATAAAAATTGAATAGTATGGTACCTGCATTATATTATGGGGAAAATTGAGCTTGTTCGATAAATGACAGAAAAAAAAATATGTATCTATAAAAAAAAGTCATTGTTAGTATTTATGCGGATGCAATGCCATATACATTCTCTTCTGCTGCTATGAAACAATAAATAAGAGCTCAACTTTGAAACAATAAAATTCACCCAGCAAGGACCCATACATATATGACAGTCAGACTGTAGTTCAAATGATGTCTCTTATTATCAACATTGTCATAAAGCATGATATCATTCCCAGAAATTCTGTTCAGCTGGGTTGGGAGAAACTGTAGGTGTTCGTGTAGGTAAAATTCTGTCGGCTCAAACCACCTATACCAGTGGTCCCCAACCTTTTGCGGACCACTAAATGCACGCACTCCAGACCGTGCATGCACGGGGAGCTGTGTGTCACTCAAAGGGTGAAAAACTTCCCCCCAGAGTGGCGTCACGATGCCACAACCAGCCCAGGTCTGAGCCTGCGATGGGAGAGTGGGCTGGTTGTGTTCAGAGACATAACCCACCAAACTCCATGAGACTGCGATCTGGCCAGTGGGCCCCCAAGCGGGGTCCTTCTCCTGACCCAGCGGTTGGGTGCACTGGCCAGAGCTGCGGCCCACCAGTGGGGTTGGGGACCTCTGACCTATACAACATGTTTTTCCAAAGTCTTTGTATTATGCCCGAACTGTCCAATGCCCTTGAATTCTGACCCAACTTTTCAGTAACTACCCAAAACCAGCCGATGCTGGGTGATGCACCCAGCTAAAAGGGGCTGACCAGAGCAATGACATGGCTACAACTATGAAGTGAATCGGCTTGGGCTCAGTTTGCTAATCTTGCTCAAAGTTTGCAAGCTCTGCCTCAAACATCATGGAAGTATACAGAGGGCAGTGGGTTTTTCTTGCTATAATGCAGTCAGGCTGCATGTACAGTAATAGGTATGCTCTCATTTTATTGTTTTTTAAAAAAATAAGCACCAAAGGAAGAACTAAAATGCCCTGTGCTGGCAACATGCCGGGCGCTGCTCTAACAAACAAGCAGTGCCTCAGATCTCCCATGGTCTGACACTCTTTTTGAAAACACTATTGCTTGGGGTATGGAAGTGCTGTTGATTGGTGTAATGTGTAGGGGTGAATGTTGGACTACTGGAGATTTGAGCCACTGATTGTATTTTAAAGCAGTGGCTGGACGCATGTGTAGGCATGTTGCCATCACAGGACATTTTAGTTATCCCTTTATTGCTAAGTCTGACTTTCCAGAATGTAGCTAGCGCTGGACTTTTTACTTCTTTTGCTCCAGTACTTTGTATTGGAAAAAAAAAGGGACTCACACACTGAAGTTTATTCATAACTAATGGTGTTGGTTGATCACATTACAGTAATAAATACTAAGACTATGTTCAGACTGGCAGAGAGGTTGTTGTGCATATACTGCTTCCTCACATCAGTGACCCTACAAGTAGCTTCTAACCATGGCAGCCCCATATGGAATGAGTGACCAAGCAGCTACAAGGTGTAACCCACCAAGAGGCGTGCAAAATCGCTTGATCCCAAGGCACGTCTAAACTTAGCTTAGGACTTCATTTGGGCTTTAATGTAAATTTGTGCATTATCGTAGGCTGCTATTGCTGATTTTCTGAAAATACTTACTGCCTGACGGTCTTTTAGGGCCATTTACACATTAACCATTAAAACAAATAAACAAGTATGAGAGCCATTTACCTAGGATTTTCATGAAGGATCAGCTGTGGCATGCTCCATTTTTATTTTATAACAGCTTTCTTTTAAAAGAAAATTCTATTCAGCATTTAAAACATTTGTGTCTGTAGCCTATACGGGACAAAATAACAAACCAGTTAGAGTAAGGAGATTTTTAGTTACCTTCCTTCGCTACCTTGCTGTCTCCCTTACCTGTTGGAGCCCCAAGAAAAAACTTGTAGAGCTTCAACACCTTCCATCCTTTTGCAGAGCATTTTTGGCTCATCACTCTTCAATGGTCACTAAAGGTACCAAGGCCATTGTGGAAACCTACACATCATATTTTTGGGTCATAATTGGGGTTTACTAGAAGGCCAGAGAGAGAATTCTTACTTCTTTTACTACCCAACAATTATTCTACTTTAACCTGGTAGGGCACAATACAAAATTGCTTTAAAACAACTCTATTCTTAAAAAGGAACTCCCTGTGTAGATAATCTCTACCATAATGAAGCCTAACCGATTGCTTAGCTTCATTGCAGAATACAACACTTCTAGAAATGTTGTTAAGCCCAGAGGTGTCTCCCACCAACCCCTATGTCACCATTGAAAGACAGCCAAGAACCCCAACAAAGTCTTCAGAATTTTAGGATTAGAAATGGTCAATGAGTTGCAGAAAATTTGACTTTTATGCAAATCACATGCACATTTTATGCGAATTGCTAAAAAAACTGAGCCATGCAAACTCTACAACCGTTGAATTTTCTGCACATCAGGATTTTAGGTCTGAGGATTCCCTTTGCTATTGAAGAAAATGGGGTTGTTGAAAACAGACGAGTTTCATTGTGTTCTATTATTGCAGTTTTATTTAAAAAAGACCTTAAGAACAAACTTTAAAGTGCAATCAGAGCTATTTAGGCAAATGTACACATATATTGAAGCAGTAAATGTAGCACTAGTGTGCATGAAGCCCATTAAAAAACAACCAGTTCTAAGCACGTCATTTTATGTATACAAGCACAACGTCTGACTACTCTTTTCTGTTGAAAACTAAATTCCAGCTGGTTGTCATGGTTTACCACATAGTGCTGATCTTTATTTCATATAAATTAATATACCATAGTGCTGACAGATTACTGACAGATTGCCGAGTGCTATACAGTGCATTTGCTTCTTATTCACATCAGCCCCTGTCTCAATGGACTTTATATTTCTGTATACAAATACTAGGGCCAATTTATTCACAAGCCATTTGGCCTTCTGTTGTATGTTTTTGGATTTGTGGGAGGAAACCCATACAAACACCAAGAGACCATTCATCGAAGAGCGTCCCTTGTGGAATCTAAAGACCTCCTTGCTGCAAAGCATCAATGCAAAGCACTTGCCACAGGACTTCTTTTTGCCATTTTTTTTTTTATTAAAAATACAAATGTTTTGCATAAAATGTAGAATTTCAAAATGAACATGACTCTTTAATCTGTAGAATTTTATAGATGATTATGTGCGCACACACGGCCACAATCCCATATTTCTAACTCAGGCCAGTCTTTCACAGTATAATTGTATAGCTGTATTGTTTTAAGCTAGTAGGGAGGAGGTCCTGCTACCCATACCTCCGACACCCCCTCCCTACACCCCCCCACCCCAACAATCTGGCAGCTTTAGCACTGTGGCAGGGATATAAATCTTATATAACATTTATATTGTTCCTTTACTGGCCACAGTGTGCTCACAGGAGCCAGTAAAGCAGCTCATAACCTTGTATAAAAGAATCCAGCTATGATATGGAGGCTGAAAATGAGCCAGTAAAATATTTAAAAACCTTGTAAAACAGTTTGTTTTTACAGGCTGTACGAGCGGAGCGATGAAGAGCTGGCTCCCGTTCCAGTATGGAGAACGAATAGGGAAGGATAGAATGAGTGTCACTTCTAATATTATTTTTCTGTTTAATATCCGGACATTTAAGTGGCACATAACTAGATGTGTTCACATGAAGAAGCGACTAACAACATGGATGTTATAAGAGGCAAGGCTGGGAGTATATTCTACAACTGTAAAATCACAGTATGCCCCATAAAACCATTTTACTTCCAAAATTATAGCAAATTCCCTATAGTACACTATAAATCTTCAGATAATTACATTAAATTGCAAGAACAGAACAAAAAACCAGAAGATATGTTATTAAACAAATCCTGAGATTTAAAAAGGTCAATCTATATAATAAATTTCTTTATTTTATTTTTGTAGTTATTTTATGGAGACTTTAAACAAAGCAACCTTTCCCTAGATGGAGACAATGCTTTAAACCAAACTCTTTGGTCCAGTGTTTCCAACCAGGGTTCCATTAAACCTTAGGGTTCTTCCAGAGGTTGCTGGGGGTTCCTTGAGCACTTTGGACCTCTCAGGTCAGTTACCACTGACACCAATGATCTTTTTGGCTATCTGTAAGGATGGCAATATTCTCACTGGCCAGCAATGTAAGAGGCATTCTTCCTTATGACCATTACACTAATGTACTGTGAGCTGTGAATATAGTAATTATAATAGAGGTTACCTGAAGACCTAAAAACTATTTCATGGGTTCCTCCATGTTAAAGGTTGACAAAGGCTGTTCTAGACCAAAGCTCAAGATGCCAAATTGATGGAGACTGGAAGAGACCAGAAATTCCTTTGCCACATTTGGATTTTCACCTTCCTTTCTATTTTCCTATCCTTGGTTGGGTAGTTGTTGATTGTAATACTGTGTCTTGGAATTAGACTGATGACAAGGGTCTTGATGATTCATGGAACCCATAAAAATACTTGGATGGTGTCCCTTATGGAACAGAAATGACCCAATACTTATGTTAGTTGACCATGACACCATGGCAAAGCAGCCATCAGGGGTTTACAAATACAAAAAAGAAGAGTCTAACGTAAACTCAACCCAAGGAACTTTGATCAACCATGTATTGATGACTAAAATCAAATACAGTAGAACCTTGGTTATCCGTCACCCACGGGGTATGGCTGATTCCAGATAACTGTATTTTCCGGTTAACTGAGGTTAATTTTTCCTTTTTTCAGCCATTCAGCACTAAACTTGAATGGGGAGACTTGTCCTCATTCACCTCTAGTGCTGAATGGCTGAGAAAAGGGAAACCCTGATGACACTTAAGCCCCATCAGGGTTTCCCTTTTCTCAGCCAATCACGGAGCAGAGCAATAAGTGGAGCTCTGCTCTGCTCTGGTGACAGCTCCACTCTCCTGATGCTCCCGCTAGGGCTACAGGAGCAAATAAGAAAGCGGAGCTGTCGGATGCCGGTTATCTGAATTTTTGCGGTTATCTGAGTTCGGGATAACCGGGGTTCTACTGTACTATTTATTTCAGGAACTTGTAGAAAAGCACACAGGGTATAAGGTGTTCACAACTAAAAAAGAGAAATAACATTTCATAAATTTAACATTTATGCATATATTGCAAGCTGTTATAACTGTTCCTTTGTGAGAACAGAGGAAAACACAACAACTGATGTAGGAATAAGGGAAAAAATAAACAAATTTAAGCAAGATAGTTCACAGCCCACAAATACCTATAAGACACACCACATCTATTGTTAGATATTCCCATTCTGGGTTCCACTTTAATAATATTCAAACCATAAGTATATTATTTTTGTCACAAGATCTTGCAATGTTCATGAATTGGTAAGAAGCTACTTTAAATAATCTGATTTCCTTTCCCCTAATTGCAATTTATATAACAATACCCCGCAGACTCAAAGCAACCCTGCTAAAAGGGGTTCCCCAGGTTTGTATGCTGCAAACAAGCAAAATCTGATTTCTGATTAGTTGTTAATTGGATGCTGCACTCCACTCCATTTTGCACTATTAAAAATTAACATGAACACTCTCTACAATTAATAGAATTGCGGTTTGCTCTCATTTGCACATTCTCCTTCCTTCCAGAATTATCTATCACCCATCCCTAACACACACATCTCTGGCATTCTCCTAAATCCCAACAGTCATGCCCTTTGACTTCAACAGTCAATTCTAAAAACAACTCATTTTTCATTTGTGTTAACCCAACCAGCAGTCAATTCTAGAAATCATTTGTCTGCCTTCCTGTTAGGTCCTTTTTTTTATCTGTTAATATAGTTTTGTCAGCTGAAAACCATCACTTCCAAGCAACTCAGTCTGCAGAGGACAAAGTAATGTAATTTGTATTTTGTATCTGTAATACTATACACATAATAAAGATTGCATATAGTTTGATTATGATATGCTATCCAATGATTCACACATAATACAGACTTCTTAAACATGGTAGAAAAAATGTGAAAACTCCAACCAATAAGAGCTCAGATAACTAAAATATAATGCAGTAAAGATTATTTCTGATTCTGGTACTTATAGGTTGTTACACTTTGTGCTACTAAACCATAATTTTAGTTCATAGTGCAAACATAGTGCTTTGCAGTAAACCATATAATCAATTGGAAACAATCACTTGGTGACAGCTGGAGAACACTTTATAGAGATCACTTGGCACAGCAGTGTTGCTTCCCATATATTTGCAAACATTTACAATAGTGACCTCTGCTTTAATGTAAATATCCAAAGAGGATTACAGTTATCCTCTATCCTGATTTAATAAAGCTCTCCAAACTGGAGAAGATAGACTATCATGGGAGAACCTGTGTAATCAAGCAAATCTGAAATGGATTTCTTAAAATCCATTTGCTATTAGTTGGCAAAAATTTTCCACCCTGGACCAGATCCATTCCAGGTTTGCTATTAGGAATGGGCAACATAGTACCCCTAAAATGCAAATTTGCAGGTTGGCCCGGTTTGGGCAAATCCAGATTTGTGCACATCTGCTCTGTAATTTCGTTAATAGAAGCCTCAAGATTTTTTTTTATTTCGCAGCCATGCTAATCAGTCCCTTTCACAGAGTCACACAGTCTAATTCGCTGATTATTAGCAGTGTAATATTTTCCAGCTCATCTGATCATTTTAACTTTCTAACTAAATTTTGTGAGCAGTGTGAGTGGATTAATAATAGATGTGAATGTCTAAGAGGGCAATTTGAGGCAGCAAATGGAATTGAATATTGACCTGCAATGGCAGAGAAGGAATACCTTTTGTGTTAACATGTGTCATGTCAACAATGTTCTTATAATATACCTGTAGCTTCATTGTCTGTAATTTCCAAGTCACAACAATTCTGGGGTTTCTATGAGCTGTAAATCAGGGTCAGTATTCACCGGATTGAGAACAGCGGGGGTCGGACAACTGGAAGAAGAGCCAATGTGGTGGTAAGCAATACCAAGCATTAGAGGGGCAGGTTGAAAGCAATTGTTGGTAATGGTAGGCTAGGTTGGCCTTGGTGAATGCGAAAAGGAAAAGTGGTCAGGGATGCTTTAGTTTGCATGATAACGTATCCTTTGTCAGGGCCCAATTTTTTTGCATTGGCTTACTATCAATAATGAAGATTTGTAATATGTGGTGGAGTGAGCTGGTGCACTATATCTATCATTCAGTTACAACAATACCCAAATTTCAAGACTTTGTTTTGGTGGGGGAAAATGCAGAGATCAAGGCCAGAGGATGCCTTTTTTTAGCACTTTATAGCCCAGAATTCTTATTTATTATTATAAATTTCTCAGCACATTTGTTTGAGCTCACTTATTTGTTTTAATGTGTAACTCACTATAGCAGGCTTTAATAACAAAGAAAAGATCAAAAGGCTTGCAAGTAGTTAAACTGTGAGTTATTGGAAAAATATGTATGAAAAAATAAAAGACGACCATTTTATAAAGTCATCCCAATGCATCACATTAAAGAGAGATCGACATGTTTTGGCATTTGGGTGTTCTTTGTGATGCTGCATGTTGACAGGCTGTGATTATATTAAGAAAGAATCAATCCCGACAACGCCATTGTGTTCATCTCATGTACGGCTGCACCCTGATCAATTAGCACTTTAGTCTTCGAGGTTTAATGAAGATGCCGTACCATATGGTGAAGGCTTTTTAGCTAACAAAGAGTTAAACAGAATGCTTTCATTTCCTAGGCTTGCTTGCAGATTTTCCCCCTGTCTTCTGCATTTCATTAGCAAAGAGTCTCCCCAGGGGGATCAGAGGGGCCAGCCAGCCGGGGCCAGCTTAATACAAGGTCACTGATTCCTCTGCCCCCCTGACCCATGAACTTAACCATGATGTGTGGAGACATGAGAGGGAGGGGAACCTTTGAAGGAATAACGCAACAGAGGAATATAATTTGTATATTTCAAGACTAAATATTCCTACAAATATTAATCCCAGGCAATAAAATAAATTAATTTTAAAAAATGATGTTGCTTAAGTTCACCTCTTGTATCCTATGTCTGACTTCTCTTTATGAATTTCACTAAATCTATATTATCAAGAGATATATTAGTTAGCAAATGTAACTATGTAACTATATTATCAGGAGATAAATTAGTTAGCAAATGTTGACTGATAAGAAAGATTAGAACCTGACCTCTGAAGCAGTAATCCAGCCTTAACCGATGTTTTTAACATGGGGTAACCTTTGAAATAACTTCCAGGTCTTTAGGGAACTGCTTCTATAACTACTACAGTATACTGACAGCTCACGGTGCATTAGGATGGTGGTTGGTGGGAATAATGTCTCCCTTACAGATAGCCAAACAGATCATAAGTTCCCAAAAGGACACCATCCTTGTAATTTGTTGGGTTCCATGAACCAACAAGACCTTTGCTATCAGTCCAATTTCAGGAAACACTATTACATTCAACAATGAAGGAACAACTACCCAACCAGGGTTGGGACAATGGAAAGGCAGGGGAAGCTCCAAATGTTGCATAAGCATCTCCTGTTTCTGCGCCCATCATGACTTTGGCATCTTCAGCTTGGGTCCAATGCAGCCTTTCCCAAACTTTTCAGCATGGGAACCCCTTCTATAAATATTATATCCACAGCTCACAGTACATTGGTGTAGTGGTCAGTGGGAAGAATTCCATCCTTATAGATAGCCAAAAAGATCATTGGTAATTTACCTGAGATGTCCAAAGTGATGGTTCCTTAAGGAACCCCGAGCTACCTCTGAAAGAACCCTGTTTGAGAAACACTAGAGAATCTGGTTCCCTCAAAGAACCCTATGGTTACAAGAAACCCTGGTTGAGAAACACTAAAGTAGTCATTCAGTACCATCACAATATGGTAAAGGAGGTCTCAACTAAGCACTGTTAAGTGTAGTTACCAAATGCAAGTGTCATAATCCATCTTCTGCTGAACTGACCTCAAAGTAAATTCTGTTTTTCTACTATAGAAAATATATAGTAATATATAGACACTATATATAAACATGAATACTAAAGAATAATAAACATTTATTGACTGAGGCCAATATATGTTTAATTTATTTTAGGTTGTTTGATTCAACTCACATTTCACATTTTTAATTTTAGCTAGAGTTACCTCTATTATGTTCACTGTCCTTTATTTAGGGAGTGAGCACATGTGTATTCATACTCTGTTACTTGTTTTATATCACAGGAATGATTTAGGAATGCATTTTTACAATCCTGAACTTATTCCATCCTTTTCTTAAAAAAGGGTTTGTTCTTCAGCTATACTTTATAAATGTAAGAGCATACAACATATAGAATATGCTGTAATCAAAGCAGCAGACACTCCTTAGAAATACCTGGATTATTACTTAGGGTTTACTTTGAGCAGTATCCGTTTATCTTAAGAAATAAAGCACAACTCTATGATTTATTTGCTGGGAACGGAAAGCTATAATTTCTGTTTCTGATTAAGAGGTCACCTGAGCCGCTCCATGTGACTGGATCAGTCCAAGATAAAAGACATTTGTCAGGTACTAAAAGGAAACCTGCATTAAAGTATCAAACTCAGGCAGTGGAGCAGGTCATAACTCACACGTCACCCCAGGCAACAGCGACCAAGTAAAATATGAGGCCAATGAAACCCGGAATTGATCGGGTGTGACCAATACGCAGAGCCCAAAGAGACAATCTTTGAAAGAGCACTCTGATTAAACAGCTTCATAGTGGAAATAGTTAGGGAATTGTATTGCTACTAATGATTCTGCATGGCAAAGTTGTACAACTGGAGATTTATATTCACCGATAGGTTACATAAACCTTGTACGAGGGAAGAAAAGCATGCCACATTCCTCCCAAATTCACAAAGGAGACAATGGTCATGCACCATGCCTTGGCTATATTGTGCTGAATATTTGACATGGTTAAACAAAGTCTGAGCTTACATATTATATACACTAAACACAGACTATTGTCTATGTACCTACAAAATGCTCCATAATTAGGGTCCTACAGTGGAAAACAATGCGTTGGAACCATATTTGCAAGTGCATGCAGCTCAAATGTTCCAACAGCAAGCAGTTCCTTCAAGCAGTTCCCACATTTGGAATCTACCGTAGCCGCCAAAAATGGTTCCCAACAGCTTCCATTGACGTGAATAGTAGTGTGTTGGGACCATGGTTGAGTCTGCAGCAGAAAGTAGAGATGGAGTGGGGAAAACCTCAAATTCTTAGCAGAATATGAGGAGACCAACTGTGCCCTACCGAGAATGGAGGAAAGCAGGGCCGCATCAAAAATGAATGGGCCCCATACTAGATCAACTTCCTGGGTCCTCTTTCCTAATATCTAAAAGTTCCAGCAGTGAAAAAGTCAAGCTCTTTTGATGAGGGCCCAGTACAGAAGTACTCCTTTTCCCTGCTACCTTGATGGAAAGACAGTGTTACCCATAGAGGGATGGGGGAACACCTTTTCCCAGCAAGATGATGGAATTAACAAAATGTCCTTATCTAAACCAGAAGTTTTTTAGTTATTAATGCTTTTTTAAATAAATTGTTTGTTCACAAATCTGTTTTATTGGCACAATGAATGTTTTTAAGATAGATTTTATAAATATTTGTAGACCTAAGTTTGGCTTCAAACTTTAAGCATTACTGCCAATATGCAAGAAGATTACATTTACCGTTACATTATTTTTCACAACATTTTGTTTGTTGGTTTTTGAGGACCTGAGTTCAATTGGCAAACTGTCATGGAATGATAATTGTCACTGTGAAATCCAGTGTTGAAGAATTTGTCTAGTCAGCACTTCATCCTATTCCTGCCAAGTTGGCATAAGAAAAGTGGAAGCTTTGGTGTAGGTGACCCGCTGTGAAAAGCGGACGTTGTGCTGTCACATATCTCTGGCGCCATAAGGGGTGGCTGCCATATAAAGGATTTCTATAAGCATGTCTTTATAGCCTGAAATGACTAAGAGGGAACAATAAAAATGTCCTAACGAGCAGCCTCAGCTAATACTGAGATGATTTACTGCTCTTATACAGTAATTGAGGAAGATAATACTGAATTGGTTTAAAGCTCCCACACAGTATATAGGGAAGAACATGCAAACGGAAATGCATTCAGTCACCTGTAGTGTTTTCCTATATGGGCTACTATCCAATTTTTCTAATTTCATATGGGTGGATTGTAGCAGAACAAACCCAACTGTCTATTATTTGGAGAGGAACCAATTCCTTCTTTTGCAGTCTGATGGATCCAACCATAATAATAAATGTAGAGATTATATCTTCAACGGGTACAGGTTCACGTGCTTGAGTAAGTGGTGGAGCAAGCCAGAATTTGAGGGAGTAAGGTTTAGGAGAATGGAGCAAGGACTGAGAATAGAGACCAAGTTTGGAAGATGATGGCCATATCTATGGTACCATACACTTTATGGTGCCTTTTGCACATGGATCGGCCAACTTAGTTTAATGCATGCACACTAAAACAGTTAAAGCTCCAAGAAACACAGTAAGAGACAAAGTAAATGAGAAGTCATGGAAACTCAAGTTGGTTGGAGAAACATGATATATTTGTTAGTTCGACATAAATCAAAACATTTTAGGGGATTCTGACTTTCTTTAGGGCTTTAGATTTTTTTTGATTTGTTGGTTGTGATCAAGATAACAGTGTGAATAGCTTCTGTGGTGCTGGAGTGTCTGTTGAGCCTACAGTGGCAAACAGCTGTGCCCATGACCAATAGATCTAACACAAACAAAGCCATAAAGAATGGGTCATCAATCCCTTAAAAATCAATGGCTTTGTTTTATGTTGTCCAATAAAGTGATGATTGTGCTCCAACCAGCAATCTTTACACCCTTGGATGAGACCCACTCCAAGGACCCTCCTCTAGTCAAACTGCCACGGACAGGTTCTAGTTCACTACAGGTCATTGATAGAAACCAAGAATTGGGGTTTAGATATAGTTGTATTGAGCAAAAACTGTAAAAATTGTAGATATAGAGGAGTACTGTGTGAGGTTCCAACATGGGATATAATGATGTCAATATCAATGTACACAATTATGTATAAGAAACTTTATTATATGATGCTATTATTATGTGTAATTGTTATTATTGTGTTGGAATTGGAACCCTCCAAACAGTAATTCATTGTGTAGGTGACCAAGAATTATCACATAGAAAAGGTCATTAGGGACCCCTCCTTTTGACCCCTGTAGGTACAGCAGTGCTGTAACTAGATCCCGCCTGGTGAACTCAATTCTTCATCCAGTTTATTTATTACAATGCTTATGTATTTTTCTATAAAGGGCTATGTAACATTAGGATGCCAGGGGACTATCTGCAAGAAGTTTGTATGTTCTCACCATGCTTGTGTGGGTTTCCGCCTGGCACTCCAGTTTCCTCCCACATCCCAAAAACATGCAGTTAGAATATTACCATGGTAACTCTTTGGTCTTTGCAGCACTAGGTCCCAGGTTAGAATCTGGGTCAGGGCACAATATGCATGGAGTTTGTATATTCTGTGTGTGTTTCCTCTGGGTACTCTGGCTTCCTCCCACATCCCAAAAACATGCAGTTAGATTATTAGCATGGTGGCTCTTTGGTCTTTGCAGCACTAGGTCCCAGGTTCAAATCTCGGTCAGGGCACAATATGCATGGAGTTTGTGTGTGTTTCCTCTGGGTACTCTGGCTTCCTCCCACATTCCAAAACATGCACTTAGCTTAATTGGCTTTCCCCCAAACCTTAGACTGCGTAATGACATATGACTATGGTACGGACATTAGACTGTGAGCCCTTTTGAGGGACAGCTAGTCACATGACTATGGACTTTGTACGTGTATATTTTGCGCTATATAAATACTGTGTCATAATAATAATGATGGGAGAAAATATAAAACTTAATATTCTTTATGTCCTGTGGAGTAAAATATTGTGACAATTCCAATTCCTATCACCTGTATATAATGCACTTAGTACTATTTCCAGATAAACGTGGCTCCGTTGAATGACTGCATCCATTGTGCTTTGATAAAAGTCCACGTTACATTTTGCTATCTTCTTTTGTGTAATCATAAAAATACCTACAGCAGATGTGTGTAGATATGCTGCAACAGAAATTCCTCCAATGTCAAGCGATCACTGCCCTGGGCACTTTACAACTTCTTTAAATAAAGATTATACCAGCAATGAACGTGTAGGCAGGTGACGGGTTAAAGAGCGGGTCGCAGTGTCTCATGAACAAATCTCAAGTTAATTGACTTTCTCAGCTGCATAGAAATAACATGTGTTTATCACAAACTCAACCCCTTCTGTCATTGTCCATCTCCCCTGACCTGTGAAAATGAGCCAGTGACAGGAGAGCGAACACAGTCCTGCTTCAAAGGGACATAAAGGGCCTCTGCACAGGAAAAGAAGGGGCCCAATTAATCTTAAAGGTATAAAGTGAAACAGGGGGATGGGAGCAGAGCTTGGAGCATAAAAGTCACAACACTGATTTTGTATGCCTTTGGATTTGTTAAAAAGCTAACAAGCAAGATTTTGTTGCAAAGTAAAAATCTTACACTGCAAGTGAATAAAAAAAAAGTTTAGGCTGATGCACCATATGTCGAAACTTTGCAAAGAACATGTATTTATCATTCCTTATTTCTATATAATTAAAACACCCAGGTAATAACACATCACATTCACATCAGTCAGCTATTGTCTCCGTCAACCACAACGCAAGCACACCCTTGAGTCAACTTAGGCAGAAGCAAAAATACTATTATGTCTGAGTAGTTTTTCCTTTATCCAGATCATGGTAATGTACAGCGCTGCGTAATATGCTGGCACTATATAAATCCTGTATATTATTAATCATAATAATAATAATATTAATAAACACGATTAATTTAGTACCAACATATTACGCAGCGCTGTACATTAACAGGAGCTTGACTTTGATTCTAAGGTGAAATGGAAGCCAATGGCGAGAACTACAAAGAGAGGCAGCAGAAGAGGAGCGGTAGAAGGATGGATGAGTCTGCCTGCAGCATTCATAATAGATTGTAGAGGAGAGAGTCGGGTTAGTGGAATACTAGTGGAGAGGAGGATGTTACAGTAGTCCAGACAGGGGATGATAGGAGCGTGTACAAGATGTTTGGTGGTCTCTGGGGACAGGTAGGGGCGGATTTTGGAGATGTTGCACAGGTGAAAGTGACAGGACGTGGAAATGTTCTGAATATGGGGGGTAAATGAGAGGGCAGAATCAAAGGAAACTCCGAAAAAAAGGGGGACCCCCTAAATTAACTTTTAATAAATATTTTTTAAGGGATATGCTGGTTTCTTTCATCTTTATTTCCATAGTGGTTGAACTTGATGAATGTATGCCTTCTTTCAACCTGACCATAACTACGTATTAACTACTCAAATATATTTACTGAACAATCTATACAAACTCAGCAGTACAATCTAGAGACTCCATTCTCAGCAAGGGTGTGTCTTGCTAGGTGTGCCTTGACCTGTGGCTAATTGACCTGTACAGTTCTCGACCCAACGCCACCCGCTAGAGCCAGGTGCATGACTCTAATGATGTTTTTCCAAAAAAGTGTTATTCTAGCTTTTTCTGATTGGCCCCCTAAAACACTGGTTTTAGCAGGCATTCCCCAAGACCTAGAAATTATTTCAAGGGTTCCTCCGAAGTAAAAAGGCTGAGAAAGGCTCACCTAATGTAAATTGTTGGGGTCTTGGGGAATGCCTGGTATGAGCTCTACAAGCTAAGGATTTGACTTATTCTGTAATACAATCACCAAATGATGTTTGCAATGTACTTTGTTCTTTAGGGTATTCTTTATTTATCATCATCAGATACAGCGAGGGATTTGTTGTACACCATCTACTGTTATTGACAGCTTCATGGAATAGTGCCCATGTACTCTTCTTCTGGTTACTAATAAATCAATTAGACTGGATATAAAGATATGAGGGCCTTGTCTTGTCAGTCTTTAGGAGGGTCTTGTAATATCTCCACTCATAAAACACAGTTGTGGTTGGACCCACACAGCCTTTTTATTTGACCGTTTTAGCATTGCCTTTACAGACCTAGCAGCTGAGATTCTTTGCCCAAATTGGCATAAATTCGTGGAATGTTAATTACAGGCCTAGTGTGTGTTCCTGCATTTTGGAATTTGTTAAGTCAGCACTTTATCTCATTTATGCCAAGCTGGCACACAGAAACTTTGGTGTTGATCTCCTGCTGTGAACAGAGAATCCTCTGCTGCCACATACCACTGGCGCAACAGACAGTGGCACCCGTACAAAGGATTGGACTGAATTTCCACCTCTGTGAACTTTTCTTCACAAGCAGAAATAACTCAGGTCCACATTAAAATCCTTCCTAATGAGCAGCCTCAGATAATAGTGGGATGTTTTTAGCTTGGTGCCAGCATGATGCTTGGGTCCCTTTGCCTGTAATTACATTCCTTTGTTGTCATAGACTAATAATGCCTTGCATGGTGACCCATAAAATCATGCATCCTCTTTGTCTCGCACTAATCCTTTTAGATTTCATCCTGCCTATAAATGGTGCCATTATTTGATGTCAGCAGCTCATGATCAAGACCCTGACAGGGTAAATCTGCTCAATATGCCCCAACCCGTGGATGCAAATAAGCAAGAGGAAAGGGGACCCGCGCCCAGAGTTCAACCTTAGCCAATTTACGCAGCGTGTACAAGAGAGCCATTAACTAAATGTAAAACTGTTTGACCGCTAATCACAAAACACGAATGTTTAAAGTTACAGCTTTCATTAGCATTGATTAGGATATGCGTTACAGGGAAAATGTTTGTATTTACAAACTTTTCATTCTTCCATTTTTGCCTAATGAAATTCTCTATAATGAACTATTAGGGGCTTTGCTTCAGCTTCAGCTTCACATTGGTAGTGACGTTGCATTGTGTTTACTGCTTCCAGGAACCACTGCCACTTGGAAAAACGCTACATGTAGGAGCCCCCTATGGCATGAATAGGGGCCACCACCTATCGCATGCGGGGACATTGGCTCTGTTTGAACCAGCGCTGCCGTGCGATAGCTTGAGCAGCTGGCAAGGTCCAGACCTAGGGGGCCACGTGAAATCGCTCGATAAAGAGACAGGTGTAAACCTGCCCTTAGAAGGCCAGCGTCTGTAAGTGTTATAGTATTAAGCAAACTAGAAAGTATGGGGATCACTAAGGATTATCAAGACTGTAGCAATGTTAAAACTCAGCTACGTACCAAATATAATATATAAATATAATAAAATATATACATAATATAGTATATAATATAGATATATTATAAATTTAAAAACATAATATATAATATATTAAAACTAACCAAAAAAGTAATAGAGGCAGCAAAGTCATAAAGGGGAACTAAACATAAAGATTAAAAAATTGCTATCAGGAAGATTCCTTATTGCAGAAGGGACAGGCTATTTTTCTTCTAATACACACATAACTGTTAGCAATTTTTTAATTAAATTCACTTCTTACTCCATTGTAGGTATCTTCACCTGGTCATCTTCTGGGTTTGGGGTCTTCCTCTATTTTGATTGGCCAGTCTGGAATGATGTAACTTCTGAGTCGTTCAATATTGAGTAGTACACAGTGGTTAAATGATATATATCTCCCTTTTGTAACATGCTGATGATCTTTAAATAAAACATTTCCATTTTTATTACGAACTGTACCTTACTTTTGACCCATATACACTGTGACTTTGCTTTTATGCTTTTATGTAAAGGTAGGGGGGGTTGGCCAAATAAAATCAAGAAAGGGGAAATTCAACCATCTCCATCACCTACTTAAAAAATGCAAAACATTGCCCTTGCTTCTGTTTTATATGCATCATATTTATTAAAGGACCTTGAAGTATCTCTAAAAAGAGAAGACCATTGTATTCCAGTGACTGAAAACCCTGAGCAGATAAATATCTTGGGCAGTTTATTCTACAAACCACAGATTTTGATTTTCTTTCCCTGAGAGATTACGTTTAGCTGGAGGTTCTTTAATTTTCCTTTCTCCATATATAAATAGCTGATCCCTGCCCATGACATTTGTTTTCTGCCACTATTGCACATTTATAGTGTCATCCTGACCTCCCCAAGGTGACATAGCAGCCTTCTTCTATGCTAGAACTTTCAATATTATGAAATATAGATACCAAACACATGCATTACTTATAAGGACAAGAGCTAATGGTAAAAGAATGCTGCATTAACCTATTTACCATAGCATGTGCTGACTTGTTATACTTAAACATTACCTGTCATCTATGGAAGAAAGCATATTACAATGTATTTCCTGATTGTCAGGATCAAACATATTAGATAACAAGGGCATAATTAACCAAATAACTTTGAGGAAGCTAAGTACAGGGAAGAGGGGAAAATGGATGGTGCATACCCGAAAAAATCAAGGAGTTCAGGAGGAAAGGTAAAGTACAGTAACCCATGGAAATGAGTTAGATTTGTTTTTAGACTTTAGCTCAGCAGAAGATGAGTTCTGATTGATTACTATGAACACTAAAGTACAGCTTGCGCCATAACATACAAGATTGGCTTATTTATTAAATCACAGAAAAAACTGTACACAGCTTTTGGCATTCTTAGTGACACTTTTTTGCTAGGATCACTACATTTACCAAAATATATGTCCTAACTTGATGTCCTAATCTTGAATATAATATTGTGCCAAGAATTGTCTATATATTCTGATATTACAGTCAACCTCATCCAGGGTTCCTCCAGAAGTTGGTTGGGGTTCCCTTAACTTTGGATGATTTCCCATGTGATGGTAACCTTATAGTTTTGTGGTCAGTGCCTTAGCTAGAGCAAGTAGCATGACAAAAGCTCTATTTAGCTATCCGTAGGGGGGGCATTATTTCCACTTACTACCAAATATAAAAAGTATTTTTTATCTCCTATAATTTTGAAAATTGTTTCAGGGCTAGTAAAAAGAGTAAGAAAGGCTGTGATTGTAGAATAAAAACTGGTAGTAATATCTACAAAGAATTACCAACATAATACACAGCATTTTATGAATTTCATATCCATAGTCATGTCACTAACTGTCCTTCAGAAGGGCTCACAATTGAATATCCTTACCATAGTCATATGTCATTAATACAGTTGAAGGTCATTTTTAGGGGAAGCCAACTAACCTAACTGCAAGTTTTTGAGATATGGGAGGAAATCTACAACGTAAAAAACTCCTTGCAAATAGTGTCCTGGCGAAGATCTGAACCGGGGACCAGCACTGCAAAGGCTGGTGCTAGCCATTGTACCAACTGTGTTACCGAATGTCTTCCTAATGGTAACTCCAATCCAGTATATGTTTCATCTTTATGTTTAGGGCACCAGGAAGAACAGCAGAACTACAATTCATTCCTTCTAGCCAAATTTGTATCTCCATATGGGGTTCCAGCTCAGACAAATTGGCATGAAAATCCACAGCACTAAATTCTATCAATTAAATCTGAAATGAATCACGGTTCCTGGCAACTGAACCAATTACGTGCCCTATGTTCCATATATATATATATTTATATATTGCTTAAAGTTTTCACAAGCTCCACCATGCATGTTTTAGAAATGACAATTTTACTGCACCATATAGAGGCTAGCAATACAGGCATCTTTTTGGAAAAGCTAGCTTCCTGGCTGTGTTTGGATTCAGTTCAACTAAATCAAAGAATTACAACTACAGTACAGCAAATTTAAAGTTGGAGACTAACAAGAAAACCAATGTTTTCTCAGTAAGCAACACATTTTACAAAGTATGTTTGTGCAAATCTCAACACACAATATGTTGTTTTTTTCTAATTGATCTTCTACAAAGATAGGCAAAATGGTGTAAATGTAAGGTCCTCACCATGCCTAGTGTTAAGCTGCGTACACACTTCCAATTTTTGTCGTTGGAAAGGATCTTTCACGATCCTTTCCAACGACAAGGGAGTGCACGATGCATGAACGGTGCTGTACATACAGCACCGTTCATGCTCTATGGAGAGGGGAGGGGGGGAGCGACGGAGCGGCACCCTGCTGCGCGCTCTCCCCTTCCCTTTCATTAGGATCGGCTGTCGTCCATCGTCCGTGGATCCGGCAGGTCGGTCGTCCGGACAATGGACGACACCGACTGTACACACGGCAGATTTTCGCCCGATAATTGGCCGATGCCGATTATCGGGCGATAAAAATCTGACGTGTGTACGTAGCTTTACAATGTAATACAAAACATATTCAGAAAGTCTTCTAAACCATTCCACAATGGTACGTGGAAGCCAAGATTTGAAGTTTGCAAGACTTACTTTAAAAGGTTGAAATCCACAGGTTATTAGCGCCATACAGAAGAGTACACAGAAGATACATTTACCAGGCACAATAACTCCTTCTTAGGGACAATTTTGAAAATCCTCTGTCCTAGGCACTTGAACAATGGTATCCTTTTGTACAAGCTCCGCTCTTTGTTTCAGTTTATTGTGTTAGCAAAAACACTGTTAATATGAGTTTTTAAAGCACCATGAAGTCTAGTTTATATGTAGAACAACCTTTTGCCCCTGTAAACCATCAAACCAAGAGAAAGGTATGATGATTTTAATGTTTTTTGCACATTAGCAAGTCTTCCACCTTGACATACCCTTCACATTAGGATTATCACAAAGGATTAGTATTGCCTTTTCTTATTCAATTACCCCAGACAAAAGTGCTTTTACAGTAAAAATCCTAAACCTAATTGGAAATCCCCAATAAAGAATTTCATAAACCTAAAGTTTACTTCTATATATACGTGTTTGTGACACATTAAAAATTAGGATTTTAATCATTTATAGCCCAGTAAGCTTTGATATCTTGACTAGTTTTATGCCTAGCTTTCCCTAATACAGCATGGGTTCTTATTATGCAGTGTAGAAATAGGATTAACATTCAATAAAAGATGGATAGTTACCAAACTGGTAAAGAAGGAAATAGAGAAATATGTTTAATAATATTGTCCTCTGATTAAAACTCACCTGCTGCCTGCACTCTTGCCTTGCGGCTCACCACTGACCCGAAACGGTTTTGTGCCACACAGTCATATTCTCCCTGGTCAGATGACCCATCATCCCTTATCATGGTAAAAAATGGAAGGTAGAGGGAGCCATTGGGAAGTGGGAATGCACTGGACCCAGTCCAGAGGGGTACACCATTCTTCCTCCAAGTTATAGTAATTGGCTGGACACCATCTGCAGAGCATGGCAGAATTATAGACTGCCCCGGGATGGCAACTTCATCGCTGGGCTCCTCCGTAAAAACCAACTCCACCGCATGGCCCACACCTAGCATAAAAACAGAACATTTTATATTCATTATTACCAGTGTCTAATACATCATCATACATACATACATACCATACTTTTTACTGCTGTTTTTACTCCACTAAGGAGATTTGTTTTTACTTACTACCCTAGAGACACAAAAGTAACTGGGAAGTAATCTCTCCAAAACAAATTGTTCATCCAACAGAGTTGTCCCGAGAACAAATGCACTGGAAGACGTTTTCCTCACTTAAAGCTCAAAATGTTATGTTTCCCCTTATTTTCTGCCAGTGGTCCCCAACCTTTTGGACGTCAAGGACCACTAAATTTACTGACTCAGGTCCGTGCATGCGCAGGGAGCCGTGTGTCGCTGAAAGTTGTACTGACACTTCAAGTGCACTGAGAGGTAAGGGTGGCTCTCAGAAAGTGGCGCTGCTTGTCCTTCTCAGCACACGCTTATTTAAATAAATACTCTTCAGAAATGCTGTGTGTGGCCACTTTAGGCCATTAAGGAATATGTTTTGGAGTTTGAAATCAGTGGGGATGACTTACTAAAGGAGTTTTGGCTGTTCACTTAGCAAAATGAATTATTACTCCTAAAGCTGAGTGAATGAGGTAAAGCTCTTCTAACTTCAGCCATCCGATCGTGTACCTGCAAAAACTGAGTTTTTTTTAATTGTTTTATTGGACATGATATGGTATTCTTTGGAAAGTGATTCACTTCAATCACTAAGCCAGGGGTGTCAAACTCTGGCCCGGGGGCCAAAGCTGGCCCTTGACGTTCTTTTTTTGGCCCCCAAAGGAATCCTAAATATGAATTGCAGCTGACCTTCCGCTGTATTGAAATAGCGCCGCTACTACAATTCCCGGCATCACTCGCGTCTATAGACCAGCGGGCTCTCTGCCTATGCGTGGCCCCGCATTGGACTGTTTTATAGATGCAAGTAATGCCAGGAATTGTAGTAGCGGCGCTATTTCAATGAAGAGGGAGTTCTACTCATAAGATTTAGCCCTGTGTTGGCTGTGTATGGCATTTCCAGCACTCCCCCTCAGCTACACGTGGGAGGTGCCAGGAGGCTTTTGGAGTTACAGGGGCTTCTTGCCGACCCATGGCCTTGTGTCATATAGCGGTGTCTCAGGCTGTGGGTAGCCTGCTGTTAACCAAGTGTATGACGCTGTGGTTGCTGCACAATTTCCATGTTACATCCCAGACACAATGCCCCAGCTCCGTACCCAAGCTGCTCAATGCTTTCTATGTTCCGCAGCACAGAGATATGTGTGATCAACTATTCTTCAGGATGAAGATGAATAAAACATCGGACAGGAGTCGTCTTACTGATGAAAATCTTCACTCAATCCTGAAAATTTCCTCAGCTCAGATCCTGACCCCAAACATTGATGAATTAGCATCCAAGAAGAGATGCCAGGTATCTGGCTTGGACCTTGATAAAATGTTTTATTTATGTACTTTTCTTTGCTACTCCAAGGCATGGATTTTCATTGAAGAATATTGTTATTATTATTGTTAGCCTATGCAAAAGGTTACTGTTGAAATTTCATTCAGAAGGCTACAAATAGGAAGAGAGACATAAGATTTCTTCTTAAATAAAATGTAAAAAAAAATCTTATGCCTCTTTCTCTATTATAAGCTTTTTCCAAATTGAATGTTAAGCAAAACCTCTTTGTTTCCATATGAAAAGGTTTTATATCTAATGAGAAGGAAAAACTTCCTCAATTTTTTTAATAAATTTCTTTTAATTTTGGCCCCCAGTGTATTTGAGTTTGACACCCCTGCACTATACTAACTGAGATATCCCTTGCAGAGTGATGATTTACTCCGAACAGCTCCTGCATGAACTAAGCTTTATTGTTCTTGTACTAAGTGTGGTTAAAAGGGACACTGAGAATATACCACTTAGTTCAAAAACAGGAGTTTTCTACCATGGTCAGTTCTGGAACAGAGCTAATTATCAATGCAGCCCAATGAAAAGTATTGCATTGTAAGAACTTATTACAATCTTCTCCTTTTTCAAGGAAACTGCAATATGCCTTATCAGAAGTGACAGATGTGTCATACACAACCCACACCATGACATTCCAGTGCTGATTTTCTTGTGCATGTGCTATGTTAATGAATCTGGCCTTACAAATCTAATAAAAGTTGTACTGACACTTCAAGCCCATATAATAAATAATTAATAAGGTTGTGTACTACAGTTTTTAGCTACATACACATGCTAGAAAATTGTCGTCTGAGACAAACAATTGTGATCGTCTTGGGTGAAAATCTAGCGTGTGTACAGTGGTACCCTGACGTCATTTAGTGATCCACAAGAGCTGATCACCAAACAGCTATTCACCCATCCCTGCTCCATCGCAGGGTGCCGCCGTGATCCTTCTTCTTTACGATCTTCAGCCTTTTTGATTGGCTGTGCCAGGATTATTAAACACCGCTGTCAGCATGCGGGATTTCATTCATTCCCAGTACACACAAGGGAAACTGGGATTGCTGGCTTTCCCTGGCAATCAACACTGAGCATGCGCATCTCAGCAAAACCTGACAGCTGGGCAGTGTACAGACAGGTAAGAGCAGTTATTGCCGAAGGGACATCGCCTGCCCCTTTCTGCAATAACCAGCCGCCTGAATCTCAAAAGTGGGGTTCTCCTTTTCCGCTACCCTACTGAGTCCCCTTCCAAATTGTGGATGCTGTGCTGAATGTAATTCTTCTGATATGTAGAGATTTTTGGCTCTCTACAGATCTACTAAGCAAGCAGTCAAATATGTCTAATAAATGCATGCACACATTGACACTAAGAAATCTAGGCCATTCACTTATCTTTGGCTCAGTGGTTAGCACTCTGGCCTTTGCCGTGCTAGGTCCTAGGTTCAAATCTCGACCAGGACACTACCTGCATGGAGTTTGCAGGTCTGCCCATGTTCACGTGGGTTTCCCCCAAGTATTCTGCTTTTCTTCCCACATTACAAAAACATGCAGTAAGGTTAACTGGCTTCCCCCTAAATAGACCGTAGACTGTGGTAATGCTTTATGACTTTAGTAGGGACATTAGATTGTGAGCAATATTGAATTATAATACCAAGGTGAATTATTACCTGGCAAGGGATAATTCACTTATTTTAGTGAATGTGGTGATAGTTCACTTTGGAAGTTTTTCAGGAAATCTAAAATAACAGCCTTTTCTTTGGACATGATTGGATTGTTGAAGTCAATAGAGCTTCATCTCATTTATTAAGCTAAGTGGGATAATTCACTTTTCTATGTGAATAGCCCTTATTCTCTTACTATATCAAGTACATGGTCTCAGTCCCTTTGTGAATGTAAGCCTTTGGTTAAAATGTAGAGTACAGGTTGACATTCAAACATCCCGCCATCGATAATTCGGTTCCTTCAGATTTCCGGCATCGACTTAGGAGCGCATTTTTACATTTACCGTCTTGCGGCACCACTGTTTTCCAGAATCGCCCATTATGTTTTGATGACGCTGTAATCCAAAATCATCTGTCTGTCTTGCTTGTACGTGCTAACAGGCATTCCTGCTCATTCCCTCTCATTTTATCATTTATTTGCTGCTGTATAGCCCCATTATGGATTCAGCAAAGAAAATAGGTGGTGTGAAATGTAAACATCATGCGTGTCTATCGCAGAGAAAGTCATTTTCTGTTAAATATATACAGCATATATAACCATAAAAAATCCGGCATTTTCAAAAATCTGGCACTCTGGAGGTTGCTGGATTTTTGAATGTCAAACTGTATAAAAATAATAAAAGTATGCAAGGCAGCAGGTGAATCTATGACCATAGGAGGCTTGGTAATTTATATCAGTTATAGATAACACATCATTTTTTTTTGCAAAAGATTTGATGATGTTTATGTATCTAGTACTTTTCCAAGTTCCACTGTAAGATATACTATAATCAGGATGTGGCACCTACCGAACTATGACCAATATGCAATCTTTTTGTTTGTCCCCTTCTGATGGAAGTGGGAAGAGATGAGGAATGGGGCTTCACATGGACAAAATAAAAGTATGCATATAATCCTGCTCAGAGGTGATCATACAGAATTCAACTTTATGTTGGCCAGCCAATTTGAGTAACAGGAGAGTGACATAAATTGATCCAGGTTGACATAAGGAGAGCATAAATCTGACCCAGAAGAAGGGGTGTAGTGGGGCGTGCCCTCACTTTTATCGGGAAGGGACATGTGTGCCCATTCTTATTTTGCAGAGAATTCTTTGGTGGTCCAGAGAAGGACATCGCTGGGGGGGGGGGGGGGGTGCACTGGCCAGAGCTTCGGACCATGTCACCCGTATGAAATTGCAATCTCAGGGCGGTGAGCGGGTTGTCTCTTTGAACTGTGATGGGGGAGTGGGTGGGTTTTGGTATCAGGACGTCACTCTGGGGGAGGTTTCTTCCCCTTTGAGTGAAACATAGACAGGAGTTTAGTGGGGCGGCACGATTAAATAACAATAATGTGCATATGCGCTCGCCATGGATAGTACCATGCCCCCTCTTTGTACAACTACACCATTGCCAAGAAAAAGTTCTACAGCAGTAAATTCAATTTTAGAGTAGATCTCGAACATGATGAAGGTTTTCTACAAAATATGCATAGAAGGAACGTTCAACTTCAAAAGCCAACCAGAAGACAAAAAAAGTCACATAGCAACCCTACTTTAAAGCTTTCTTATCTTATTAGGGCTCTTGACTATCATATTTGTTTAGGGTTTTTGATGAAAAACAGCAATAAAATTATAATTTTTATACCAAACTAGCAATAAAAGTACAATTTTTATACCTAAGCTATTTTAGGATTTGGTTAGTTGGTAATGACACTGCTAACATTCTTGACATACAATTTAATGTGGTCAAAAGTAAAACTGTTGACCCTAGAAAGGAGAAATGGGGTGGAACCTGGCTCATAACATATTAAGATGCTCAGCTATAACAAAACTTAAAAAGTCATGCACTATGTTTGTGCTTCTGTTGGTTTTGTTTACAAAAGGCTAGTAATGTGCTAAGACTAAGTAAAAATCACAAAAGGTGAATCCTCTTAATAAGAAGAGCTGAGATTTGGTTCGCTACTTATTCTACTTACAAGTTCGTATTATGTCTCTCTGTTCTTCAGAAACCACTTATTTCTCTGTAAGTGTGGATACGTGTGTGGAGACCAACAGAGCTTCTTGTCATCATACAGCACTGTATTAGTAAACACGAGGATTCCCGGTAGCTGACACAGTTGCAAGTTATTGTATTACACAGATAATTCATGGATGGAATTCCAAGATTTTTCTCACCAATGTTTTGACTTATTCCAGCTGTGCCTCATGGACACTCCACCTGTTTTAATAAATTAATGACTTTCATCATTTCTGAAGTTTCCTTTGTTTTTAAATGTTAACTCTTTGGTTCTGCAAAAACTAACGTTTAAACCATGTAGTCCTAAAAAAGAGTGAGGTCTACAATGTTGGAGTGGAGGATTGGTGACTATGATGGGCAGATACTATTGTGGGCAGATTAACAGAATGCAGAAATTAGGTACTAAAAATGATCAAGAAGCCAGGATAAGATTTTGAATGATACTCTCTGCATAATCAGTAACCATCAGGACCTACAGAAACCATCAACACTTATGGGCCTGATTTATGAAAGCTCTCCAAGACTGAAGAAGATACACTTTCATCAGCGAAGCTGGGTGATCCAGCAAACCTGGAATGGATTGCTTCAAAGTAATTTGCTATCATATGTTTTGAATCCTAGACCCGATCCATTCCAGGTTTGCTGGATCACCCAGCTTCACTGATGAAAGTGTCTTGGGGAGCTTTAATAAAGCAGGCTCATTGTATGATGTCTATTGCCTCCATTCAAACAATTAGCCACGTCACTTATAAGTTAGACCTACCCATAGTTGAGTAGCTTTAGATCTGCTGATGTAAAAATAAATCAATTTTGCCAAATTGTTGCACTTAAGACACTTCAGTCCATCAGCAGGAACATGGAATATGTCAACTAATCCATAACAGATTTGCCCACATGTGATTACGGCATATTAAAAAAATGCAAAGCTTTTGGCCTAAGCTTTAAATCACCTACTGACTTTATGGAGACCCATAATTGTTTGTGTAGTACTGCAATCATGTTTTGTAATCTTGTATCCCGGAAATGAAATATATCCTTTTGTAAGCCAACAGGAGGCCAGGGCCCTTTGTGGAATGCATCGCCATGACTTAGAAGAAGTGTAGCATTTTTGAGTAATCACAGACAATTTTCTCAAATGTTTCAGATCACTTGTTAAGTCCTTCAAGTCACAAATCTGCTATTCAGAAAGCTCATCAAGAATAAGTCAGAGTTTATTTACCAATCTCCTGTTAACCTATAATAACACTTTTTTGGCTGCAGCTAAAAAGCTGTGCAGAGGGACTTAATGTTTTATGACATGTACAATATATATAAAAAATATACAATACACTTACATTCAGTACAGAAGAATTTGGAGTTCAGCTACCAGCTGCCTCCACACTGGGATTTGTTTAATTGGTTGAACATTATCTGGTTAATTTGCCTAACAAGGGGAAGTTGACTGGTTAGTTCCTCTTTTGTTAATATAAAAAAGGAACAGCTGTGATGCTAAGCCAGAAAAAAGCAATTCTAAACTCTGGCTTATCAAAGCTTTACATCACCTTCCTGACCAACCAGATCTGTCCAATAATAACAGAGAATCATCAATTCTGTAAATTCTATTTATTAGACACCTTATTCCTATGAGTCATTGGAGCATTTTAAATATCTAATTCTAATACTGAGAAATGTTCTAATACATTTATTGTAGTGATACACATACGTAAGACGTTATACAACATTAAGCTTGCATATGGCACATTTTAATGACACTTTATGTTTTAGGGGCCCACCATTCATTAGATGTAGCTGTAGCCATGTATTCGATATATTTCAGGTCCTTAAAGGAGGCTCAGCATGACATGAGGCCATTATCACAGCTAAAAATCTCTGTACATACATGGTTCCAACCCACAACACTGCACATCGCAAGGATCGATGTTACAAAGGGTCCCAAGAATCGGGCTCAGTCATGCACATATGGTGGAACTGTTTGTTCACCATCTGATTCTGGGGAAAAGTTTTCAGATTATTAAATAGCCTTTTCCAAATTAAGTTGTCCAGAGATCCCTGGTTGGCCTTTAAAACCAATTAATATTATTATTAAACAGGTAATTAGATAGCGCCAACATACACAGGAGGAGGAAAGGACCCTGCCCCGAAGAGCTTACAATCTAGGAGGTGGGGGAAGTAACACACAAGAGGAGGGGAGATATGTAGTGGTGGGAAGTAGTGACAGTTTCAAAAGACAGAAGAAGTTTGAAAAAATGGGTATTGAGTGCAAAAAGTCGGGGCAGCTCTAGAAAAGTCTTGGAGCCGTGTGTGTGATGAGGTTATGAGTGAGGAAGTCATTAGTTAGTCATTGGAGGAGCGAAGAGAGCGGCTGGGGGAGTATTTTTCTATCAGGTCAGAAATGTAAGTGGGACAATAACTGTGGAGGGATTTGAAGGCTAAACACAGGAGCTTGAATTTGATTTTAAGGTGAAATGGAAGCCAATGAAGAGAGCTATAAACAGATGCAGCGGTAGAGGAGCAGTGGGAAGGATGGATGAGTCTGGCTGCAGCATTCATAATAGATTGTAGAGGAGAGAGTTGGGTTAGTGGAATACCAGAGAGGAGGATGTTACAGTAGTCCAGACGAGAGATGATGGGAGCGATACAAGGAGTTTGGTGGTCTCTGGATCTGGAAATGGTCTGAATGAATAAATGAGAGGGCAAAATGGAAGGTGACCCAAAGACAAATTACCTGGGGGAGGGAAGAATAACAGTGTTGTTAGCATTTAGCAATATGTCAGGGGGAGATTTGGAATTTGAGGGGGGAAGATGATGAGTTCGGTTTTATCCAAGCCTATCCAATCCCCATTTCAAGTTGTGCACTTATATTTTAATTGCAGCTAGGCAGACCATAGTGAGTAGCTGGAGGGAACAGTCTTTCCCCTTTCATGAGGTAGATAATACTTCACTACTTCAGGTAGATAATATATGTATTAATGAAAAATTATCGAGCATCTTAAATGATACCTACCACAAATTTTTGCCCATATGGAGCCTTGGATCCAATTTTCCATGCCTACAATAAACATATCTGTAGTTGGAACCTTGTAAATGTGCTACTGATGTTTACTTCTGTTTTATGATTCCCTAGTAGTAACCTACCCTTTGCCCCCTTTTTGTATTTTCCTTTGTATTTTTGTTTGTATACTGTTTCCCTTTGTTATATAAACCAAGAAAATTATTGAAAACAAAAACAAAAAGCACCGTACAGAACCCTGTCAACCCCTCCACCCCGTGATGATCTGCATCTATTGTAAACAGAAGCACAGATACACAGTGGTGCAATCACTGGGTCTAAAACAAAGTATATAATAAAAAAAAGAACCAGGCAAAAAAAAAAAATAATAATTTCAGCTTTTGTTATTTTGCAATGTACAATTTAGGGCTGGTAGAATATGTAACCCCTAACAAAGAACTATTTGTTCTCTTCCATTTGGTAAATATACAAGTAAAAGTGTTTTGTTACATCTGCCAATGCACAAAATACCTGTGAATCTTATTACATAATAACTTTCTATGCTTGCTGCCTTTGCAATGGTCTAATCATTTTTATTGCCCCCAGCTCTAACTGTGGATTACAAAACACCCCCGTTCCATGTTATAGAGAAGACAAGGTGTTCTGAAGTCTTAATAGGGGTTGTCAGCTCTTCGTCGACACAGTACAGTGATTGAATGCTGTCACCCTGGCACAGAAGAAGTGCTACAACAATAATTGTATACATTAGCAAAAAAAACCTCTTAGCCAACATAAAATAAAACATTTTAAAAAGTAAAACTTTTTTATCTTATTTATATTAGGAACACAAGGGCATAAAAACATATCATACCCGCTGTATGGCTGCATTTGAATCACTTCTATGTAATGTACAGTTCCATGGCTATTTGAAATAGCAAGTGACAAGGTGAACCCGGAGTGACAGAAAAGCTGAGTGCAAGCACAAATCATGTCAATGCTGGTTTTATGGAACAGTGAAACATTAAATAGACCACTTAGAAACAAAAAAAAAAACAAATGAACACAAATACCAAATAACAGTATTAAACATTAGCTTTTACAGTTATGAGTGCTTTTCCTGCAATGTAAAAGAGACAATTGCATCAGTTTATTAATTACACAGTGTAGGATGCTTGCCAGGAGGTCAAGGTCCTTCATAGTTTGAAACACTATAAAGTGAACATGGAAGATGCTTCTACTAAGTCTATTTATTTGTATATTACCAATGCAGCACTTAACAGTTTGTGGTCATGATGATAGTGAATAATTACCTCCAGTTTACAGGCGCAGAACACTATTAAATGTCCCTGATCTGCACACGGATCTGTCACCTAGAATACAGGGGCCGAACAGGCAGCAGTGAAATAATTAGATAAAGTAACATGTTTTTGCTGAGTCTGCCAGCATGCAGATAGTGTAACGACATAATACTTTATTCATACTGGCCTCGATCATTTTAAGCAATTATCTTCAATGCCCAGAAAAGTATTAAGAGTTTCCTACTCGACAGCGGAGCTTACTGCTAGATTTAAATAGGAAGCATTCGAAGCACAAATGATTAATATACACTGGCAAAATAATAGTGATTTCTACATTCGTTGAAGCTCATGTCTGGAATTTTGCTTTGTATGTGACAGGTTCACTTTAAGTAGCTGATTAGGCATGCAAATATTGTATTGTGAAAATGAGGAAAGGTAAAGGTTTATTTAATAGCTGGCTTTAGAAATATAACAGCTGTGCTGATTGCAATGGACACCACTGTCATTTTTCCTTCCCCTAATAGTATACATTAGACCTCTGTTTACAAATATATAGATTTTTTCAGATTTTTGGAAAAAAGTTTAAAACCACTGGTGAGCAATATACACATTTCAATTTATGGGTTTAAAAACTGCAACTATTGGGCCTCAAACGCTTGACCAATGATGAGTGTCTTCTCTGCTATTTGGCTGATTTGTTACTGTGGCAAAGTTTTGACACTTTTCCTTCATATAACATGGATTGGTGGTATCCTGTCCCATGCACATGTTTTAATAATACTGGTAATGTAAACCCAATCACTTTCAATCATCACCAAGCCTCAAAAGTTGTTTTCAATCTCTGTAAATCTGCAAGGCCTGGTGACCCACCAAAGTCTTTGTTTACATCCTTATATAGGGTGACAACTCATATTCCATGTCTCCCTCCTGTGTTGTCACATTATTACATGTGACAAGTTAGCAAGTCCTGCTAACATAGATTGCACAGGAATATTCTGTCGCTGACGCTATAAGAAAGGCCGCCCTGGGAAATGAGCTCTCGATGGATTACATATATATAGACAAGAGGTGGCTACACAATAGCTGCAGGAGAATAGAAGCATTGAAATGTAACAAAAGATTAAAAAAAAATGTTTTAAAAAATTGCCCAGTAGCTTGTCATCATCATAAACAATGTAAAGTGAGTTCTGGTGACTTTTTTCCATTTCCATGAGTTTTACACAGCAACCATGGTTGCCATTTCAAGCACCCATTTCTTTTTGCTCATGTTTGCTTGTTCATTCCTATCACTCTCCGGGGCAGGGTCCTCTCCTCCTCCTGTGTCACTGTCTGTATTATGGTGTCATTTGCAACCCCTATTTAATGTACAGCGCTGCATAATATGTTGGTGCTATATAAATACTGTTTATTAACAATAATAATAATAATAATTGCACAACAAAACATTCCAAGTGCATGCGCAGGCATGTACAATGACAGGTTGTGACATTTTACAATTTTGGTTTATTGGTTATGGTGTTGTTAGGTGGCAAAGGATGATTACTTCACCCGTTAAATGAATACCACATCTTGTTTTTAGATGCTCATCCTCTGTGTATTGGAAGCTAAGAGTCTGTGACTTTAAAATATATCCAATTATTATTTAGAATGACTCAAGTCTTAAGCTACATACATACACTAAATGACTTTCACCCTGGATCAGGGATGTCAAACTCAGGCCCGTGGGCCAAATTTGGCCCGCACTGTAATTATATTTGGCGCACAAGAAAATACCAAATGTCTACTAGAGCTGGTCCCCCGGTAGACAGTACATGCATTGCTAATATTTTTCATTTTGGCCCACTGTGTGTTTTGAGTTTGACACCCCTTCCCTTAGATGAACAGACGTGCTTGTCTCCAGTGTACCACCGCAGGTTGATGAATAACCGATCAGAACTGACCACTATGCATTCCTATTACGAAAGATATCATCTGATGTCCATTTTTAGATATCATCTATTAGATATCATTCAATGTCCTTTAGACGTGTGTACAAGGCTTTAGTATTAATAATAATATTGCACAGTATTTATAAAGCGCCGACATACTTAGACACTATCTGCAAGGAGTTTGCATGTTATTATTACACAGTATATATATAGCGCCGACATATTATGCAGCACGTTACAAAGTCCATAGTCATGCCACTAACTGTCTCTCAAAGGGGACAATCTAATGTCCCTATCATAGTCATATGTTTTTACTACAGTCTAAGATCAATTTTGGGGGGAAGCCAATTAACCTAACTGCATGTTTTTGGAATGAAGGAGGAAACCGGAGAACCCGGAGGAAATTCACACAAACACTGGAAGAACTTGCAAACTCCATGCAGATAATGGGGCAGCACGTTGGCCTTTGCAGTGCTGGGTCCCAGGTTTGAATCTTGGCCAGGACATTATCTGCATGAAGTTTTCAGGTTCTCCCTGTGTTTGCGTAGATTTCCTCCCACAATCAAATAAACGTGCAGTTAGGTTAATTGGCTTCCCCTAAAATTGTCCTTAGACTATAATAATGACATATGACTATGTTAGAAATATTAGATTGGTTAGCCCCTTTGAGGGACAGCTAGTGACACGACTATGGACTTTGGTCAGCACTACCTAATATGTTGGCGCTGAGATTTGAACCTGGGACCTAGTGCTGTAAAGACCAGAATGCTAACCACTGAGCCACCATGTGGCCCTGATACTCTGTACTGATGTGGATGAAAATATGGGAGGATAGGGGCAAGAAATTCTTTTGATCTTATAATACTAGTTACATTTCTGCTCTAATTATAATACTCTGCCCCTATAATAGTTACAGAGTCATACAGTTTGCATGCTAAAAACAAAGGTAGTTTGCAGCACCCATACCCTCACTCCTACGTTCTCCATTCAGCAATGTCCCGCAGTAAACATGTCTGTACACCCCAGTAGGAGGAATTTAGAAGAGCCCCTTCGCTGAAGGTCAATCCCCTTGTCTTCGTATTTAAATGGCAGAGAGGGGACACAAAGCCAGCTACTGCGGGGACAATAGAGAGCAGGAAATTACAGAGAGAGGAAGCAAGTCCCAGCAGAGCAGTCACATTATCTGTTACAGGAGAAGGGGGCTATTATGCCATGAGGCCCATGGGGGAAATGATCTTCTTCATCCCTCAAATCTCACATTGGCAAGGAATAGGTTAAGGCAGATAATGATGTCGGCTTCCTATGGACCATTGACTATGCTCTGTTGTTTGCACTTCCTGCAGGTGCACCCTTCTGTCTCCTCAATAAACTTCTCCAGCTTTCCTTCCAAAGTACAACAGGGGATTTGTTAAAATGTATTTTTCCCAGTACATCCAGCCTCTTAGCTAAGGCATACTTAAGAAAATTATTACTCTCTTTATTCACAGCAAATTGTTAAGAAAATTGAAGTTTCTTTAAAGCTGGATAGAGGATGTTCTAAGCTAGCTTTCTATTTCCATACAGATCAGAGGCCCCCATTTAGATGATTGTAGCCATGAATGGTTATTACACATCCTACTAAAAATTCCCAGCTTACACCTTTTTTGATTCTGATCAAAGACAACCTAATTTATATCCTCTTATTTAGGCATATGTAAACCCTAAATGGATGGCACATAGCACTCAGTATCAAAAACAATTCTATTTTTCTTGTTAAAAGTTTTTTATCTTTATTTGCATCTCAGTCCTCTAAGCTTCTGCAGCCACTTCTAATCTCCATTAATTTGCTCCGGCACCAAATCATTGCTCAGAAATGAATGTATGACAGTGACAATGGTGAATACTTGCACAATGGGCATGATTTATTAAAGCTTTCCAAGGCTGGAGAGGATATACTTTCATAAGCGAAGCTGGGTGATCCAGCAAACCTGGAATAGATTTATTAAAAGTAATTTAGTATTTGTTTTTAATTCGGGACCAGATCCATTCCAGGTTTGATGGATCACCCAGCTTCACTTATAAAAGTGTATCCTCTCCAGCCTTGGGGAGCTTTAATAAATCAGGCCCAATGTGTGTTGGCATTAGGCTTGGTGTTCATCTTCGGGTTTGTGTCAGTTTTGACCCCTAGCATGGGTCATTCAGCTGAACAATGTCGATCTTTAGTGATCAGATTTAACGCCTATGCATATAACAGGTATGTTGTACGTTGTACCTGTCATAGTTGTCAGACCAGATTGCCTGACTTATACACTATACCTGTCATTGATGGGTATGGCATATGGTGCCTAGGATTGTATGCTAAACCCATCAATGCCAAGTATATGGTACGCCTCAGACAACCCAGCTAGCAGATGATGAAAGGCTGCCATATGGATTCAATAAGTCACACATGTCCCTGTCATTGGCTGGGGTTTATGCATTGTGAACTGAGATATTCACACTAAATACCCTCTATACCATAATTTTCTCATTGACTTGAATGGTATTCAAATTAGGCGACTGAACCAACTAATTGGTGTCAGTTTAGCGACCAAAAACTGGCAAATTTGACCAAGACTAATTAGCATGGCCACTAATAGTTACCACCATAAGCGCAAAGGAAATGTGACAACCCAGTAAAGCAAATGGGAGACACAGCATTGTTACCCTTATCATTTTTTTTGTCCTTATCTTAGTGATTGTGTTTGGATTTACAATTAAGTGGCCCCATCTGTACATTTGGATGGATGCCTATGGTGGTGTGATATCAGTCATCAGCTCTATCAGCCTGAGGAAGTTAATACAAAAGGACCTTATTTCTCCTGCTGGTTGTTTATATTTTTGATGGATTATGCAGAAGGAGCCCTAAGACAGAAGACGGGGTGTAAAAAAAGTAGATCTGAGATTAAAGACGATCCAGTAAAGGTTTCATTTAAAAGCAACATCAAGTGAGTAGATAACCTTACAAGCCAACACATTGTGGATGCTCAACAGTCCACCTTCATCAGGGCAAAAAAGACATAGGATGCAAATGGACATATTGCCAATGTATCTACATGTGTTTGAGGTTTGACTCTAAACCATACTAGTTTATAAATTGAGCTTTATTCTCCAATCCACTTTTTTGTAGAAGAACCCCTAAAAACCTAGTTGCCTACCTGTAGTCCAAGTGTCACCACGTTTTTTAACCTATCAAACCAACACACACATCTTGGGTACCACACTACCAAGTGCTCAACCCAGAAATTTTTTTAAGCTGGGTGGGAAGAAATTGTAGGTGGGTGGCAGCCCGTATTGTGACCAAACTCTTTAGTAACCACCCAAAAACAGCCGAGTGGGTGCTGAAAAGTGCCGGGTGGTGCGCCCAGCTAACCCTGCGGGAGGGGACCTCCCAGCTAACCCAGGGGAGAACCCTGCAACCCATTTCTTTTGTCAGCCATGAAGCCATGGTGTGCCAGGCAGTGTACCCAGCTTCACCAGAGAGTTTTTACTGCTTGGGTTCCTGCACAATAAATCAGCAGATTTATTCAACAACCATTGTCTCTACTTTTGAGTGATCTAACCTTTGCTTTTTTCTGAGTAAAGCTGATAAGCCAAATCAGGTTGGGTGCTTATAAAATGTTTCCCATAACAAAAGCACAGTTCTGTTTTGCACTGATTGCACTTCAAGTTTTTTATTTTGAAATTGTATTCAATATCTTCCTTCTATCTAATATGTATATTTCTCTCTAAAATTCAGAGAAGGTCATTATGTCGGTTTTAATGGAAACACTTCTGTAAACATGCAGACAGGGAAGCTATTGTGCGGGGCATTGGCCAGGCAAAAATTGTCAGTATGACATTAAATTCCAGTATTTATACATTTAAATGTCCTATCTGGGATTAAAAAGACTACTTATAAGTACTGAACAATAATAATAAAAAAGCCAAAGCACTCTGCTAAGCATATCTGTACTTGTTATTAACTGAAAAGACCTCTGCATATGTAGCTGTAATTTGCCAGATGTTTCCCTTTCTGATAAAACTAACTAGTTAACGGCAGACATCTGCTCTGCACACCTTTACCTTGCTATGAAAGTTCCTTGTTGACAAACGCACCTGTCATTGTGTTAGAACTGGGCAAAGAATAAGTGACAGATCCACCTGTTCTTGTGATAAAGAAACATATATACGGCTATTGTTTATAGACACTTTTATAGTTTCTGAGCATAGGTTAGCTGAAAACATATCCACATCAGTTCCTTAGAAGAATGGTGGATGGTTGGCAATTAATAAGGATTTTAGTACAGTGGGACACAATTACAGAACTAGGTAGATGGACACATAGCATTTCTGGGCATTAGGAACAGTAGACAGGTAAGGAAGAAAAAGGGACAAAGAGATTTGATACAAAACATTCCTTTCACTTAAGCCGATTCTGGCAAGGGGGTGTTGTTTTGGATGCCAAATGTGTCCCTACAAGCTCCAGTGGTAGCCACCCATCACTGCAAAGCTTTGTCCTACAAGTCCCTAGGATAAACATTTGTAGGTGGTTGTTGCATAGTTGTGTGGTTTTCTTTTTCTAATTTCCCTAATTTTGTATATTTCACAGAGACTACAATGGTGGGATCTCTGTACTTGTGTTCCCATATCAGTACTCCTGTAAAAGCCAATCCAAGTAGGACTTGTGGGGTTTTAACTATGGTATATAGAGGGGGGGGGCATATTAAGAAAAGCGAGAACATCCCCAATGTAGCGCACACAGGTTCTTATCCCATAACTGATTTTTAACAGGTTCATGTAAAAGTATATATCGCTTCCAGTCTTTCTCTCCCTTAATCATAAGAGTTTTTATATTCCAATAGATGACTCTTCAATTAAATGGAAAGTGAGAAAACTTTTTACCCTGTAACATACATTTACTTGCTATTTATCCTATTTAATGTACAGTACTGTGTAATATGTTGGTGCTATATAAATCCTTTTCATTAATATTATTATAAATAATAATAGGGTCAACTCCAGAAAAAAATGCTTCGAGTAAATTAAGGGTAAATCCTTGGATCTCTCCAAAGTGAGGGGATACATTTCCTTTATCTTCTGAATCAACTTTTTTCCCAGCTGGGACACAGACAGCAATAAAACCCAACAGGATTTCCAACCCATCCCACTCTTTACAAAACTAAAAAAGAGATAGTTTGGGCTTTACATACTCTTTAATACCAGCCAGCCTCCTTCCAGCCTGGGTATAAAAGCTGACCTAACTATTTAGAGTAAGTTTTCTTAGACAATTAAAACATACACAAGCAAAAACAAAAGTAATGTTAGCCCTACTCAGTCAAGCTTAGGATATAAAAGAAGAGCCATAGATACAATAAATAAGGAGGATTTGTCAGCAGTTTTGTTGTAGGAACAATAGTTCTGGGACAAATCCAAGAAAATCAAATGCTGAAATAAAGATGTCATGAATCAATGTTATACGCCTCTGTATTCAGAGTGCATTAAAAGACCTGGAGGGTGGGGGAATGTCTGATGGAATGTAGAAAGGATATCATTAAAGCTTTATTTTACCTATTATATCTATCAAGATAGAATCCAAACCTTTAATATGAGATATCATATTTACCAGGACAGTATGTAAACCTTTCATATCATCTGTTATATCTACCAGGATAGGATCTAAACCTTTCATAACCTCCATGATAGGATCTAAAACTTTCATGGAATTTATCAAATATACCACAAGCTAAATCTAAACCATTCATTTTACCTATCATATCTACCAGGGTAAGATCTAACACTTTCATATAAGTGATTGCATTTATTGTAATAGGATCTAAACCTTTCAAATCAATTATTATATCTATGAGAATAGAATCAAAACCATCCATATCACCCATCATATCATAGGTATGAGAATAGATAGAATCTTTACCTTTCATGTCATTTATAATACCCACCAGTTTGGGATCTAAACCTTGCATATCATCTTTAGTATCTACCATGATAGTATCTAAATTAAAATAAATTTTTATTATTAATTCAACCAGAAGAGAATCTAAGCCATTCATTTTACCAATCATTTCTACAAGGATAGGATCTAAACCCTCCATATCATATATCATATCTACCGAAAAAATATCTAAACCTTTCATATCATTTATCATATTTACCAGGATAGTATCTAAAACTTTCATATCATCTGTCATATCTAACAGATCAGAATATAAACCATTCATGTCACCCATTATACCGGCCAAGATTGGATCTAAAACGTTCATATCATCTCTCATATCTACCAAAAAAGTATCTAAACCTTTAATATCATATATATTTTCTACAGGATAGTATCTGAACCTTTCATATCATCTATCATATCTACCAGGATAGTATCTAAAATTTTATTATCATCTATCATATCTACCAGAACAGAATCTAAACCATTTATATCACCCATCATACCAACCAAGATAGTATCTAAACCTTTCATATCATCTATCATATCTACTTGGATAGAATCTAAAACTGTCATATCATCTGTCATATCTACCAGAACGGAATCTAAACCATTCATATCACCCATCATACAAGCCAAGATGGGATCTAAACCTTGAAACCTTTCATATCACATCATCCGTCGAGTCTACAAGAATAAAAAATAAAACTTTCACATCATCTATCTTATCTACCAAAATAGGATCTAAACCATTCATAATCACCCATCATATAAACCACGATAGAATCTAAACAGTTCATGTTATCTATAATATTTGCCAGCATAGGATCTAAATCTTCTGTACCACTTATCTTATTTACTAAAATGGTATCTAAAACTTCCATATCATCTATCAAGAATAGGATATAAATAGGATATAAACCATTAATATCATCTATCATATCTACCAAAATAGGATCCTTTTAATATCATCCATCGCATTTACCAAGATAGAATCTAAACCCTTTTTATAAACTATCATAGCTACACCTCCTTTATGGTTTCCCCAATTACCAAAAAAAGTCTATTTGCAGAATCAGAAAATCCTCACTTGATTCTCCTGAATAACTACATGTAGATTTGTCTGATTTGAAGAAGAACCATTAACTTCAGAATCATGTTACATAAACTATATTATAGCATAACTATAATTAAGCAGACTGAAATATCTGTATATTCATGTTCAAAAAATTTAAAAAATTATGTTTATAGATTAGTCAATTGGCTTCTGTTGCTAACCAATTTGCTACCCATTACCTATCTTATTCAACTCAATCTCACTTTATCATCTCCTGGTTCTTGTGCCGCTCTAAGCAAATGGAATCACTGGTTGAAGTCTTTGACACGACCAATAATTCCAGGAAAGTCAATATCCTGTGTCCCTTGCAAAATTCCCACTGACCTCCATGTCACTATTACATTCTGTAGAGATAATGGGGGTCAGCATAAGGAACCTCAAATCGGTGTTGGTGACATGAGCATTCTTCTTTACAGATAAATTTTTTTGAGTATATTTAGTATTTATATATAGTAACAAAGTCCATTGTTTTTTAAGCTGGGTGGGAAGAAACTGTGGGTGGCAGCCCTTGTGTTGAGACCCGATTCTTCAGTAACCACTCAAAAACAGCTGGGTGATGCGCCCGGCTATAAGAAGCTGGGGACAACACTGAAGTCACCTTAACAAAGCGGACAATGATCATCCACAACTCATACCATCATCTACTGGAACCATGGCTTTATGCTTTTTGTATTTGGATACCATTATATACCATGTATTTGGAACTTATTATATTTGCTACATGTTTTCCTGTGGTTGGTTTGCAAGCTAGTGTCAGTAATATGGGTGGTTATACTTCTGCTCCTGTTTCCTGTTCCATGACATGCAAAAAACTTTGTAGAAGAAATTAGCAGCAGCAAATAGTTTACATTTGCAAATCGCCGGTGTGCCATAACAGCTAGGAGCTGTACTGAATACCATGAATGACTAAGCTGATGATTCTGTAGCTGACCAAAAGTCAGTTCTTAGCAACTAAGCTACAAATTGTTGGAATCACGACACAGACCTTTTTAATTTCCTGCAATTTATCTATTGTTATCAACAAAACAGCTAAGAATGATTCTCTAGATGTTACAATTTCTACTTACAAAATAAACAATAATGTAACATGGCTCCAAGGGTAGCAGAACAGGAAGGTAGAGGTGTTTAGGAAATAACATGTGCTGCTCAGGTATTTGTACATAATGTATATCTTACAGATCACACACACGACCCATGCAATTTTGTAATATTTGGATTAAATGGATTCATTTAATAATTTAAATAACTACATATGATTGCATTAGTTTTCTGCTCATGTAGGAGATATTAAGATGTAGCAGGTGTAAGGAAGGGGTATAGAAATAAGGAGGCGTTATATAGATTAGGAGGGGTTATGAATATAAGGGAGGGGAAAGAAATAGGTAGAGGAACAGGGGCGGACATAGGGAAGGGCAAAGTGTGCCACTGTTTAAGAGCCCCAGACCTTTATTAGGCCAACACGGGCCTACTGTTGGCTATGTCCGTCACTGTAGAGGAGAGAAAATAGCAGTTATAAAAGTGATAAGGGGTTGCAGAGAAAAGGAAGAGGGGGAACAGATAAGTAGAGTGTAGAAATGAAGAGAGGTTATGGGAATGAGGAAGGGAGAGGAGATAATAGGTAGGGAGGAGATGACGAAGGCTCTAAAGATTAGGAGGGGTATAGAGATTAGGAGGGGTTTTGGACATACAAAGCAGTTGGAGATGATGAGGGGTTGCAGAGCTAAAGCTAGGTACACACTTGCAATTATTATCGTTAGAAAACGAATGACCAACGATTATGCACGATTAATTTGAATGATCGTATTGTGCACAATTCTGTACATGCTGTAACAATACGATCGTTCAAATATAATCCACCAATAATGTACACACGCTAGATACGATCGTAGAAAGTAACATGTAAAGGAGAAAGTGTACTGCAGAACAATCCACAATCACTGAACGACGACAATCCGGCGACAATCCTCATTCGTCAGCGTCGTTGTTTGTAACGGCTATGGGACGATCAGTTGTTAGTCGTTCGTTTCCAACAATAATTATTGGAAGTGTGTACGCAGCTAAAGGAGGAGTATTGGAGATAAGGAAAGGGAAGTGATGAGAGGGATAAATGAGAGGGATTATGAGGTGTTATAGGGATAATGAGGGTAATGGAGATGAGGAGGGGAAGGACATTAAGAGGGATATAGAGACGATAAGGGGTTATAGAGCTAAGGAGCAGTAATGATGATAGAGAAGAGGAGGATATGAAGAGGGCTATGGAGATGATGAGGGATTATAGGGATAAGCACAGTGGGCAGCATGGTGGCTCAGAGGTTAGCACTCTGGCCTTTGCCATGCTAGATCCCATGTTCAAATCCCAGCCAGGTCACTATCTGCATGGAGTTTACAGGTTCTCCATGTGTGTGCGTGTGTTTCCTCAAAAACATGCAGTTAGCCTGGTGACCCGCCATAAAGTCTTTGTTTACATCCTGATTTAGGGTGACAACTCATATTCCATGTCTCCCTCCTGTGTTGTCACATTATTCCATGTGAGAAGGTAGCAAGTTCTACTAACATAGATTGCACAAGCATATTCTGTCGCTGATGCTATAAGAAAGGCCGCCCTGAGAAATGAGCACTCGATGGATTACATATATATAGACAAGAGGTGGCTACACAATAGCTGCAGGAGAATAGAAGCAATGAAATGTAACAAAAGATAAAAAAAAATGTTTTAAAAAATTGCCCAGTAGCTCCTTTGAGGGACAGCTAGTCACATGACTATCGACTTTGTACAGCACTGCCTAATTTGTTGGCGCTATATAAATACTTTGTAATATTAATAAAAAGGAGGAATAAAGAAGATGAAGTGGGGTATGGTGAGGGGCTATAGGAATAAGAAGGGGTAGTAGAGATGTGGAGGAGGGAGTAGATGAAAAGGGGTATAAAGATGATGAGGGTTTTAGAGATAAGGAGGCATAATAAAGATTTGGAGGGAGGACATGATGAGAGGGTAGCAGATGAGATGTTGATGTTGTTGTTGTTAAATTGAGATGCATGTTTTGCAGAAATTAATTAATAATTTACAATATTTATATAGTGCAGACATATTACACAGCGCTGTACAAAGTCCATAGTCATCTCACTAGCTGTCCTACAAAGGAGCTCACAATTTAATGCCCCTACAATAATCATGTCTTTAATACATGCAGATAGTGTCCTGGCCGAGATTTGAACCTGGGACCTAGTGCTGCAAAAGCCCTCTTGCTCTTTTTTCTGATGTTTGGTGTACTCTACATTGGTTTAGCTCCGCTGTATTTAAGCACATTTTGCACTGTGCAGATATTTGCTGTCACTTTGCCCCTTGTGCCATCTTCCAGCTACCTGGCTAGGGCTACTCAGATGATTTTTAAAGCTCAGTCATGCTCCTAAGTCTTGCAATCGATTGCATGCTTTGTGTCACATTATTTTTTCTGTAACTGCTGTTTAAAAGATAGAAGAAGAAGTAGCTATTGAAGAATCAATCCTCCACGATTACTCTATTTAATTGGTAAGGAGCAGCTAAAAGTAATTGACTCTCTTTTTCTCCATAGACATGGGTGGGTATAGGAAAACAAATGCTCAACTTGCCTATATTTAGCAGATTCATATAATTCAAATCCTTCAATTATATGACATATATCCTTGTAAAATTAATATAAGCCCAATCTCACATGCCAAAAAAATCCCCTGTATTATCACTAAACAATGACTTTGTGCTGGGAGATTTTTTCATTTTTCAAGATTAATATCTGCCTGAGTAGCCCAAGGCTTAGCACATACCACCACATTGCTGACCCCCAATTGAACTCTTTCCCTCCTGTAAACCCATCTAAGTGTATTACCCCATCAGCTCATGGATTAGGCAAATTCATTGCAAGACTAATATACAATTTTAGCTCCTCTTTAACAATAAACTATCGATTTGGCTCTCCTGGAAATGTTTTTAAGGAATACATATGAGAACATAAGCGCCTTTCTGTGTACCCAGAGTTCTCCTTTAAGCTCAGCTAGAGTTTTCTATCTCCTGTCACATCCAGAACACAGTCGCAATGTTTGAATATTCACTTTCTTTGTCTTGCACTCTGCGAAGATCATTGGTTCTCGTGGAATACGGCAGATTTCTGCTTGTTAGTAAATACCTACAGCTTTCAGATTTTGGCTATATCTTTGGGCAGGTCTCAAGCACCACCATTCTTTTATTGGACCCCTGAACGGGAAGATTCTTGCTGGATATTTGAATTTTGGGTTTTGTCTATTTCTGCAAGTAGGTGTATGCCAAGCACATCCGCAGCACAAGTCACAACGACTATTCTTTGTCTGTAGGAAAACACTGCAGGTATTTATCTACAGTGCTCACAAAAATGCATGTAAAGAATTAGGAAATGTTTTATTTCCACAATGCATTTGTTATACCAAAAGAAGACAAATTATATGAACAGTAGGAGGCTTAAAAAAAAATCATTTTTATTGAAAGTGAATTGACGATGGACATTCCTTAGTAACCAATCAGATTTTAGCTTTTTTTAAGTAAGATCAATGGAAAATACATTGGCGGAAGGCTGTAGCAAGCCTGTGTTACTTTGAAGCATCTATTAAAATCCCCATTAATGGAGCCCTCTTTGAAACGTGCGCATTGTACCAGCTTTCACCCATTCACTATAAATTCTGGGTGTCATCCACTAGCATCCATCACACCAAGAATCCAATGCAGTGGTCCTCTGAGCAGGTGTGCTTGAATGGGCAGAATGAAGCTTTTGTGCTCCTGTAATGTGGAACGTCACCGCTGGGGGCAGCACACAGGGTGGATCTGACTGCTTTCTAAATTCAAGCCAGTCTGCTATTAACCCAATCCATGCCAAACCATCCAGGGGCACATTGTACTGTAATTACAACTGAAAGACAGAAGAGATCCTAGGGGGTTACCAACACTCCCAATATACAATTCTACCAACTCCTTCTGCCTGGCCATCTTTCTGCCCATCAGCTCTTAGGATGCATAAGTAGCCCAAATCACATATATTGGCATGCTTTAGGATGCTCCACTATTTATTCCGCACATGTGCTAAATAGCTAAACTGATAAACAAGAAAAAGGCAGCCTTATTTCCAAAAAATGGGTAGTCTTACACTTATATGCAATCCAATTTCCAAAAAAATGCTTAGCCTTTTAAACAGCATCCTATTTCCAAAAAAAGAGCAGTCTAATAAATAACATCTTATTTCCAAAAAAAAATTGGCAGCCTTAAACTTGCATCTTTTTTCCAATAAATAGGCAGCCTTTTAAACAGTGTCTTATTTCCAAAAACAGGTAGCCTTAAAAAAAGGAATCCTAATTGCGGAAAATGGGTAGTTTTGTAAAAATGGGTAGCCTTAAAATTGCATCCTTTTTCCCTATAATTGGGTAGTTTTTTAAACAGCATCCTATTTCCAAAAAAAGAGCAATCTAATCAATAGAATGATGTTTTTAAAATCATGGGTAGCCTTATAAATAGCACCCTATTTCTCAAAAATTGATAGCTTTCAAAACATAACCCCCTTTGCAAAAAGGGTATCTTTACAAACAGTATCCTCCTTCCACAAAACAAATATTAACCTTGTGATTAGCATCCTATTTCCAAAACATGAAGTAGCCTTATTTATAGAATTCTATTTCCAAAAAATGGGTAACCCAATTAATAGAATTTTTATTCCAAAAAAAAGAGTAGTCTTATTTATAGAATTCTTTTTTCTAAAAAATGGGTAACCATTAGAATAGAATACTATTTCCAAAAAATCCTTATCCCCTGCATGAGTCTGCCTGTCCATAGCATCTCATTTCCATCAGTCTTATCAAAAATATAAAGTAATCTATGATTGCTATTAATTTTCTATATGCCATTAAAGAGTAAGGGAGGGGACTTGCCAAAAAAGAAGTGAATGAATAAATCTGTAATAATCCTAATGATCTGGGATTGTAATACTCAGCTCTCACACAAAGGGAACCTTGCATATCTTTAGCTGGATGGATTAAATTGCAGCCCCATCAGAACCCCCAGCCTGGGCACATCACCCACTGCACCCATTATTATTTATCTGTACAAAGCACATTCATTTACCAGCAGACAGATCAATGGGAATAGATATCCCAGGAGGCTCATTATCTTAAATCCTAAAAAAACAATGTTAGATTGCTGTGTGTTATATTGCACAGTGAGCTTCATGTTTATATATTTGTATTATTATTTTGGCAGTGCATGCAGCCTGCTTTGTGTATTGCTTTTCTCTGGTTATTTATTGCTGTTTGGCACAATTCCCTGCTGCTGGGAGACTTGTTGACACAGCCATGTGCTCTGCTACTAGACAGCTTTACACACCAGGATGGGAGACAATGCTTTGCCCCATCCACTGGCACTACAAAGAGATGTTATGATGAGGCTGCCATGGCAACGGGACACCAAGTCATTTTAAAGAGGGATGGAGATGGAAGGAAGGGGGGGGTCTTCCACTGCAAGATGCTGCAGAGCAATGTGCCCATGATGGGTCCATGGGTGAGCAGTCTATGGAAAGCCAGGCAGACAGAGGGTGTGTGACATGGGACTGTGCTGGGGATAAGCTTCATCCTAGCAGACAATACTGACACAGACACCAGACATGCCCACCAATGCATCCCCAGGGTGCATGCCTCTATAACAAAAGGGAGCATGGATTGCAAGCTCTTGGGCTCCAATGACAACAAGTTGGGTTAATGTACTCACCCAGGATGGAGGTGATCAGTCCCAGTGATATCCAGCAGCAGCAGCTTGTACAAACCATTCTGTCACTTTGTAAGATTTTCACCCAAAAAGAAGAAAATTCAGCAGCTAAAATGCCAGAGAGTGCAGCAGCACAAAGAGAAGCAGCGCAAGTCAGCGGGACATGCGGAGACGCATCAGCAGCATTTTGCACATGTGTAGCAGAAGATTGGCAGCAGCATCCCCAGTGCAGCCCATCCGCGTGTGTGAGAGAGGCAGCAGCAAGCAGGTCCCCTCACCTCCTCCTCCTCCCTACAGTCCTCTGGGGGCCCTTTCTGGGGAACAAAAGAGGCAGCCACTGCTCTCTCTGCCTGCTGGACACTTTTTAAGCAAGTGATCCCTACTGCTGCTCAAATTGGGGAGGGATTGCAGATATGCCAAGGCTTTACCATCTACCTGCCATCATGGTGTATGGCACTCACTAACATGGTCCTTAGGGACAGTTTGCACATGTGCTTTGCATGCATTGCACATGTGCATTCATGCATGCAATGCTGTGCAGAAAAGTGAGCGCCGATGCAGCGCGCTACACATGCGCTTTTGTTCATTCTTTATGGCACCCCAGGAGAACTTTGGCTTTTAAAAGTTTTGGTTGGTGTGCCACATATTGCAGGTTTGTTTTTTTGTTTTTTTACATGACCCCCAATGCAACTCTTTCTTTGTTTTTAACATGAAAAAAACTTTCAGCTCATCAGGGAACCCTGCTGTAATTATTATATTTACAGCTCACTGTATATTAGCTTAATGGTCAGTAGGAAGAATGTTCCTGACATTGCTGGCCAGCAGGAAGAATTTCACCCTTACAGATAGCCAAGTAATTTTGAGGGGTCACTAAACTGACTTGAGAGGCACAGATTGCTTAACGGTCAAGGAACCCTTCCTGGAGGAATCCTGGTTGGGAAACACTGCTCTAATGCATGCCAATGCAGATGGCTATAAGATGTGTCCCTGTTGCCGTAGGCACTGGCGTGCATGGGCATAGTGGCAGAACTTTGATGTGACAGGAGTAGCTGGACTTCTATAAAAAAGTGACATGGAGAGTGGTGACAGGACACAGGATGGGAAGTAACCATAGGGGGGCTCCTTAATGTCACATGACTCGAATAACAAAGGGATGATATTGATTCCTGAAAAAAAAAGTTTACTGTCAACCATGCAGAAAAGTTCCAGGAGAAGCCACAGCCTGCTAGCTTTTACTGCTCTTTGGTCCCTGTATCTGGTAACATTAAGGGATGTATTTGTACAGTAAGCACAGAAGGAAGCTGCCTAGGGGCATAGTGGCTACAAAGGTGTCTGGCTAGAAGAGTCACAGACAGGTTCACTTGGTCTAGTGGTCTTCAAGCACTAGCCCTATTGAAAGGCATTTCTTCCATATGGCAGCAAGCTCTGTGCACCATGCAACATGGCCAGACCAGACACTATGTGGCATCACATCACCTTTCAGATCCTAAAAATCATCAGCCTTCTGCAAGACTTTTAGAAAGAAAGAGTGACATTAATGTGAGTAATATTATCCATCCAATAGATTTAGGTAACATTTTTGGGCTTAATTTATCCATTCGCCTTGTGTCAACCAGTAGGATTAGCACTCCTGTGTCCTCCATGTGTGTGACATCACAGGCTATAAGTAGGGTGGTTGTACAGGGGGGGCCCGGAGATGTTGGTTATGCTTCGGTGGAAGGACTTTTTGAAGCCTGGAAGATCTTCTCTGCTATAATGTCTGTGGTTGTCAAAGGGGGTGCAGGTGTACCCCTTTTGCTGAGGGTTTGAAGCTGGACCTCACTGCCTTGATGGGAAAAGATCATATGTTAGATATCAATATATATCACATGCTGACCCCCTCCTGGAGCCATGGAGGGTGAATATTTTTTTGTGATCTATATCACGGGTCCCCAAATCCCGGACCGTCAGACAGGTGGGCTGCGGCTCTGGTCGGTGCACCCTCCAGTGGGGTCAGGGTAGGGACCTCACTTGGGGGTGTCTCTGGAAACAACGCCCCCACTCTCCTATCGCAGGCTCAGACCTGTGATGGGAGAGTGGCCCGGTTCTGGCATCACAATGTCACTCTGGGGAAAGTTTCTTTCCGTTTAAGTGACACACGGCTTCCCACGTGAGCGCGGTCCGGAGTCTGTGCAATTAGTGGTCCGCAAGCTCCAAAGGTTGGGGACCATTGATCTATATGACAGGAGGTCCTATAGGTCAACACACAAACTTCCCTTCGACTGTCCTGTCTGTATTGTATGTATGTGCACAAATGGAACTCAGGACAATATGTGTACTTGTTTATGGGGGGCACATGGCAAAACCTATTGTCCCCAGATGGCTTAAACTTCAGATCAATTCATGTACAGATAGGACTTCTTAGAGGAAACGGGTTGGGTTGGATTAAAAAGGGAAACTGTATTGTCCACCTAAGGACTGACACTATCTATGATTAATGGTTCCTCCCAATGGCTCCTACCCCACTATGGTCAACTTTTTAAATTTCTTTTTGCCAAACAATTTTACATTTGTGATATTCAAATACTTGGTAAATAACACAGTATGTTATTTATTTTGTAGTGCTGATTTACCAACAGGGTGGGGTGAGGGCATGTGTCACACTAAGGAACCCATTCATACAGATTTGACTGTACATAGATTTGGTCACAGCGCAGCCTCAAAGCATATACCACATAATTCTATTACTGGTGGTATTGCAGAGCTAGAATTGTGTGCATGCCCCAGTGGGTCAAAACTGTAGTTCCAATACTAAAATGTAAAGACCCCGGTCCAATTTACATTATTTGTCAATATTCCCTGGGAAGACTGGACTCAGTCTATACCAGCGGTCTAGCGGCAATGGTGGTTCGGCAAAAAATGTTGCTGATCCGCGGCTCTGGACGGTGCGCCTGGACTCAGGGCGGTGGGCAGGTTGCATTTCTGGAGTTGGCGGGTTCTGGCATCATGACGTCACTCTGGGGGGAGTTTCTTCCCCTTTGATTGACACAAGGCTTCCCGCACATGCGCAGTCCGTAAATTTAGTGATCCGTTAGGTGCAAAAGGTTAGCGACCACTGGTCTATACCACTGAATGGATAAATACCCCCCTGCCATCAATTCAATTCTTCTATCCAGAACAGAACACTTATCCACCTTCCCCTGGTCAGAGGTAAAGGCACCTCCAACACAAGAGGAATGGAAGAGAATTGTTTGGTCCCACTGTCCAAATTCCAACTAATTGGCATTGCCACGAGTGGTGTCAGACAATGCATCTTACTGACCAACACAGGGTGACATTAGGACAAAAGGACAGCAAACAGAGAACATCAAGAATCATGAATAGGGAAACCAGTACAAGTTCAGATACAGAAAATATATTAGCAGAGATAGAAGAGACAAGAGAACAGAAATGAGAACATCCTTCCCTGCATGTATCATCCAATCTTTGCCTTCAACTAGCCTAGAAGACAGGGTTCACTGCACACATTATCACGTGCAAGACTGCCATCAGAAATTTCTGGGCCCCATACTAGGTAAACTTCCTGAACTCCCGTCCCCATGGCTAAAAGTTCAAGCGTTTTAAAAGTCAAGCTTATTAGATTGGGGCTGGGGACAGATGTACTTCTTGCGCCCCCCCCCCCATTCCCCAATTGTGGCCCTGATCATGTGTAACGTAGCAAACATTGCCATTCACTGGTATTCTAAATGGCACTAATATCATTGTAAGACTTTACACATACTGCCAAAATTAGAGCCTGGCAGTACACACATACAGCCAATACTATTTCTTCACGATACAAATACTGCCAGATGTGCCAATACACATAACACCAATACTATTGAAGAACACCATGGAAGCCATTACCAGTCTCTGGTGATACAAATTCTTCTGATGCTATATAATGACAACACACATCACCATTTGTGATGCCACTGCGGAAAACTGGTGGCAGGTGATTGGATTTGGTGCCACATTGGCATCAGGAAGCATGGCTGATCACGTGCCATTATAAAAAGTAGACTTTATAATGCAAAAAGGCATAAAAGCCCAACTTTGGCCACAAATATCTCACATTATTTAAAGGATACCTGTGCATTGACTAAAACTAACCCACATTCTTCACAATTCTATTCACATCCATCAGTGCCTGCAATTTACCCCCACAGAGTAGTCTCACAGATTTTTTTTTTATTTTTTGTAGGGTTTAGATACACATTAGGCAGAGATAGTCCACCGGTATCACTAAGAGGAAGCCGGTCCAGTGTAATCATGTGTAGCTGACAATGTATTTGTATACAAAAGGTGTCTGAATGAAGCTGAGGGATCAGCAGCCCTGAAATACAACCAAGTATGTAAAAAGTATTTAATGGAGAAAAAATGTCAATTGCTTGATATACACAGAGCTTAAGAAACTTAATGTCCCCATTTCTAGGATGTACTTTGATGTCTGTGCTGATGTGATCTGACACGGGGGCCCTTGGTCTCAATCCTTTTTTCTGCTTACAAGGTGATAAAACTAGGTTATAAGTTGATATTCTTCATGCTCTCACATTACGTTTTTGCTGTGTTTGCTAAAAAGCAGCTGTGGCCAAACAGATGACACATAAAGATATATGAACAATATAAACAATAATGCAAATGGTTTAAATATGATGTAGGGTGACCACATCCCTCACTAGATAAAACAAAATATCTTGATGGTAAATTTACTAGACTGAAATGGAGCAAAAAAGTTCACTGTTGGGATTAAAAAAAATATTAAATATTTTAAGAGTTCTGGTGCTGATGTGAGTTTTCCATTAAGCTACATCCAAGTGTCTGATTGAAAGCTGGGAACAGGATATGATTAGGAAGTATTATTTTGTGTTGTATTCTGTGCATACAAAAAGTTTGTTATTCTTATAATGGACATAACTTAATATCTGTTCCTCTGTAGGACCACTGTCCCTAATTCCATTGGTCTCCTGCCAATTCTCTCTGTATTTCCTACCAATAAAGGAAAAAAAAACTGTGTACAGTTAAGGGCTTGCAGTTTAAACTTTCAGCTCAGATTCAATAATTGAGTGAATATGAACACACAAATTTAGAAGATTGGCAAAAACAGTAGAAAAGCCGCTAAAAGGAAAAAAAGGGTAAGAAGGCAATGTCCTGCCCTTCCCTGGCTGCTGGAATAGAGGGGCCCTGTGTAAATTCCAAGTCACGACTAATGCTAAACATACATATTAAATGTTCTCAGGCCAGAAAATGATTGATATTGCTCTGATCCCTGATGAAAATCATACTGGGAATATCAGTCATTTTATGGCCTTGCACCACTTAATGTCAAATAGATATCAACAAATCTTGCTTTGTACTATAGGATGCTGTACAAAGTACATTGATTGTTGGAGAATAGAACTTGCCTGGTATTACGCCAATTTCCCTCTTCCCACCACCTTCAATGTGTCACTATGGAGGTAGCCCCAATCTCCTAACATTACGGTCACAGCAAAGGGCAGGGCAATATACGAATTGGTACATCAGCTGACATTTCGTTGGTGCAAACACACAGGGGGCCTACGATTTCTGCATCTGGGTTCCTGATGTGTTATTGTATGCCTGAGATTGGGTAATCCTCAAAGGCAAATCTGGTCCCCATTTATTCAAAGCTTTATATATGTCTCAAAGTGGTGAACCCATTGCAGTAAATTTTATAAAGATTGTACCCAGGGTTCCCCCATAGTTTTCCCCACATTTTTTTTAGTTTCCAATACGATAAATATGTAAATTTAGGACAAAAGTTGGAGGTGACGACCAAACATTTGGGGCAAATTTTGATTGATTGTTTTACATGTATTGGAAAATGTAGTAAACAAAATCAATAGAAGCACTGTCTATGGCAAACACTACTCTCTTCCATTGTTTTAGTGTAAATTCCTTGAGAGGTTATATTAATTATAACTCTTCTCCCTCATCTACTCTGTAAGAATGTGAAAATTACAAGTCACATAATATTTAAAAATACGTTCAAATGTAATTCTTAACATTTGTCAGCAAGTTGCTCACTTTCCAGATCTGTATAGTTGTACTTTATTTTTATTTATGCATTCATATCCCTGGCATTTTCACAGTCCTTTCATAGCTTTGGTCATTATTATCTATGGGAAGAGTTTACAATCTAATGTCCCTACTATAGTCAAGGTCAATTTAGGGGGAAGCCAAATAACCTACCCAAAGTTTTTGGAAGAAGCCCGGACTGCTATGGGACTCCTATTAAAATACATGGAAATCATAAAACTTCTGACCTGACTTGGCACTATGGCTTATGTTGTTTTTTGTAATCTTGTTTTTATTTAGGTAGTATAGTTCAGTAGGTGATGTAAGACTCTACCTTGAATTCCAGAAAGCCTGACATAGCAGCACCATTCTCTATGCACAAATGTTGGATGCAGCAAGCCTTTTGTTTCAGCATGAACCTTGGTATAAAAATACCCTTTTAGATGTTTTTATTTTCTAATTTCTTTATTTGTTTGATTTCATTGGGTGTGTTGGTGACAAAGGTTGTTACAATTAATGATTTCTGCTAGCCAATCATTATTCAGACTGGTCCAGCTGAATACACTGATAAATGTAATGAGCCCGTGTTGCTGGCTACCAATACCAGTTACACCCTCAGAATGTGTCTTCAAAAATCCACAGCAAGACATAAAGCAATTTAGAATAGATGTCCAGAAAGCCCAGTTTGCTGGTGATAAGCAATACAAAAACAGCTAGGTTGAAGTGTGCTGAGATGATCGTGCTTGTTAGGGAGGTGATGAAATTGATGGCTGATAATAAATAAGAGGCAAGGATCTCACATACAGCAACATTTTAGCTGACACAGTGGCTTGAGTTATGCTCAATTGCTAGATTTTTGTTCCCGAAAACAAATGTTTGTGATCATTGTAGCCAAAAATCTATTATCTGTATAGTTGTCCCCAAACAGAATTTAGTGATCCGTCTTGCTAGATCACTGAACGACTGTCAGAAATTACCGCTGTTATTTTCTAATGGGGAGGACACTCATTGTCTTCCCTCTCCAAAGAAGAGAACAGAATTGTCTATAAAATGCTTTTTGTTCTACTGTCACTCAAAATGAAGACTGAAAAATACAGTCGTTTCCATTGAAAATTATTTATGGGGCTTTAAACCGGACTAACGTTTGGCTTTGAAAATGAGCGATCAAGTAGTTCTTTATTGCAGAAAGGGACAGGTGATGTTCCTCTTTCAAAAAAAACTTACTTGCTTGATTGACTTTTTTATGTCCTAATACGTTAAACTTTTTAATTGAAGGAGGGCGGGCTTCCATTTTTCCCATTATTATTACTACACAGTATTTATATAGTGCCAACTTATTACGCAGCGCTGTACAATGTCCAATAGATTGTAAACCCTCAAAGGGTTTACAATCTAATGTCCCTGCCATAATCATATGTTTTAATAAAGGTCAATTTTTTTGGAGGGTGCCAATTAACCTAACTGCATGATTTTGCAATGTGGAAGGAAACCGGAGCACCCGGAGGAAATCCACGCAAACATGGGGAACCTGCAAACTCCATGCAGATAGTCTCTTGGTCGAGATTTGAACCTGGGACCTAGAGGCACCAAGCTTCCCATGACTATACATAGATCATCCTAAATGATTTTTTGTGTTTCTTTTAACATTCACAAATATGTATTCTTTAATAACTCAATAAAATGATGTGGTCTTATGTAGGTTTCTCTAAATTTATTAGGAATTCTGTCAATTAGTGGTAGTTAGTCACATTCACTTGAACCTGTTCTTGTAATGTTGAAGACATTTCACAGCCTATCTAAGCTGCTACATCACACATATATAAGTTCACACAGCATATACACCCTAATAAGATCCCCATAGAATGTGACACTGTAGATGTTGATTGTCTAATATCAATAGGTTTCGTTTGTTGAACAATTTGTTGAACCACCCTGTTCTAATAACATTATCCCATCCTTGGTGTCAGGAAGTCTGCATAGGTGTTAAAACTTCAATGTTACACCTTCAGCCATCCAATGCAAAGTCACAATACATCACAAAAACAAGTCCAGTTGAATGTCACTAACTACTACTGAATATATACAATGACCTGGATAATGAGAACTTTCACATACATATGTTATGTTTGTGTGAAAAATAACAAAAACTGTCTGGTGAACTAAGAATAGAAAGCAGGGCCTGGAAGCAAAAGAGTGCTATCTTTCATTGACTTAAGTCGGGGGCACAATTTGTATTATCATTTTTTAATTGACTGGTTTTGGGCTTTCTCCATGGCCATTGTCTACTCAGAATAAAAGATCTCTATTTGTTCAGAATAAAGCTCTCCAGTAAAAGACCTTCATCTCCAAAGAAAAGCTGTAATAGAATACATGTTGATCTGAGGGATGAGTATATTCTGCTCTTGTATCATTCCTTCTATTTATATATATAACATTTGGCACCCAGGGCAACTGCCCACCCGTATCTGTCAGATTGTGTTAGCAGAGCGGATTGCTCAGCTGAATTGGAGGCCTTTGTATGGCCAACTCTGAATGTGTAAATTCTTAGTCTTTGCTCATATTTGCAATTTACTGCCTTGCATGTCATTTGTTCCCAACCACTTATTGTATGTGTGAAATAGCTATTTATACCAATGTCCCAATTCACACATATGGAGTTGGAGAGAGGTACAGTTATCCCTAGTTTTTAAAGATTGGAACATGCATTAGTCTGCAAAGGGCACCAGCAAGCCGATGCGCTCAGATTGTTATCCACATTTATTACAAGAAAGGAGCATGGGCAATTAATGGGGATAGGTGCTTAACAAATCCCTGGAAATCTGCAACCCAATAGTCATTTGATTTATAAAATACTTATTTTCCTTTATTGCATCTCAAAGCTGCTGATCTCCTGCAGTCTCTAATGCCAGCATTTCTGGTCTACAAGCATGGACTCCAGCAATAGCTACATGGCATTCCTCCGAGCCGGTCTTCCGATGGTGACAATGTACGTCGATTCGTACTTAGAAGTCTCCATTGAAAGCCTGTTTGACAGGGTGACAACCAGGGCCGCCGAGAGAAAATCAGTGGGTGTGTGGGCCCTACAAAATTCTACACACATGTATGTGTATATTATTATTTATTTCTAACAATGGTAGATTATAAATGTAATAAAAAAAATGATAAATGTAATATTAAAGTAATGTATTTATAATAGTAAAAGACGTTTATATTATCAGTTATTGTCTGCCGAACAAAGGTGCTTTTTTGGTGAAACTCTGAATTACATAATCAAAATTAATCTGCATTGCTAGATCATACTCAATACTAAATACTTGATCTGCTTTCCCGAAGTTGCGGTGTCTCAGAACACGGTGACTACCTGACGTATTTGTCTGCCGGAACCCCCTCCTCCTCGTCACTTTCCACCGATCGGGGAATACCCTTGTAGACCACATGACTTCTCTCCCAGGGCGGCCTTCATGAATGTCTCTTACGTCATAAACTGTTGACAGCTGTCAAGTACCCTGTGACCGGCGTGCCTTTTTATTTTTAAACTCAACAGACTTGCAATATTTAAAAAAAATACATAAAATTTACAAGAAGTAAATAAATAAATGTTCAAATTATAATCAAAATTATGGGACGCACTGGGCTTCATGGGCAACCTTGAGCTTCATAGGCCCCGGAGCGATGTACCGGCTGCACCCCCCTCCCCTCGGGCCTAGTGACAACAATGGATCACATTTAGGGGTTAGGGTCAAAGCTGCAAATTTAAAAGTAACTTTTGAAATGACAATAACCTGTTGACATCACATATAATATGAGAAGCATTGTGAGGTTTTGGAAACGTTTCTTTTATTGGAACATATACAAATGAACAATTCCTGTCTGAGGACTGACACTTAACCCCTTGCATACCACAGCTCCCCTTCCCACAGTCCTAGGTGTATTGCTGTTTGTGCAAAAGCTTTACAGGGGAAACCATTAAAAGATCAGTTCCCATAGAAATTAATCAGCGGTAAATAATACAAAGGGCATTAACTCTTTCACTGATGGGGGGTTTATATGCTGGGATAGGACGGATTAATTGACTACAGCCAGCGGACTTCCCTCTCAGCAGTTACACCGATATCAGATGTCTGATGGATGATGCACATTGACCTTGTTACTGTGTTTTCCGAGATAAGAATTCTGCATATAATACATAGTTTTACACAGTACAGTAACAGCACCCTTTCTGCTCTGTGGTCACTCCCTTAATATGAAGGAGCAGAAAAGCCCTAAAGGACAGCTGGGATGGCGATAGTATGAAATATTCATTAGTGGGATATGGATTGTGGGGCATTGCTGCCTCCAGCACTATCTGTCAGCCTAATGTTCATCTGGGCAGCGATAGAGATGTGTTCTCAGAATATAGGCAGCCTCCCTTGCTTTTATATAAGTGAGACTTGAGTAGTTTATTTTAGCATATCTGCTCATCTTTTTACTATGATCTACAATTAAATTTAAGCATTCAGTCATGTAGCTTGACATTTCCAATTGTTGTAAGGACTCGTATTGTGGTCTTCTGCTGACACTCCTTCGCCTATTAGAGAAGACGGTAATTGGAGCGTGGAAGTTATTAAAGTCCACTGAAGCACAGATATTTAAAAGCTTAACCAAAATACACATATACAATTGTCACAAGAAAGAAGCAATTCCTTATGAGAGACATGGTCCACGGCTCTGGCCGGTGAGCCCTTCCCCCAGGACTGGCCAAAGCCACAGATCACCAATGATTCCTTGCAAAATAAGCGTGGGCACATGTGCCCATTCCCGAAAAAAGTGAAGGTGTGGCGTTCCCTTTCACCCTCTCCCCACTACACCCCTGATCAGGACCATTGTACTCATATCAGCTTTTTGAGACAGCCATGACCATTCTTGCTGGGTGACTATTATCTGGCACGTGCACATAGCTGAACATGGTGAAGGGAGGTGAGGAGGTGCACCTAGATGTTTTTTTAACCAACATGACCAATCAGAATAAGATTTGCTGCCAGTTTTATTTCTAGAGATTTTTATGTTTGGAATTGTTTCCTAGAAATAGCTGCAACCTTTAGAATCTCACACTCACAATTGGAAGTTTCTTTCTGTTTTTATACCCCATAATATTATTTCATCACTCTTCTTTGATGCAACGTCAAGGTGGTTCCCAACTGCACTGTTGAAGATTTAAATAAAAGTGGGTTACATCTCAGAATTTTCCAGTGACGTTTAAGATTACCCTTGGCCTACTTTTCAGTCCAGATATCTAGTCTTACATACATTGCTGTAGGAAAAGTTGACATTTTCCACATTCCATCTAACCTATGTTCAGATTGGCAATGCAGTTACAGTGTGGTTACCCGTGCCAGTGAACTGTTGCCTTGGAAGAGATACTTTAATTAGCATCTACTCAAGCCAGCCCCATAGAGAATGCATAGGGCTGGCAGCAAATGGTTTAGTACTGCTTATTGCTGCCCGCTGCCAAACCTGCAGGTGTGGATTCTTTAGGTACCAGCCCTACAGCATGAGTTACCAAGAAGCTGGCAAGGTGCCAGCCACCAGTAATCGTATGGGATCACTTGATCACAAGGCAGGTCTGAACCTATTTTGATAAGCCCATAATCATATCACTAGATGCCCCCCATGGGGGGGAGCTAATTATCCTAAATGCATGTTTTTGGAATGCGGGAGGAAAGCAGAGCACCAAGAAGAAACCCACACAAACACTGGGAGAACTGTCAAACTCCATGCAGATAGTCTCCTGGTCGAGATTCAAACCTGGGACCCAGCAGTACAAAGGCCAGAGTACTAACCACTGAGCCACCATGCCACCCGTTAAACTAACCAAAAGACTCATACACAAGCCAGAAGTAAAGTCAAGCACTACTTTATGTTAGATGTATAGTACATACAGAGAATGATACCATTCATTAGAAATGTGGCCCTTACTGGGTCTAATTTGTCATCATGGCTGTGATATTAAAAGGATGAATTCCAAAAACTACCTTTATATACAAACTTCACTTATTCACCTCTCTGGGGAACAAGATACTTGAATGCTGAGAAGTATGAATGTTGGAATGTTCCCAAAATATTGACTGCCCTCATGGTCCATGGACAAATTTAAAACCCAACTAAACCCAAAATAAACAATGCAAATTCCAAAGCAATGAGACTGATAAGTGAATACAAACATTGTATGGAAGCAAAGTGGTGGAGAGAATATTTGTTTCATAGTTTGAATATGCTTGCACACTGCATTATATCCTTTACTCTCTGAATTTGTTTGGTGGGATGGTCAAGAAAATGTGACACCCATATTAGGAAGAACAATAGATTTCAGAGCAGATTTTTAGTATTCCTGAATAACAATGGAAACTGTGTGTCTACATGGCAAGCAAGGTCCTGTGGTCACCAGAAGCAGATGGTGAGCAATTGTAGGGTCAGTCTGGTAAAAGAAATCTGACCGGCAGTAGAGGTTCTGGCTCAGTGGAAAGGTCGACAAGCACAGCTACACATTTGGTCTATAAAAGTTTATCTCCAAAACAAATCATTACAGTTTATTAGGTAATTAGCACAACTGCTTTGAGAAATTGTCTTTTTTACTTTTGGGTGTAGATAGGCTTTAGACATGGAATTCTGGGACGCCACTTACTGTATTTTTGTGGGCTTTTTTTTCTCCATGTTTGTTAAATTGATGATTAAATTGATGTGTCATGCACTGAGAGCCAGGAACACTAGGGGGTGCTACAGCTTGCACGGAGTCTAAGCAGTAACCAAGTCTTCTCCAGAGCCTCTGATGGTGAGGATGTTGAGCTGCTGGTTACTGCCAGGTTGCGGCCCTTGGGCACACTAAGGTGGGCAAAACACAGTACCAAATCACAAAGAAGAAGGATAGTCAAGGAAGGCCGGGGTCGAGGCAGGCAGCAAGCAAGAGAGCTCAGGTCACACATCAGGGGTCAATTGCCAGGGATCCGGGAGACAGACACTAGTGACACAGGGGCCACTGTGGGAACAGGGAACACAGGAGACAGTGGAAGCAGCGGGAGGCACGGGAGACTCAGAGATATCCACAGACTGACAGGAACACTGGAGCAGCAAAGGAAGTTGGCTGGGAACCAACAGACTAGACAACGAGGGGTTAACGCAGAAGCTGGACAGAGGAAACACTGAAATAGGTTCCAGATGAACAGGAACTAGCTCACAGAATTAGGGGCTCGGCACAAAGGAGACACATTGCACGAACACTGAGTGCAGTGTGTGAGCTTGCTAAATAGTCAGGGGTGGTTAAGAGGCTAATTCCTGATTGGCCAGTGGATTGGATGGAATTGATAAAGCTTGGAAACAGAGGCATGCGACATGCCCAGCGTCAGAACTGCCCGCATGCGCAGGGGAGAGACTTCTGCGCTTTGTTAAGGTGAGGGTGACAATTGGTTGAATAACAAAAGTGTTAACAAAATTCTAACATTAGCAACAAGAGCCGTGACTATAATATAACTCAGGCCATAATTCTAAATATATCCATTAGACCATTAAGCAGTTCTTGGCTTCGGCAGATTGTGTAATACGCTGCAATGTTATAAATGGATACAAAGTACCAAACTGTTGTTATTGTGGGCTACAATTTCTGTGAAAAAATAACACTCAATAGAAAATTTCAATCCTAAACTGCAATTTGCTTTTTAAAGAAATCTGCAATTTGCTAATGACCTATAATTTCTTATATGCAATTATTACTGAAGCCATGTTAGAATTAGCTGAGCTGCCAAGTTTGAATATAAACTGGCACTAACACACTAAAATCTACAAATCTACTGTTGGAACCAACTGCAGCATTTAGTAATTATAATGCTAAAAGAACACAATCGCAGTAAGGAATTTCTATGTGAAAAATACATTTTGGAATAAAGAGCATCTCACAAGTAATGCAGAACAGAAATAAGGAAAATGGATAAACTTTGAAAAACAAGGGTGGAGATTTTAAATCTGAATCCTAAACTAGTATCAGAGTTCATTGGATATTTGGTCATACAACCTGCCCTGAACAGTGAATAGAACGTGCTTTGGTAGTTCTGTAATGTAAGGACCATGCAACCAGCTAAAGGTCCACGGAGAATAAGCAACCACTTGCAGTACTTATTTGATTACATTGATCAGAGCTCCATTGTCTCTGCTTCAGTCTTTCTTTACCATCCACCAAGCATCCCCATTTTTGGGGATGTATTTATAAAGCAGTGAATCTGATGTTCTAATGGAGGATCAGTTACTGCTATTGAAATACATGGACCTTGAAGATTCCCCACCAGAGAACATTTCAGCGGCATGTCAGATTCAGTTTAGAAACAGACCCCTTGGCGTTGCAATACACAAGAACTTTCCAAACTTTCCAGTTTGCTCTTCTTACCTTTGGTTAACTCAATTTTAGCACCCTGCTGCCCATTATGTACATACGCAAAGGGCTCATGTTACCACTTCGCCCGCAGACTTTGCTCAGCACGCTGCAGCATCCCCTGCATCCCTGTAGCCATGAATTTGACACCATTCCCGGCATCCCCTGCAAAGAAGCAGAGGCTGTGCACAGCTGAAGGGGATTCTGGAGTAGATGCTGCAGTCATCCTACTGATTGTTTAGTCCTGTCCTGCCATTGGCTCTTGGGCCTTTTTAAACCTCTCCAGTTCCAGACTCAGGTTGCTGGATCCTCAGTGCACTTCCTGCCTCTCTGCCAGCTAGTTGTTTGGATTCTTTGTGTTTGACCTCGGCCTGTTACCTGACCTTCACCTTGCCTGCCCTGACCTCGGCCAGTCCAGCTATCTTGACTTGCTGTTTTCTGGCTTCATCACCATTCCCAAGCGGAAGTCTTCTGATCCGTGTCACCCCTGGTGGTGATCTGGTAGTCTAGTGGCCACTAGGGTCACCGGCCCATCACTCCTTGTGGGGTGCGCTGGTGAAGACCGGGTCACTTAGATACAGCACCTCAGGTAATCCCTTGTCACCTGTTGTGGAGAGGCAACCCGTAACAGCTCACCATCACCACTACAGACTACAAACAGCCTGTAGGGAAGTCAGGGAATAGGGTGGTGAGTGTTCCCATTGGCTGGTGGTTATTAGGAGAAGAGATTGCCCTGCCCATGAGGACACCACCAGCTAATGGTAACATGGCTTCTAAGTGCTGTAAGCTATGAGCTGTAGATGGCACTAGCCAAACGGGGGACTGGGTGTGATATATAGCTGGGGACCATTGAGCAACACATTATTTGGCAATATGGACCTCTGTTTTAAAATTATTCAAGAGGGAATTTTTTAATATTGAGAGCTGTACTACCACTCCCTGTTTTGTCATCTTTATGTGAAATAAAGTAGACATAGAAAACCATTATTTTTTTTTTATGCAAAATTAATTTAAAAGAATAAAAACGATCAGACATAAATTTTAAAATACAAAAATGGTATCCCAGCACTGGAAGTGACCGGTAACTCACAGAACGCAGTTTTAAAGATGATGACTGCAGATTACTATTGAAGCTCAAGTTATAACTCTTCTTGAATTCAAGCTTCCCTTTCCATTCTCCATCTTTAGCCTTGGCTTAGTATTTCTAATTCACTGACAAGTTTGCAGATCAAAACTTTGAGACATAACATAGTTACATAAATATGACATCAGAACACCAACAAGCTTATCTTTGGATGAAAAGCTTTTTTAATTGTATGACAATATTGAAAATAATTTGCATTGCCTCTCTTCAGCCAGGTCCTTGCCTGGTCCTGAGAAGTTGCTTATCCATGAGATTATACAACAATTGAAGCGTTTGCAGACAAGCTTGTTGGTGTTCTGATGTATTCATGTAACTATGTTATGTCTCAGAGTTTTTATCTGCAAAGTTGTCAGTGAGTTAGAAATACTAAGCCAAGGCTAAGCCATGTTTAAACTACCCTTTTGATGATGGAGCATGGAAAGGGTAGCTTGAACGTGGCAATAGTTTTGTTTATTACAAGAAGGGTAGTATTAAAAAAAAACTATGAGTCTTATTTTTATTAACAATCAGCCTTATTGGTTACTATTTTATTTAATTGTTTATGCTTTTCTTATTACAGGGTTTTGGTATATCTAAAGCGCATAACTTGTAATATGCAATAACAAACATGTATATTATCAGGATCACATAAATACAAGATGTGAGAGAAGACAACTTGTTAGGTTTGTATAAACAGGGCTCATATTTACAAGGGTTCTCTGACTTCTATACACACTTTTACATGGTAATGAAGTCTGATTTGCAAAGCCAATTGTGTCAATCTCTAGCATCAATAACATTGACTGCGCAGCAGTTTACCTGCACAGAGTACATAATTAGCTGAACCAAATTCTTCTTGCAAATGACTGCATATCTCCTGGGTGGTAGGTGTGTGAAAACAAATCAATTAAATGGGGAAGTCTGTTAAATTCTAATGCTTTCCCCAGATGTGACTTTCATCCTCTGATGCTGCCACCTCGTGGTGATTTCAGGTAAAACACACAGCTTTGGTTTTAGAATCAATGGATGAAAACCCCTCTATGGGCTCTATTATTATTATTATTATTATTATTATTAATAATTATAATAATAATAATTAACAGTATTTATATAGCACCGTCATATTACACAGCGCTGTACATTAAATAAGGGTTGTAAATGACAGACATATACAGACAGTGACACAGGAGGAGGAGATGACCCTGCCCAGAAGAGCTTACAATCTAAGAGGGCTTTATTTATAAAACAAGGAATCTGACATTCCCACAAATGAGGGAATCAATTACTGCCATTATAACTCATGGACCTGGAAGATTCCCACCAGGTAATGTTTGAGGGAATGTCTGATTCCCTGCTTTATAAATAGAGCGTCATGCGTCTAATATATTTTAGATGTTGCATATTGCAAATGTAAAACCATAATTGATTTTAATTTTATTATTCTTTGTCACTATTATACATAAACATTTAATTTACAGAAGGCACATGTTGGGTGAGCTCAGGACATAAAAAGATCTGATTTAACACACAGTCTGATACTTTGTCCTTTCTTGGAAACTAAATTATATCTTTTACACATTATATAGCTGGGATGATTTATCTAAAAGAGACAAAATTTTAACTTATTCAAGTAAAGGTGTTTTTTTGATTACTTAGTCACTCGAAATTTAAAGCGTACCTAACCTCAGAACTTTCCCTTTACATAAAAGGGTAGACAACTCGATTGTAAGCTCTTTGGGGCAGGGTCCTCTCCTCCTCCTGTGTCACTGTCTGTATCTGTCTGTCATTTGCAACCCCTAATTAATGTACAGTGCTGCATAATATGTTGGCACTATATAAATCCTGTTTATTAGTAATAATAATAATAATAATTAACCTTTTTATTTCAAGTAAAAATTTTGTTTTTGTTATTTTAAGTGCAACACCCTTTTTTTTAAAAAACAAAAAGGGTGCAGCACCGCTCCTTTAATTCTCGATTGGAATCAAGAATGAATGGGAGCGCAGAGCCGCCTGGGATACGTACGTCACGCATCCCAAGAGGCTCTTGGCTGCTCCTTCTGCGCATGCCTGAGCATCTCAAGCATGGGCAGAAGGAGCCCTTTCATCAATTGGTAAAAATAAAGCCTATCTCACGCATGCATAGTGAGTTTGGCAAGTATTTTCCCAATCTCTGTCACTCAATCTCGTGTCTGTGCAGTGCAAGATCGGTTGACGTAGGAAGAAGAACACGGAAAAAGAGAGAAGAAGATGGCGGCGCCTGGCGCTCTCTCTGTGCCGGGCCGAAGACAGATACTGGGATGACGCAGGACCTGATAGAAGGAACCTCCCGACGGATAGACTGATCTGCCGGATTGATGGTAAGTGTGACTTTGTTGTTTTGGGTTAGTTTTGGGTTTACTTCTTTAAGTTCCATAGAGTGTAAGCTCAGATGTTTAAGGTCCTCCTCTTCTCTTGTGTCATTGTTTGTGCATTTATGTCATCTACAGCCACTGTTTATTTTATGCACTTCATAATATGTTAATGCTTTGTAAAAAAAAGATAATACATTATAATATTGCTAATATTATTATAATAGCAAATATTTATTTTTTGTGAATGCACTGCAAATGTCACATTCAAGGAGAATAGCACAGTGAGAAAAAATTCCTACTAAACATTAGATGTTTGTTGACTACTAATTGATTCATCTGCAGATGAATGTTTTAGAGACATGTTTTATAAATATGGTAATTCGTTTTATAAATGATTATGTAACTGGCTGAACTTTCCTTGTATTCCTTACCTTCATTCTTACACAGTTGTACAGCTTGTTTGCTTCAGAAAGAACATGAAATGTCCTTTCAGCAATAAAATTTACTTACCTGCCTGATTGCAATTTTTTATTTACCTCTTTATTCACCCCTCCTCACTCTGTAATGGGTGCTGAGATCTTCACCCAATCCTCCTCTGGCTTCAAGATTTTTGGCCATCTTTGTTGGCCACTTCACAATGATGGAACTCCCATGCACATGCAGTCTGCATGCATAGCCCAGTGTACATTGCAGAATAGATTGCGAATAGGCAGGTAAGTTTGTTTTATTGTGAAGAGACACCTCCTGTTCCTTCTGCATTAAAGAACCTGTAAGCCTCCCATGTTTTCCTATTTACGTTTAGTACAGCTGTAAAGAAAAGCAAGAATAATGTACATGGTTGGAGTAAGAGTGCATGTGCAGCACAAGTCCACACCACTTGTATGGGGTAGGTAGAGAATCTGTTTTTTCCTGCAAAAGCCTTCTCTTAAATGTGGATTTATCATATATCATGTATTGAACAAGTTGTTAAACAGTAGTGCCCCAGTGATACTTAAGTAGAATAATTACCAGTGGTATTTAATAAAAGTTACATGTACAGATTAGTGTATGAAGCATACCCATTTGCACTCTACAATTCTGACTGGCTACATCTAGACAGCAATGAAGTCATTATGGTGGCTCAGTGGTTAGCACTCTGGCCTTTGCAGCGCTGGGTCCCAGGCTCGAAACTTTGCAGGACACTGCATGGAGTTTGCAGGTTCTGTCTGTGTCTGCCTGGGTTTCCCCATGTACCCCCATTTCCTCCCACATTCCAAAAATAACATGAAGTTAGGGTAATTGGCTTCCCCCCTTGCAAAAAAAATTTACCTTAGACTGTATTAAAGTCATATGACTATGGTAGGTACATTAGATTGTGAGCCCCTTTGGGCTGGAGTTGATGCAATATAAATTGTGTGAGAATGTTGTACACAACTTGACACAAGTCTCTGCATAAACAGTTGAAATCTGTATCATACAGAGCTGCAAGCTTCATAGTAATCAACAAAAAGTTATACTCACTTGGTTCATGCAGTGACAGTATAGTTAGCAGCATGCATAAGTCCAAACAAACGTTAGGTCCCCAGCACTCATAAGAGAATTCTTGTTTCAATCTTTTATTGTGCCATTATCAGGTTACCATTTTTCCCCAAAGAAGGAACACTGGAGTGACTCCAAAATCTTGATAATTTACAGTGCCAGATCATGACAATAAAGAATACAGAAAGACCAAGATTTCCTTAAGCGGGCTGGTGACTTATCGTTTGAGTGCTTCTGGATAAAGGGACGTTATTGAGGATGTCTTGTGTTCTGCAGGCAAGGATTCCCTTTGGGACCAGGGACCATACACAAAATTCAAAGTATTTAGGACAGTTTTTTTCAATCTTTTTACTCCTGAGGACTTCTAAAATATTTTTTGGTGTTATGGAACCTTTTCTATAATAAATCAATTGGAAAAGTGCCAATTCTGTTGGTTGCCAGTGAATGTTCATTAGTGGTCAGAATGCCACTTTTACAGACAGATAAAAAGATAATTGGTTTCATGCCGCTAACTCTGCTAAGTGGTGTTGGCACCGGTACTATGTAGGCATCGTCTTATGGGAGGTCAATGAGCCACTGCTGAATGAACCCCTGGCAACTTTTGGAGAAACTCAAGGATTCCATAGAACCCTGGTTAAGAATGGCTAATTCAGGAGCTTGGTGCTTCCCAGTCTGTGATAAGCTTTATATCTAGCAATACAACAACATGAACAAAAAAAAAAACATAGCATCCCCCATGCTGTTTTAAATGATCAATACCAACAGGACACATTTTCTGGGGCTATGATGGAATTAATACCTTTGCTTCCAGCTACTCAATGGTCAGCAAGCCTTACCTCTAATAGAATAATGTTGCCCGGGATCAAAGCTGATTTACCTGCAGATCAAGCTGTATGTTTGCTAATAGAGCTGTGTAGATTACAAGATAAAGCATCAAACATATCACAGCGCAAAACCATTGGGGCACCTAACAGCCTATAGTCTGTGTTCACTGATTGCAAATTTATTTGCAAAGAGATAAAAGAAAATCATTCCTTGTTTCCTGCTTATGGTAGGGGTATTAGAGAAAGGGGGATGATTGGTAAATCTTCTGTAAGATATATATTTAAAATTCCATAACATGCCACAGAACAGAATGTACTGTCCCATACATTTTCAGGGTTCTCCCCAGGCACTTTTAGCTGGGCGCACCACCCGGCACATTTCAGCACCCACCCGGCTGTTTTTGGGTGGTTACCAAAGAGTTTGTTCACGATACAGGGGCTGCCACCCACCTAAAATTTCTTCCCACCCGGCTTTTTCTGGGTTGAGCACTGCATTTTCCATAACCTGAAACAACTAATTAGACTTCAGGTTATTGTAATCAAACTAGCAAAATAAATCTGATTGGCTCCTTTGGGTTACAGTAATGAAATGAGAGATGAGAAATAAACCTGACTGAGTTACCTGAATCAAATTAGTGAGAGAAGAAACTTTATTGGTTCCTTTCATTTAAAACTTTTTCACTCAATTTCAGAATCCCCATCACTGGCGTTTTAGCATTTTTGTTCAAGTGGTGCATCAGTAGTGGAAAATCAGTTAGAATTTTGGAGGCCTTACATGTGAAACCAAAACACTCAAAAGGGGCCGCCATTAATAGAAAGGTTGTGTATTTTAGATAAAGTAGAAAAAAGTATTGTCGGGGCCTTATTGCTAACCTGCTTTGAATTGTAAGCTTTCTTTGGTATGCAATAAAAGAAAAGACAAATCATTTTCAACCATTGTGAAGGCCGGCACTATTACCCTTGTGGGCTGCCAGTAGCTCACCACCATAGTGAAAGTTGCATCCAAAAAAATTGCCAAACATTCGTTCTCCAAAACAATAGGAAGACAGATTCAATGTCACAAAACCTGCATCCAATGATCCCATTCATTATTTGTATTCCCTGCATTGAGTAATAAAGGTTATAAATGATATTTTAAATGATTAATCAAATAATTGTTAAAACACCGGTAATGCTTTTAAAATGTGTTTATTGTTTGACCTTTGGTGGATCTAGTCCACAATTTTATTGGGATTGTGGCCATTCTCCTATATTGAGCATAATTTCCCAGTTAGGGTAGAAGTCCTACCAAATAATAAAAGACTGCAGTCCAAGAGGCATAAAAAAATTAACAAATAACACTTACACTAGGATTTCTGTAACAGAGAAGGGATGCGCATGAAATATACAAACCTCATAATAAAAACAGGAGGGTGCTAATGGTCTAGAACGTAAAAAAACAAGGTCTTGTAGTGGTAGTGGGGCACTCACAGAGTGCATACCAATAGGAACATTAACACAGAAACGTATTGTGTAGCACCGTCCATAGGTCTCGAGTTGTCATGCAATATTAAGAAAAAGTACCAAGCCTGCAACCAATCAGAGGGCTGGAACTGTAAAACCCCCAATGACATCATAGCGCTGTTATGAAATTAAGAGTTTTACTGCCCTCAAACACATATTTAATCTCAAGACATAGCATAAGAAGGAATGTGAACAAGCCTTGGGCAGTGAATGGACATACGACCTCCAAATGTATAACACAACCTCAGAATGTAATCGAAGCTTCAGAGCAAGAAACACAAGATATGCCTGATGGTTACTGAGGCATTGGTTTTTGTAATGGTGTGGCCACAATGCTCTTGTAGGTTTAGTATGTATACAATTCATAGAGCACTGTCAATGCATTAGGAAAATACATTACATATATTGGGATTACTTATTTTTTTGCACTAGAAGTGCATAAAGGCAACTTGTTTGGTGATTTTACCTTGACCTAAATGCGCTGGAGAACTAAAGCCTCACACAAGGGCGCACTTTCCAATTCCTTAATAATAATACTGATTGGTCTTCCATTGTAAAGTGGTTTAAACTTAAAGGATAGCTAAACTCAAGACCAAAAATGTTATATATTGAGGTTTACCAATCCTTACATGTAGTGGGTGCAGTAGCTGTTGATTGTTTCAGGCTAACTACAGAACATTTCTGTCCTATGTAATAGTAATAAAGAGAAGGAGAAATGTTTGAACTCCAAATGAGCAAGGCAGCTGCTCCTCTACAGATACAGAACAGTAAGTACTGTCACCCTAAAAAAAAAGTGAGTTACTGGTATAATCACCAGGTGAAAATAAAGGAAAGACTCTGTAATATGGAAACATATGCAGCCACCACATTCATGAGCACATGCAATATAACATTTTAGTTCTTGGGTTAGGATATGCTTTCGGGGAGTTTTCCAAGTCTACCAAGATCTGTGCCTTTACTAAGAGAAGTACCTCCGTACATTCCATGTGTTTAGAAGGTTTTAAATAACACAGTGAATGGAGGTTCTCTGAAGCCACAGGAGCAAATGTGGAGGCCTCTGATGAATACAAGACATGATGGCTTCAAGAGAAGTGCATGATGGTGTCATTACACTACCCCTGGAATGCAATATTCTTGCATCCAGACCCAGATCATGAGGAGTATGCTCCTGGTTGATTATTCCAGCATGTGACGTTTAATAATGGTGACCCTGTGCTGAGAAAACCTCTATTATTCTTCTCAGACAGGGTAGTCAAGGAGTTCCAGACAGCTGGTCTGGTTATGAACTGGTCCCCAAGGAAGCCTCCTTCTCCTGGTTAACATCAGTTGAAAGAAATAGCTAGATATGATTATGAGAAGACTTCCTTGGTGACTAGTTTGTCATTGGACATAGAAGGCAGCCTGGTTCCTCCTTTGATTTTCCAGCACAGCTGAATTGAGACCAAATAAACCTGGAACTTACCAGTAATTTCAAATCAATCAAGCACCATCCAAATCCAAATAAATGACATCCTATAATGGCTTTCAACTATAGAAGCATTTGACTCATCTAAAGTAGCTTAAAAAACATGTACAGGGTTAAAACATTCCTGTTATTAAGTCATTGCAAGTGGTCAATGAATGCATTTATTGACATTTGGATGCTGCTGCTTTTTCTTCCTTCTAGTTGTTACCCCGCACATGACGTGCCTGCCCATTGTGATACTCGATGCTTTATAAGGCTGTTTGTAAAGTCATCTAGGTCAGAGCAAGTTTTAGTTGCACGAAATGGCTGAATAGTCAAAATGTTGTTCAGAGTTTCTAATTGTCCACATCATACCCCTGCACTGGAAGGACGACCTTACAGCGATGAGTCCTCTTCCAAAATCATTGATACCAGAAAAATGCATCTGACCATAAACCAGTACATCTGGTATGTGGATCTTCTGCATTTCTCCATGTTCCAGTTCAGTGCACAGTCTCCTCTGAGTTTATTACTTGTGGTAGGACAGGTGTATTGCTTTGAGGCAATTCTTGCTGAGCCCTTGACGTTAGGGGCACATCTTCTGAACATGAATCCCCACTATCTACAGTAAAAGGTGAACCAGTGGCAGTCTGATTGTCCTGAGAGTCCCCATTCCTGGGAATGCCATTGGCAAGGTGTGTGGATTTTGTGGCCACAACGTTTAATGTCTGTTCTGTAACAATGGCCACCAATGGCTGGTTGCTCCAGTCTTGGTTCTCGCCTTCAGTTGACACTGATTGTGTGTGAGGGTTAGAGGTTGGAGTCAAACACCCAGTGGGGCCTTTTTCCTGATCCATACTAATTTCTTCTTCTTCCTCTTCTGAGTCAAGCCCAGCACATCGTCCACTGCGTTCGGAGGCAGAGAAGTCAGAATGTACAATGACATCTGCCTCCACTTGATTCTGAGATGGATTTCGGTGATTTCTTCCAATGTCGACCTGATGAGATGTAAAAGTCATATAAATAAATATCTTTATTTTGTCATTTTAGGGCCCCCCAAGTACATATATTAATTAGGTTATATATGGATGGCTTTCTTGGGGCACCAAAAAAAACTGATTACCCTACTACCGAATGTAATATTAATTGAATAATATCTCATGGAGTGTAAATCCCCTCCTTTCCCTTACTCGAACTTGACTAGCTAAAGTGTGTGAATCACAAAAGTGGCTGAGCAAATCACAAATCCTTTGCCAGAAATAAAACAATATTTATTTCAACTATTGCCAATACCCTAGGGCCTTCCAGTGGATCAATAATGACCCCGAGTCCAAACGGAGGGGGCAAACTTCGCCAGTTGAGAAGGGTTTCCACCCTAAAGGCAGTTGCAGGAAGGGCGAGTTGGAAGACATTCCCCCCGGTGGTGGACTTGGGCCCGTAGGAGAGTAGGGAGCGCAAGCTCCTTCCCAGAGAACGCCCAGCCCATCCACCCTGGCAGCGGAGTTCACCTATTTCTCCAGTAAGTGGACTGGCCTGGGATTCAACTGCAGATCTCACCTCCAGGGACCATGAAAAAAAAAGAATAATTTGCTGATGTCTAATAAATTTTTTCCTTTTTTTTGTTGTGGTGGACTGGCCAACAAAAGACAAGATTTTTGGTTAGACTATGGAAGGATTAAAATATTTTTTTTTCCATCTCCTAGACACAAGAGAAAAACTTATTACCACTGCAAATTTTACACCTAGAAAGGTAGGACCATGTTTTGTGATGTGTCTTCATGGATACTTTGTTCTGTTCTAAAATGTTCTGGTCTGTAGCTGGTACTGTTTCGGTATAATTGGTATATTTTGGTTCCATACCAGGGTTCCCATTGGAACTGGTGCGTTCCTTACTTCATAATCTACTTTATTTCTGTACCTCTGTTTTGGACCATATATTCCACCATGTGAATCTGATTTTATTATAAAAAGAATGATTAAAAAAAGTAGAAAGCTAGAAAAGTGACAGAAGAAAAAACCCAATTGGCCCTTCAAGTCTCGTTTTTTTTATAATTTTGCTTTTTGTTTTGTCTTAACCTTTTTGTCTAGTAGATCTGTATTAGATCCAAGTATGTTTAATTCACTTACTGCCGACCCACACACTACCTCTGCTAAGGTCTGATCCACGCATAATTATTCCTTCTGTAAAACTTTCTAAGGTTAGTTCTAATTTTTCCAACTAATTCATATATATCTGCCGCAGGAATATGGGCTGGGGCCATACTGCACCATTCATAGCTTTAGGCAGCCCATTCCCCAAAGCAAAAAAAAAATTGATGCAGCATTTCTGGCAGCACAAACACACTTAAGGAAGTAAATTGCTGCAAATTGCATTGCACTGCAACATAAATGCGCCAAGAAGGTGCACTGCGATGTCATTAAAAATAAATAACACTCATCCCATAAATGCACAGTATGCTCATTACCATGTGTTGCATAATGTACTTGTTCCTGTAGGGAATATGTGTGAATTGGCCAACTTTCCAATACTTCCTCACTATCAGCCTCACTGTCAATGGTTACTGGAAGAAGTATATGGGGTGAATGACCTTATTTAATCAAAAACACAAAAAAAATGATTTGGCTTTAGATACCCTAGGAGTGGTGCAGAAGAAGGAAAGGTTAACAAATTGTATGATAAACAATATCTTCATTGCACAGACAGTCAATAAAAGCAGGATAGTGTATGGTGAGAAACATGTTACAAAGCTTTATTTTCTCGTCACAATTTACCTTATGACTTTCGTAGGTAATATCATGTAGGACCATCCTTATGCCTCCGTAAGTCAAGTGGTTTGCAGAACCATTAGCAGCAAGTTCTCCTGGTATCGTTTCTGCATAACTGGTGATGTGATTTGCCCAGTTCTGGGTGACTGATCCATTCCATGATGTCTGTATAACAAAGAAAATGTATGTCAGACAATTAAATTAGTTATAAATCCCAATTAAAAAAAAATTACACCCAATACAGCCCCTGGATTGGCTATTTCAGTTGTGCAGTGCCATCTACTGATAAGTTCTGGTACTACTGTTTGACTCACATATGCTAATTAATGTGTAACAGAGGGTCGTAGAAACAAAACAACCGCCAACGAATCCAGAAATTCTTGATGGATATGAACACTGCCAAGGTAATGAAGTACAAAGCGTCCCTTACGCCGGTCATGAGTGTGTGCAACCTACTAAACCAGCCATTCTCAGCCAGAGATCTGTGGAACCCTAGGGTTCCTCAAGGTGTTTTTGGGGGTTCCCTAAGCTGGGACCTACTGACCTTCCATCTAATGATGTCTGCATAGCTTAAGATCCAATGTGCTTGGAAGAACCTTCAGCATGGCACCAATGATCTTTTTAACTGTCTGTACGGATGATAATCTGGCTACCACTGTAAGGGAGGGGTGGACTTTTACCACTTAGCTCCAATAATTCATAATACCGGGGTTCCCCATGACCTTTGAAATATTTCAAGGGCCCCTCTTGGGTAACAAGTTTAAAAAAACTGTACAAGACCATTTACCACCATCAATATATATATTATTACGAACCAATATTTTTATTGAGGTTCATGTTCTGAGAAATATACCTTATATATCTAGAAAAATACCAGGGAAAAATTACTATTGTACGCTTCAGAAAGGAAAGTGAACCTAAATAGATCACTGCACATTAAAATACAGTGCAGGTCCTTGCAGGTTGTCCTATATTCATTCATATTACACACCTTCATCTTCAGTTGGTTCTTGTCTTCTGATGGAGGGTTGGAGACAAGACCACCTATAAGCTCAGTGATCTCTGGGACAGGAAGAGAAGGGGTATCTTCTTGTCGGGCAGGCATCAAGGTCTCCAGCTCATGTGAATCCTGGCAGTGATTTTGGGAACAGGACCCCTGTCTAGCCCTCTGATAGGAAGATGGACCTCTGTTAGAGCGGGGACCCAGTTCAGATCCTGAATCCCTACAAAACATAAAAAGTCCATGAAATGAAAAGAAAAATTTATTCTGCCATATAATCAATAAATGTTGAAAATATAAATTAATTTAAAGTAATTCTTCATTTACGAGCATATGACAAACATATTTTATAAAACAGTAAACCCCATCGCAGACCCCAGAGAATTTAAAAGCTAACATGACTTGGATCTCTTTCTAACAATTTCTGGTTAATCATTTTTGCATATACAGTCGGTCTCTGTCTTTCTATTCATTATTGTTTATATGCTATTAATATATATTATGAATACATGTATTATTCTAAATAGGGAGATGAAAATATTGTATAGTATTATTATACATGACAAATATATTTGCAATATAATATATTCCTTATTTTCAAGTTTGTGATATCTCATGTAATTAGCTAAAATTTACAATTGAAAAAAAAAAACAATTTATCAGTTATAGTTATAAGACTGACAATGTTAGCCTAGGTCTACACGGACTGTTTCCCCAGCGTTTAACCTGAGGCTTTAAAAGGCCATGTTTAAAATTTCAGGCATTTTAACGCTTGCCTTTAAACTGCTGGAAAACGTCTATGCCCAATTTTTACCGCCATTATGTTTTCAAGCGTTTATAACCACAGAAAAAAGCCCCCATTGAAATCAATGGACACCCTTACCCAACTCCGCATTTCAATTTTTAAAACATTGCAAGGAGCGTTATCTATACCACTCAAAAACGCGCCTCAAGGAAAGGTCCCGGTGTAGATTAGCCCAGTGGAATGCATTGGGAATTTCAAACATGGGCTTTTAAAGCCTAAGGTTAAATGGTGGGGAAACATTTTGTGTAGACTAAGCCTAAATGTGCACTCCATGTGCAGCAATGTATTACATGTTGTGCAAAAACTTCAACGTTTTTTTTCAGCAGAAAATGCACCTTGATGCTCATATTGCAACCAAGCAATTTGTAGCTCTCCAAGAGTTTCTGGACAATTTCTGTGTATTTGGTCCTGTGTTTCCAAGAAAGTCCTTGGTTTTGAATGATAACCAAGCGTTCCTTTCGACTTCTGACATTGTCTGATGAAATGTTCATCTTTGATGAGCTGCCGAATCTGTGGACCATCAAACATACCGGCTTTTATTTTTTCAAATGACAGGCTAGGAAATTCCAAAATGAGGTACCTCATCTCCTTCAGTTGGATATCAGATATCTCCTTCAGTTGGCAAAGCTTTAACGAACTGCTTCATCAGATCCGGTTTCATGTGCAGAGGCGGGAATATAATATTCTATCAACAAGTGGCTCATGTAGAATGTTCGAATCACCTGGTTTTAGGGCAGATCTTGGAGGCCAATTCCCTTCCACCCAATGCCTCTCACGAGCTCTGCTGTCCCACTGCACAGATAACAGGGATACTTGGTGTATCCGCGTTGCTGACCAAAAAGGAAGCATACCATTTTAAGGTCAACACAGATGACCCAATTGTGTTGGTGATATTGCAACAACTCAATGTTATGTTATGGCAATACACAAAGCCACTGTCAGTTCTAAAGTACTGCAGAAATTTCTCTGGTTCGAAAGTACGATACCTTCATTCCTTTTTCAAGTAAGTTTTTCTCACGCAGTCTTGATGCTAGGTGTTCTGAAGCCTTCTTCGATAGTCCCAAATCACTTAACTCATGCTGATCAAATCCCTTACCAATAGAGTCATCTTCAATTTCAAACTCTTCATCATTGTTGTCACCCAGTTCATCACCATAATCATGTTCTTCAAGAGAGGATAGTGTAACGAAAACCGGCACTGGGATTTCATCTGAATGAGCCCCTGTGTGTATAGCCAATGATAGACTAGCATACTCTATGTTACATTTACTTTTCTTGTTATATCCTGAAGTTTTCACTATACAAAAGTAACAGTCACTGAAATGATCTCCTGGCTCTTGCCAAATCATAGGTATACCAAATGGCATCTTATCACGTGTTCCCTTTGATCATGCAATAATCATGACAAGCATCAATATTTTCAATGCCATAGTATGCTAATGTCTACCATGTAAAACATTTATGAACTCTGATTCTTAGGTTCTCATTTATTAAAGCTCTCCAAGACTGGAGAGGATACACTTTCATCAGTGAACCTGGGTGATTTATCAAACCTAGAAAGGATCTGGTACAGGATTGGAAACATTTGCTAACAGATGGCAAATTTCTTAAGAAATCCATTCCAGGTTTGCAGGATGACCAAGGTTCATGGATGAAAATGTATCCTCCCCAGACTTGGAGACATTTAATAAATCAGGCCTTTAGAGTACAAGTAGGTTTTTTCAGCAGATACTTTTGAAAGGCATTTTAGAAATGGTTCTGCGTTGCCTACTTATCCCTCATCAACAAACACTGTAATGCGCTTTGTTACAAACAATAGCGCATACACAATTTTGGTCCATTTACAGTAAGTGCATTAGGCAGCTTTTTTAAATGAATGGGCTACCTCAACGCAACACACATTACCATGCATCATAATGCACTTTAAAACAACAAACTGGTATAAATGACCTATTTTTTTTCTTGTCATGCAAACTTTATGATATATTACTTTATCTATTCATTGACAAAGAACAGGAAAAGGTTGTAAGCTTCCCTCTTGTCCTTGAGCTATTACCAAACACTGTCTAGAGTCGTATAATTGCCTCAATGCAAAACATATTACCATGCGGCATAATACAATGCGAATGGGTCCTAAAAATCCTTTCCTTTTTCTCTTCTATACACATTTTATGATTCATTACTTAATCCTGTGTTCATTATCAAAGAACAATGCTTGAACCACCCAACCTATGAGCCCCTGAGATATATTGCAGTTTTCAGACAGCAATCATTATTTTGTATAAATCACTAAAACCTGCAACTAAGAAGTCTTACAGCACTAATAGTAAGATGAGATTTATCTTTACATTGTTGTGTGATGCCGCAACTGTGTATGATAAATCATGAACATCTGTGCAGCATTTGTTACAGAAGTCATTTGTTTCAGGTTCTAACAATTGATCATGGAATTCTTTGCTCAGTCATACAACTACAAAATCACCTGTGTAATTTCACATTTATAACCGATTCTTTACAATGAAAAAGTGAGCTCTGATAAACCGATATGTCATAGCCTGACTGCGTAACCTCATTAATTCCAGCTGCAATATAGCGCAGGCCTCCTGACTGCAAAGAACCTTACACTATATTTATGATGTATTTAGGGCGTGATAAAATATCCTAATAAATTATTAACAATTTTTTTATTACCTAGTATTTATATAGCATTGATAGTCATAGTCATGTGACTAGCTGTCCCTCTAAGAGCTCACAATCTAATGTCCCTATCATAGTCATATGTATTTAATACAGTCTAAGGACAATTTTGGGGGAGCCAATTACCTAACTGCATGTTTTTGGAATCAAATAATTTAAATATTAAAATAATTTTCCACTAATTAACAAGGTAAAAGTAATGAAAATTATGCTGGGACATTTCTATAGTGCAGGAGGGAGGTATGGGGTGAATATAAGTAATGTTGGGTCATATAATATTTAAATTGTACAGAGATTTTAACATTCCATTGTAAATGTGCATGGTCAGTGTTAGACATGCTTACATACTTATTGTTAATTGTGCATTTTGTATGTTTTTATTGTTATCTCACCTCTGTTTGCCTTGTTGGAAACTTGCACACATACAGAGCAGGAGGCACAGGAGGCACAGGCAGACCCCGACAATGATTCCTGTTACAGAATTCATATCCAGGACATCTGCAAAGGAAGGACGTTGGAGAAAACACTTTAGCAACACCTTAAAATATTAAATTATAAAATATAGCGCCAACATATTAGGCAGCGCTGTATATTAAATAGGGGCTGCAAATGACAACAATTCAAAAATTATTATCAGACGCAGGTCTATACACTACTGAATCTCCATATTGTGGTATTCAGTGAGGCACTGTGGAGTCAGCTATAAAAATAATATATATATATATATATATATAAAATCATGGCCACAAATATTGGCACCCTTGCATTTATGTTAGAAAATGCATCACTTCTCCCAGAAAATTGTTTCAATTCACTAAACTCTGGTATTGTCATCTTTATTTCTGTTTGTATGGTATTATAAAATCTGATGACTACCAAAGGATTCTGGGGCGAAATGAAGGGACAAGTTTTAAAAAAGTTGGGTCTTTCAGCAAGACAATGACCCAAAGAATACTTGAAAAAGCACCCAGAAAGACAAAGCGATGGAGGGTTCTGAAGTGTCCAGCAATGAGTCCAGATCTAAATCCCATTGAACACCTGTGGAGAGATCTAAAGACAGCAGCTGGGAGAAGGAACCCCTGAAGTCTGAAGGACCTGGAGCTGCTGGCAAGGGAAGAGTGGTGCAAAATTCCAGTAGAGAGATGTAATAGACCTATTGTTACAGAAACGATTAGCTCTGTTATAGGATAGGATGAAGGTGCCAATAATTGTGTCCAGGTTATTTTTGAAATTTTGTATGGAATGTCCCAGATGTTCTCTGCTTTTTTGTGTTCTTCTAGTGCAAGCAAAAGAAAAAAAAACATGACAATACCAAAGCATTTGTAATTGCAACGATTTTCTGAAAAGTGCTGCATTTTCTGAAATAAATGCAAGGGTGCCAATATTTTTGGCAAGGCCTATATAGATATATGGTGTGCAGCTCAGTGCAATCTGAAGGTGCATTGGGGTGCCATTAAGAATTATTAATTATTAGCACTATAGTGCACAACATTTGTGATGCACATTATTGTGTGGCTGGGTGAATATGTGTGATATTGCTCGCCTTCCCACAGCACATATGTGAAAAGGAAAAAGGTAAGGTGGTGACAGGAAGCTTCTTTGAAAAGGCTTTTTTGTTTTTATAACTACACTACCACTATTACATCCCTTTCTTTTCTTTCTCTTCGCTGTTTCAGCAGCTGCATTAATGTCCGACTGTTTGGGAACAATTTATGTGCTGTATATTTATGGCTTGAAGATTATTTTATTAAACAGGATTTATATAGCGCCAACATATTACGCAGCGCTGTACATTAAATAGGGATTGCAAATGACAGACTAATACAGACAGTGATACAGGGGGAGAGGACCCTGCCCCGAAGAGCTTAAAATCTAGTAGGATTAAATCCACTAAAAATAAATGTTCAAGTATTGGTTGACCAATGACTAATACAATCACTTTGCCATTTTTATCTAGCCGTAGCTATGTCTGGGAACATTTGGAAGTCAGTGGACCTGGAATTGGACATGAGATGGGGCTTTTAGTGACACACAGAGCCAAACAGGCAAAAAATTGTTGGCAATAATCGCAGTTTGTTTTGAGTGCTGCAGTAAAATTGTGGCCAGACTTTTCAATGCAATTGACATACACATACTTTTAGGATTTCTAACTTACTAATGTACTATACAAATCCTGTGATTTGCAAACATTTTCTATAATGGAAAGCAAGACGTGTGTAATTCCTGGTTAGGCAATTCATCTTCCTGATTTAGCTCCGCAGCTTCCGGTCACCTCTGCAACTCCAGCTTTCTCTATGGAATGCTGTGCAGTGAGCAAAGAGATGATCCAAAAAGCAGACGCTAAACCCAAAGTATATCTGAACTGTGTAAATCACAAGAGTGGTTGTGCAAATCACATTTTTTTGCCAGCTCTACCAAAAAACTATTATTTATTTCAACTATTGTATGGCTATTTACTTTTCACTTAAATGGATGTAACAAGTCATCATGGTGTGTTTCCATTTGTCAGCAACAATGTACAGCTGATATATGAATTTGGAGTACATATTGCATTTACAGGGATGAAGAGCTTTTTGTCTACCTGGCAGTCTTGGCGGCAGCGTCTCCACCTCCACCACATTGGAATACGGCCCCCAGCCTGAAGATGTCTTAGCGCCCATCTTAAAATAGTATTTTGTTCCACTTTGTAAATCTTGAATTTCTGAGCTGAATATATTGCCTGGAATAAAAAAAAGTCATCTTTAGTAACCACAAACGTGGTAAAGGCATAATCCCTTTTCTAAACAATTCTAAAACTTAGAATCTTAAATCATAACGTGCACATAGTTTGGTTACTGCAAGTTGCAAGGTTGCTGCACAATCAGGGAAACTTTTAATATTTAACTTCCTAATATTGATAGTTTACTTGGTTTGATATCATAACAATTCAATATACAGGTAGTCCCCGGGTTACATGCGAGATAGGGATTGTAGGTTTGTTCTTAAGTTGAATTTGTATGTAAGTCGGAACAGGTACATAATTTTAATAAATGCAATTAGGACAGATGTTTTGTCTGAACATAAAATTAGGCAGCGTGGTGTCAGTTTCTGTATAAAATCCTCACAAACAAAGCAAAAAAAAACTTTATGGAGCCTAAATATTCTGTGTTTTGATATGCAAAAAGAAACAACTCCAGAGTTTGTCTTGGTCATTAAAGAATTACAATGTTGCAGATCAGCTCACCCCCCTAAGATCACCCACAACCTCAGCTGTGTTTAGCAAAAGATTTCTTCTGGAAGTTATGCAAACCTCCCCCTCCCCCATCAAGCCTTCCTCCTGCACACGATCAAGCAGGGAATCCTCGTTCATATCTAGGAGTCGTCCATTTATCGGGTGTCCTTAACTCGGGGACTACCTGTAGTTATCAAATTTTCCTAAATGCAAACGCCTTTAAACGCCTGCTGTTCTTCCCCCAGTCCACCAACCATCAACAACCACCCAACGCACCACCCCCAGACCTCCGACAATCAAACAACAAAACAATGACAATGCCTGTTCAATATGTGGGTAATATGTTAATCAAAAGTCAATTGAAAGTGCCCTAGGTATACACAGATTTTCTGTAATTGTGATGTTTTACACACATATAACAATGTATTGCTTGTTCTCATCTGATCCCTTGGACAGCCTGAAACAAGGCGGTCACAATCCTAGGACACTTCAAAAATATTTGTTTTCTACACGCTTTGCTCACCCCAAAGCGCTTTGTTAAAAAGTAAATAAAAGAGTACAAAAATACATGTCTGTGAGCATGTCAATGTGCGTAGCTTTTTATATGCATTATAGCAGGAAGGATCCCTTACTGAATAACCCAAACTTTATGCCCTGATTACTTCCATGGAGGTTTTGTAATATTTGTATTTATTACTATTATTGATATTATTATTAAAAAGGATTTATATAGCGCAAACATATTATGCAGCACTGTACAATAAACAGGGGTTACAAAAGACAGACAGATACAGTCAGTGACACAGGAGGAGGAGAGGACCCTGCCCCGATCACAATCTAAGAGGTGAGGAAAGTATCACATAACAGAAGGGAGATATGAAATGGTGGGTGAGTAGTGAGAGTTTCAAAAGAGAGTTTTAAATGAGAAGAAAGTAGGAGCAAGCCGAATAGGACGAGGAAGACCATTCCAGAGAGTCAGGGCAGCTATAGAAAAGTCTTGGAGCCGTGCGTGTGATGAGGTTATGAGTGAGGAAGTCATTAGTAGATCATTGGAGGAGCAAAGAGAGCGGCTAGGGGAGTATTACAAGAGCGGCTGGGGAGAGAACTACAAAGACATGCAGCAGAAGAGGAGCGGAGGGAAGGATGGATGAGTTTGGCTGCATGATTCATGATAGATTGTAGAGGAGAGAGTAGGGTTAGTGGAATACCAGGGAGAAGGACGTTACAGTAGTCCAGACGAGAGCTGATAGGAGTGTGTACAAGGAGTTTGGTGGACCCAGGGAACAGGTAGGGGCAGATTTTGGAGATATTGCATAGATGAAAGTTACAGGACCTGGAAATGTTCTGAATATGGGGGGTAAATGAGAGGGCAGACTCAAAGGTGACACCAAGACAAGTTAGACAAGTTTAAGGGGAGGGATAACAGTATTATTAACAGGAATATGTAAGGGGGAGATTTGGAATGTGAGGGGACCACCTGCTCCTCTGTCTCATTCCTAATCTTTTTTACAAGTCTAGATACTCCTTTTAATGCTAATATCTACTGTGGCATAAATGTAATTTTATTCATATTATTAATAAACAGTATATATATATATATATATATCACTAACATAATATGCAGCGCTGTACATTAAATAAGGGTTGCAAATGATAGACAGACAGCCCCGAAAAGCTTACACTCTAAAATGAGGGGGAATGAAAATTACTACATACAAAACAGAGGGAAAAAAAAGAAAATATTCCTTGTTTTCCTTATCTTTTAATGTAACACTCACGCACTAACAATTCCTTACCTTCCTTGGTTAAAAGCGTCCAGGTTTCATCAGGATGGCTTTTGTTGGCAGTGTACAAGATCAAATATTGAATGATTATTCCGTTTGATTCCAATGGAGGGCGCCAGTGTACCTGGACTGAAGAGTGTGACAAAGGTTGCAGCACCAAGTCAGCAGGAGGGGAGGAGGGTCCTGCAGGGAGAGTCACAAGTTAAATGGACTTTTGGCACCAGCTAAATAAAGTTCAAGACCAGAATAACAAAAAGACTGGTAGGATAACGGAAAGTTATGTGTGCATTTGTTAGACGGCATCTTTCTAATTAAATATGTTAATTTGCAAAAACACGAATACAAATATTGTGTAATGGAAAAAATATTGAGAGCAGATAAATATCTAAATTAGCACTTTCTAGTTTTTATAGGTGAGGCCCAAAAGCAATATTTGCAGCTATGTGATATAACATGCAGGAACACCATACGGGCAAAAGGTTTGGTTATCAATGCTACCTGTGTAGATCCCTGAAGAACATTAAAAAGTAATACACACAGGGACTAATGAACTATAGGAAATAAAATCAATCCGCACATATGAAAGTATGTTTGTAATTCTATCACAGGGTGATAAATGCATAGGGATGAATATGGGTCACACGGTAATGTTTTATAGCCAAACTTGATGACACCAAAAAGCAGCCATCATTGTCACCTTGATTATTTTATGTAAGCTGCTGAACTGAGCCCCCTTAAGAAAATACCTGCAGTGTAATAGAGATGTGAATCCCAGGTCTAGACATTCCATCTACAGTATTTATTAAAACTCCGTAAGACTAGATAGGATACACTTTCAT
>NC_092859.1:138445753-138448698 GCF_032062135.1 Pyxicephalus adspersus | reverse complement strand
AATGCTAGCATAGAAATGATCCAGCAGTGATTATTACAGCCATTTGCACCCTAAAGCATTGTATAGACATTAGATGATTGACGCTTGAAATGATCTTTCGTGATAGCTTTCCATGACAGACGGATGGACGAGCTCTGTACACACAGTGTTGTTCTGTTCAATTTAAGCAGCACCCCTCCTCGATGGGAGTGCACAGCGAACGTCCATCAGTGGGCCATGATGACGTTGGGTGACCACAGTACATATGTCATCATGACATGTGTACATAGTTAAGGAATGACCATGTTAAAATATTTAATTAGCAGACTGTAATAAAAAAGTAAAGTGAGAGTTACATTTTAAATAAAGGAAAAAAAGTAAAAGAGAATGTTACAACAGATGGAGCATTACCAGAAATTTTATTTTGCTAGTGCTTGAAGTTCCTCTTAAAATTGCCAATACATATAAAATAGGAAGTTACAGGAAGCGTTTGATAACATTCATGTATATGTATGCATTTAAATATTTATATATCTTCCTTATCTTCCTAAATGTTCCCATTCTACAACATATGCTCAATATTGTGTAGCCTATATCCACAGCTCACAGTACATTGGTGTGGTAGTCAGAATGCCTATTACATTGCTGTTCATTGGGAAGAATGTCACCCTTAGGCTCGGTACACGCGTCCAATGGTTCTCATCCGATACTCGGCTCAGGGCTGATATCGGACAAAAATCTGGCATGTGTACGGCGCCCATCGTCTGAGTGACCGTCCTGGCGGATCCACGGACGATGAACGATCTTAATGGAAGTGCAGGGGAGAGAGCACAGCCGGGTGCTGCTCCATCGTTCTCCCCCTCCCATGTCCAAAGAGCAGAAGGGTGCTGTATGTACAGAATTCGTTCATGCATCGTGCAGTCGTTAGCCATTGGAAAGGATCGTGAAAGATCCTTTCCAATGCCAATTATTGCACGTGTGTATGCAGCCTTACAGACAGCCAAATAGATCATTAAAATCAGTTAAGGTGACCTGAGAGGTACAGATTGCTCATTGCTCAAGGAACCCCCTAGTAACCTCCAGAGGAACCTTGGTTGAGAAACACTGCTCTAGGTACTCAACTCTTTGTTCTCTCCATTTTTTTTGGAGCAATTTTATGGCTAAAATAACCACATCAGATGGATGAAGTGGTGATGACCCTACCAGATCTTTACCTATAATATTTGGAAAGCCATTTAAAACTCCAGGATTCATGATTTTCTACCTCTTTTTACCTAGCTCTAACTCTATATCCTTTATACTACATACACCACTCCATTTACTGGAAGGTTTTCTTGAGTTCTCCCGGTGTAAAAATGTTAATATTCCAAAACTTGTATCTGGAAGAAATTTTATATCTCTGTAGAATACCTGTATGATATCTTAGTAGAGGTAAGTCCAATGGAAAGTTGTATAAATGCCCACTTATACAAATCACCTGTTCTACTGCAATCTTATTTCAGTTCTGACAATCTACTATTAGTTTGCAGTGCCAACTGAATTATTTCTTTTTACTTTAATAAAGTGACACTGTGAGGCATAATTTGTGTGGATGGGACCTCAATAAATAAAGACGTGTGATCTTCCCAGAGATACCAGCCCTTTACACCATTCCCAACACCATTGGGTTGGTAACACATGGCTAGAAGGACCTTTCCGTCTTTTAGTATCAGGGAATTTGTGTGGCAAGAGGAAACAAAGTTATTTGGAGGAACTGATGTTGCCCAAGCCAGGTGTATAGAGATATGTAACAAGGAATACATATATATTGCAGAATATGCAGAAAATATATTGTGTATCTTACTCACTATCTGGAAGGGTCATCTTTTCCACAATGTTACTGTAAGGTCCATCCACTCCAGCTCCATTCGACTGCACTGCAAACTCATATCTAGTATATGGTTTCAGGCCGGTGATCAGAATTTCCTCCAAGATGCTGAAAATAGAGAAAAAGTATAGTAATGATACTGCAAACTGTTGGAGAGTCTCATTCATTTATATGTCATTTATCAATATATAATATTCCCTGGGGAAAGTTAGCTTTTATATAAGAAAGCTGAAACATATAACAAAAATATAATGTGACAGTTTTCATTCTTTAAATATGGTGTCTGCATTCATTTCCCTTTATCAGGCCCTCCTATACTTTCACTGGTAACCCTTCCAGCAGCACACTTCCTCTCCTAAGGTGACAGCATGCACTCGCTGTACTGTATGTATAGAGAAGTAGCATTGATTAATTAAAGCCCCCCAAGACTGGAGAAAGATAGAATATCATGGGAGAACCTGGGTGATCCAGCAAACCTGAAATAAATTAGGTCCAGGATTGAAAATATTTGCAAACTAATAGCAAATTATTTTTAAGAAGTCCATTCTAGGTTTGCTACATCACATAGGTTCACCTATAATAGTTCACCTATAATAATCTTCACCAGTGGTGGAGAACTTTAAAAAATCTGGGCCATTGTGGTAAAACTACAGAACATCATCCCTTACTATGCTCATACCAAAGAGAAGGTTTTCTGTAGTTCAAACTGCGCAGGACCTGTGACACTGTCTAAAATAAGTGTGCACATGGTAGCAATGGCTTATTTCTTTTCTGCAATGGAAAGGATATAACAAATCCCTCTTACTAGTATTATTATGTAATAGACCGAAATTGAGCAAATCACCGATTTGAGTGATATGGCTCATATGATCTTGGCAATGACTATTATTATTACACAGTATTTATATAGCGCCATCATTTTATGTAGTCGTGACAGTCTCTCAAAGGAGCTCACAATCTAATTTTCCTACCATAGTCATATGTCTTTAATACAGTCTAAGGGCAATTTTTTCGGGGAAGCCAATGAACACAAGGAGAACCTGAAAACTCCATGCAGATAGTGTCCTGGCCAGGATTTAAACCTGGGACCTAGTGCTGC
>NC_092859.1:138444877-138445722 GCF_032062135.1 Pyxicephalus adspersus | reverse complement strand
GGGGACAGGTAGGGGCGGATTTTGGAGATGTTGCGTAGGTGAAAGTGACAGGACTTCCTCTCCTAAGGTGACAGCATGCACTCGCTGTACTGTATGTATAGAGAAGTAGCATTGTCACCCCAGAAAAGACATTGAGCCTGATTTAATAAAGCCCCTCAAGACTGGAGAAAGATAGAATATCATGGGAGAACTTGGGTGATCCAGCAAACCTGGAATAAATTAGGTCCAGGATTGAAAATATTTGCAAACTAATAGCTAATTATTTTTAAGAAGTCCATTCTAGGTTTGCTACATCACCTAGGTTCACCTGTAATAGTTCACCTATAATACTCTTCACCAGTGGTGGAGAACTTTAAAAAATCTGGGCCATTGTGGTAAAACTACAGAACATCATCTCCTAGTATGCTCATACCAAAGAGAAGGTTTTCTGTAGTTCAAACTGCGCAGGACTTGTGACACTGTCTAAAATAACACTGAAGTGTGCACATGGTAGCAATGGCTTATTTCTTTTCTGCAATGGAAAGGATATAACAAATCCCTCTTACTAGTATTAGTATTATTATGTAATAGACCGAAATTGAGCAAATCACCGATTTGAGTGATATGGCTCATATGATCCTGGCAACCACTAATATTATTACACAGTATTTATATAGCGCCATCATATTATGTAGTCGTGACAGTCTCTCAAAGGAGCTCACAATCTAATTTTCCTACCATAGTCATATGTCTTTAATACAGTCTAGGGGGAATTTTTTCGGGGAAGCCAATGAACACAAGGAGAACCTGAAAACTCCATGCAGATAGTGTCCTGGCCAGGATTTAAACCTGGGACCTAGTGCTGC
>NC_092859.1:138398154-138444182 GCF_032062135.1 Pyxicephalus adspersus | reverse complement strand
TAAAAAGTTTGAGAAACACTGCTTTATAGAAATTCACCGATAACCTCAGCCAGAAGCTAAATGTAGTATAAAACCCCTATGATAATCTTTATCATCACAAAGTATGTAAAAATCAATAATATACAGTGTAAACTCAGCAGGCGTGTGCAAAAAAACTTAATTTATGGATCGATAACTGATCAAATAATACTCAGGAATATTGAATTTTAGTGAATTGACAATATTGGATACTGTATGAAAACCCCATGGTGATTCTATTCTATGCCGGGGTGTGATGAGTGTTGTGTGATCGGTTATATTTACAGAACACATGTTTGCACCATGTCCCTGGGAGAACTGATCGCTCCTGAGGGCCCCTGCTGATACAGAAAGAGCACACGAGGACTGCAGCTAATATCTTTTTACAGTGGTGTGTTCAAGACAAAACAATTGTGTTTCTGTCGTAGGAAATAAACTGCAGCAGCTTCTGGTGAATGCTAATCAGGTTACAGCAGGCAGAGGATCTTTTCTCATTAGGAATGACAGTTTTTTCTATCTACAAGCAATATGTGATCATTAAGGAGGTTCTCCGCCTTACCTGCTGTGATAGGTGAACAGTGAGGCATTCTTGGCTCCCCAAGGCCCAGAACGTACAGTATAATTCACAATTCTACTGCTTATAATAGGCTTCCTCCATTTCACCCATACAGAGGTGGAGCTGTTAGGTTCCACCTGGATATGGCTGGGTGGCAGGGGAGGGATCCGCTGGGATTTAAAATCTGCAAAATAAAAAGATAGTCAGATTAAAGAAAAATCTTAACTATGGGTGAAAATGATTCATTTTAAACTGCTGCTTTGTAACACTATCATAGGACATGTGGGACAAAAATTATATAAACAGTTGATCTGAGAATACAAAATTTCATTTGGGAATACAAAGCAGGTTAAATGTGAACCAACATCGAGGAATAACACCCAACTGGTACTTGCAAGGAAGTTGTAGAGCATCTGCAAGTAGTTATTGTAAGTATTTTGTTAACACATTTGTGAACATGTACATAGATTACACAATTTCCAAGAAACACTTGAACACATTTTTGGCACAAAGATCATGTCAGGATGACACAAACAACTTATGACTGTTTATGCCAAGATTCTTTAGCTGAAACAAGTTTACGTTATGAACATTTTGGGACAAAATGGATTCTGCAATACAAGATAGAATTAGAATAATTCTCCGTGTTTTTCTTTGTTATAGCTCCTCTTTGTTCCTACACTGACTTCATTTATTAAATGATATGTGCTGATTTTCTCATTTAACAACCACATTACAAAAATATAAATACAGGTAGTCCCCGAGCTAGGGACATCTGACATATTGACGATTCCTAGATACAAACGGGGCTTCCCTGCTGGCTTGTGTACAGGACAGAGGCTGGATGGGGGAAGGGGGCGGTTTGCATGACTTGCAGAAGAAATCTTTTGCTAGGTGATCTTAAGAACTGAGCTTTTCTGCAACATCTCTTAACTCTTTAATGACCAGGACAAACTCTGCAGTTGTTTCTTTTTGCATATCAAAGCACAGCTTGCTCCAGAAGTTAATGATTGTCTTTTGTCTAGGCTCCATAAAGTTTTTTGCTTTTTTTTTGCTTTGTTTGTGATTATTTCACAGTGAGGATTTTATACAGTAACTGACACCATACTGCCTAATAATATGTAGAGACAAACATCTGTCCTAATTGCATTTATTAAAATAATGTACCTGTTCCAACTTCCAACTTCCAACAAATTCAACTTAAGAACAAATCTATAGTCCCTATCTCGTATGTAACCCGGGGACTACCTGTATAACATTATTATAAAAACAATACACACAGCCAGATAAAAATGATAATACCCAAGTTCCTATACTGCCCATTCATTAAAATGGGTGAAATCTTCTCCAGATTCTAAGGTTCCTTTGGCAAAGCCATTTTTTTTAGTCCTCACTGTCAGTAACCTACAGTATGTGCACCATTCAGTACTAACCCCACTTTAGAAGGCTAGTAGGAGATCCTTTGCTATTCAGTTTTGTATTTCAATATTTTTATTGATTTTTAAAAATAGAAATAACAAAAACATAAAAGAAAAATTATTTTTTGTACAAATAAATCATACAACAACAAGACATAAGTCCAAAGTAGCATAAGTGTCCTTTCGAGACACTTGTTTAAGGTAGGTTAGGTTAGGTAGTTCTCTGTAAAATGACTAAAGACAAGCATAGATCCTGGAAGGAAGCTTCAATCAAAAATTTAAATTACCAAAACATTGAAGACAGAAAGCCATAGAAAAGAACAATTCCAGATATGAAAAAAGGGGAAGGGAGGAAGGAAAGGGGGTTGGAGACTGTCAAAGTAAAATATGTGGGTATAGGTTAAGACCTTAGTAAGCCTTAAAGTGTATTACACCAGTTTGTATGATTTCCAGGGTTCCCAAGTTTGGTGAAACTTGTCCATTTTATCACTCAAGATGCTGGTGAGTTTGTCATTGACCAAAATCCACGTTAATTTTATAGATATTAGTTCCATAAGGATATCCCTCCTTTTCCAAGCCTTTGATAATGCAACCCTTGCAGCCATCAAGCTAGTCAGCATTAAGGCACAACTTTCCTCATGTGAGATACCTCAGCCAATAAAACACCATATCTTCTCTTGTTCCAATTATGATCCTATTTAATGTTTTCATAATTTCTCATTATTCATTAAGCTTAGTTAAAATATTTATATCTCCACCTAACTTAACCAGGCCAAGACCTTTTCTTTTTCAAATAATATTAAACCTTCTTGAGTTATAAGCATGTTTCCAATCCGAGTGTGGCATGAAATATTCAATCATCAAGTTCTATCTAATATGTATAGCTTGTATTATTCTCCATATAATACAAATGATATCTAAGTTCATAAATCTAAATATAGCTATTTTCCCATATGAATAAAATAGCAGTATAGTAAATTGGGTTAAGTGTCTAAATATAAAAGCAAGGACAAGAGAGGAGATTTTTTTGAGCTAAACATATTGAAGTGTATTAAAAAAAAAACAAAAAAAAACATAGAAACATCAAAACATGGACACATTATTTTAGTATGGGTTGGCCAACTCCCATTAGAAGTCATGGGGTTGGGGAATCCAACTAGACAGCGAGTAACTACTTAAATCAAAGAGCGTTTTAGCTGAAAGGTTATGAAACGTCTTGTAGCCCGACGCGTTTCGCCTATTGGCTTCTTCAGTGATATATAGATGTGGATAAATTGGTGCCCATTGGGTATATATAGGTGTGAAAGGGAAAAGTCTGATAAGTTTGGCTGGTGCAAAAAAGATCATGAATATATTGCAAAGATATTAGATTGACAATAGAGGAGGAGGCTGTTCCATGTGAATAGCAAGGCATGAGCCAGTGAACAAAAACATGTTCCCAAGGTTGAAGATAATGACTGGGATAAGAAGTGTATAGAATAATGACAGCCAGGGATTTACACCTAAGTAGTTACTCGCTGTCTAGTTTGGATACCCCAACCCCATGACGTCTAATGGGAGTTGGCAAACTTAACTAAATTAATGTATCCATGTATTGATGTTTAGATGGTATTTCTTTGTTGAAAAACACTTTAATATATTTAGCCTTTATTCATTATGAGAGCTGTCTGCAGGACCCTGCTAGTGGATATTTAAACAACAGAAAAGTGCTTGGACTTATACACCTGTGATACACCTGTACATATGTGATACACCTGTGCAAATCATGTAAGAACAGCTCAACAATCAGGTCTGAAATAAAAAGGGTCGCACAGCTACAAAAAGGTTTTGTTTTTGGTCCCATATCTGTATGTTTCTAATAAAGATGAAAGAAGTTTCAAGGATAAAATCTGGATAAATGTACAGAGATTGATGTTTCCACCATAAACGTGTCCTTCTGAGAAAGCCCCTGTGGGGAAACACGTCAAGGACAGTTAAAGTGTAAAAATAGTGAACATCTAATGACTGTACTCCAGAAAGAAACACTGTTACAAGTGTACTATGTTTTTAATTATATAACGGTAGAAATAAAAATCTGTAGAAGTTTTTATTGTTAAATTGGAGTTTTGTAAGTATTTCTATAAACCAAAAAAGTTCCATTGCTTTGGCAAAAAGGTTTTCCTTTTTCTTTTCTTTAAAATATTGTACCTTACAGGGATGTGGGGTATAGAAGGAAAAATATTTATCTTCATTTCCTTCTCTCCCTAATGTAGATTCACTCAATGCTAATATTTTTAGCCAAAAATTTCCTCTCTTCCCCTTTCTTATATATTTTACAAATTTCCAGAGGAGTTTAAACTTCAGATGATTATCTAAAAATACGAGTGGAATCTAACCACACTGCACTCATATTTAAGTGTCTAAAGAAGTGGGGGAAAAAAATATTAGGCAAAAAGAAAATATTCATAATAAATCTTCAATTTTCCACCAGGGGCTAAAATCTCCTTAGGTTGATTGAGAGATCCATTCTGTTCAAATCCACAAATAGATTCATATTATTATTGCTTGGCTATAGACCCTCAACAGCCAGCTGGAAGGAATCATACAGAAATAGACCATCTGGACCAATCAAAGAGGTCCCTACTCGGCAAATCCTACAAGGGGCACATAACTTTAGACAGTTAGCTTGTGTGAATATCTTTTCCTCTGATCCTTGAGCATCTGGTTGGGGAATGGCAGAAAACTTGAAAGGCTATAACTACGTTGATCGCAGTTATTTTTAACTTCTGGGAGAAGGATCAATTATTTCTTCTCAACCAGACACTTAAAAGTGGGAACCTGCTTCATCAAATCTTGCATTTCCAACATTTGCTCTTCTTATGGGTACCCTTATTTAAGAAACTCCTCTGCAAATAGTGGGATTCTTGCTACACGCTCAACAATCAGTTACATTTAAATGTTTAATAATGAATTAGTGCAGATGGCACAGTTATTTTACATTCCACATATGATGTATTCAATGGAAAACAAGCCACGTGCTGGACTTCTTATCTCATCCTCTTCTTGCTCAGAGTTGAAAAAGCCTAAATTGAGACCGTTAGTTATTTAAGGGGGATTATTGTGACCTCAACCCTTAAACAGAGATCTCCACATCAAGCTTGTAGGACTGGGACGATGTCTTCAGATGAGTAATGGCGCTTATCCCTATATTCTACAGGAGTGGTTTTCTTTTTGCAGTGGAAAGCATGATTCTACCTGTTCTTCTCATTGGTTGCACAAATTTTGGGATAGAAAGTAAAACCTGGAGAGAACATCGGTTGTACCTTGGTTGCAAATGTTTCCTCACAAATGTCCTACCCACCATCCAATCACCAGGTTAGAGTAAATGGGCCTGATTTATTAAAGCTCTCCAAGGCTGGTGAGGATACACTTTCATCAGTGAAGGTGGGTGATCCAGCAAACCTGGAATCGATCTGGTCCAGTAAGAAGGACATTTGCTAGCAAATTACTTTGGCGAAAGCTCTGGATCACCCAGCTGTACTGTGGAAAGAACATTCTCTCAAGCTTTGGAGAGTTTTAATAAATCGGGCTCTATAAATCATTGCAGTGTCCTCTGGATTTGATAAAGAAGAAACACTTTCCCATGCAAATCTGTAAACTGTTTATGCAACTGGCTTAGTCTATAAAAAAGACCTGACATCCCTGAAACTACTGGAGACAAAACAAACCTGTGACAGGCAGTCTGCCAAACAGTATATAATAGTAGATAATTTATGTAGACCATTGGGTGTATGTCCAACAGACAATAATGCAAAGTTTTAAAGCCAGGAACCAAGTTAATTTTCTCCGTTCACAGAGCTTAGCTAATTTATTTTTCAAGACCCTATTAGGTCTTTCAAGCTTGCCAGAAAACTGCAAATGGTTAGGTACATGCAAATATTGCTGGATCTGCAATCCTTTAAGCAACCTCATCAAATTCTTGCCCGGTAAAATAGCTGTTATGCGCAGATTTGATCACATCAGTCAGACTAAAACCACATACAATTTCAGATATAATTTTTAGCTTTGTTCACTGCTATAGCAAGTAACAGGCAATGCTTCAATCAATGAGAAAAACATGTCGGCACAAAATTACACATATTCATATATACCACATTTTGTAGGTATTTTGGAACATGTAGATTCTCCAATATCTCAGGATTATGTTTAATACAAGATATACATTTTTTTTGCAAAATGTGGTGGCATGTTGTGGAAACCATGGTACATATTACTATTTATCTGGTTCCATATTCATTCTCCCACTGGAGAGATAAGAGGCGGAATGAGTTATATTTGCTAATATTACAAATAAACTTGGATGATTGCACAATCTTACATCCAAATACCCTCCTTAGGAGCACCCCAGTCACTGTAAGGAATTGGAAATGTTGTCTCTTTCTTTAATTGTTATTATTCCTACAGCCTATATTTATGCAGAGTCAGCACTTTCATCTCTGCAGAAATGATATCCTTTACTTTCCGAGGAGCCTGATATTTGAGATATAGCTTTCAGGAGTTGGATTTTATCTAATAGTTTTCTAATATGGCAAGATTTAGGATTTTACCAATCGAAGTTAGGAAAAGATTTTGCTACTATCCTTTGCTAATTTAAATGCTTTAATCAAATGATTTACCATCAAATAAATTAAATAATTAGGCACTCTGAGCTAGATCTAATGTTTCAGAATACAAGATATAATTTTATGTCCTTCACTTTCATATGCTCTCTCAGTAATAGATGGACAAAAAACTTATTTTAAACTTGCACTCCCTCCACTTACTCCCCTATGGTATAATCCTGAATTTCCTCCAGTTTGTGAACCGTCCCAATTCTCTTGGCGGCGGAACGAAGGATTTTTCAGAATCAAAAATTTTCTTGATGGCAAGGCCTCTCCCTTCCATATACAGAAATTTTCCTTATCAACAAATCAGGTCCTTTATTCAAAATAAACTTAAAGGGTTGAAACCACCCTACCAGAGTACGGGATTTGAAAAAACTGCAGTTTTATACCTGAATCCAAAGGGAGGATATCAGTAGTATATAACACTCTCTTCTCACACGATAAGGAACTTTCCTATATGAAACAATGGGACTCGGAGGTGGAGCAAAGCGCGCAAAAATGGCAGGATCTATCAGTGTCCATTTCCAAAATATCTCTAAAGACTTCGATAATAGAGGCCAATTATAAGGTTTTGATGAGATGGTACCTGGTCCTGGTTAGGATCCATAAAGCCAGTCCTGGTTTCTCTCCTCTTTGTTTTCGATGGTGGTCGGTGGTCAGACCGGCACTGTACTCCATGCTTGGTGGGGATGTCCTAGGAATCAGAGATTTTGGATCCACATTTTCAACCTAATATGCTGTCACCCAGGTAAACATCCCGAGGAAAATAGCAAAACTTTTTTCAAAATTAGAGGATATAGCTCCAAAACAGTTACCTAGACTAATTTATTATATCCTGCTAGCTGCTCGGATTACCATTGTTTGCTATTGGAAAGCTACTATTATTACCCTTGAGTTCACCAAAAACAAACTTAACTGGATAATGGTCAATGTCAAATTGACCTATACTCTTAAAAACAATCCCAACAAGTTCTACAACATATGGGACCCATGGTTAGATTATAATCATGTATAATTCAATCAGGGAACACCGACCCTTCCCTACCCCCCACTTTGTGTACCCCTTAACTCCTTATCCCCCCTACCTATTTTTCTCCTAATTTTTTTTTCCTAAATTTAAATTTTTAATGTTTACAAAGAGGGTGAATGACTAAAAGGTACCTCTACCCACCAACCTTTATGATCTCACTCTAAACTTGACATGCCTGCATACCTCACAAGTTTTAAATCTGCAAATAACGCTCTTTTTGTACTATTGCACTTATCTGTATTATATTTTTTATTGTCAATATTGGAAAACTACTTCATCACCTGCTGTATTTGGACTTTGTGTTGAACTATATTTGAACTCATATGTTTAATCTACTGATGTTTGGTTACTGGTTGGCGCTCTTTTTCTTTTGTGTTGAACCCCCTATTCGCCCCTTCACCCCCTCTCCCTTTTTTTTTTCTCCTATTTTTATTCTATTTATTATTGTCACTTATTATTATTCTTTGCAAATTTGTTGTGTCATGTTATTGTTTACTTTATTTAAAAATGTTAATAGAAACTTTGAAACAAAAAAAGATATAATTTTAATTTACAACAGCATGTCCATAGCCAGGTCCTCCTTAGGGGTGAATATGTCCAGAGGCATCCACATAACGTATACATTTTCTGATTGGCTTACTTTGTACAAAATTAGGAGGTACTGTAGATTAAATGTATAGCAGCTACTGGGCAATTATGTTCAGTATCATCATTTGTTTTTTTTCAACACCTAAAAAACCTAATGTAGCTGGATTCAAACCATCAGATTGGTGTGAGCTGTTAGCCTGGCACCAGAAAAGCCAAAATACACTTGGTGAGTCTAGCTTGTAAAATATGTTTGGAGGTAAGATCATGCAATACTGTGTGCACAGCATGTGGAGCCATGACACAAATGTATTTCCCAGCACTATCTTTGCAGTAAGTATAGAAAGTTATAAAAACAGCATCCAACTTATAACTAAAATACGCTACTGGTTTATGGTTACCTCCATATTTTTGAGTCAAAATATTAATGTCTCATGACAGAGCAAAAAGAAATAATTCCTGTAATTTGGCAGTTTTCAGATAATCAACTGAGGTGCATGGAAAAAGTGGGGCAGCCATATAAGACATGTAAGGAATCCCTTGCCCACAATACCCTACTAATCCCAGGAAAGCCCACACTTCATTGATATTCTAAGGGTAGGATGCATTCATAATGACAATAGTTACGTATAATATAATGTGCTTTGTACCTTTAAGGAGATAATGTGCTTGGCCTTCAATTCACAAAACTGAAGTTTGCTGGGTGACACCTTGGGCCTGATTTAATAAAGCTCTCCAAGCTTGGAGAGGATACACTTTCATCAGTGAGGCTGGGTGATCCAGGAAACCTGGAAAGGATTTTTTGCTATTTGTTAGCAAATGCAATCAATCCTGGACCAGATCCGTTTCAGGTTTGCTGGATCACCCAGATTCACTGTTGAAAGTGTATCCTCTCCAGCCTTAGAGAGCTTTAATAAATCAGGCCCCTTGTATCTATCTAATGAAGATGTCATAACAAGGATACAGAAGCTTCATTACCAAGATCGAGACCTATATACTATATTTGTTATTCCTGGAAGAGGTTGCTATTGAGTAAAAGCTTGTTTTGTTGTTGTTGTTGTTGTTACCCCGAGGTAACCTAGTCCAACAAAAGTTATTTAAACGTAAAAGCAAACAAATACTGTGATTATTTATGAACAGGTACAGAAAAGAGGGCATCTACCAAACTGATTACAGAAAACTAAGAAGTAAGACATTCTACTTTTCTTCATCATCCAAGTCTCCATCTGCAGCTTTTACTGCCTGTCTATCAGCAGAGATAGCAGCAACTATATTAAGTAGCAAAGATCACCTCCAGAATAAGTGTTAAAACTTCCAAAGCCTTAACAGCAGTATTGCATTCCTCCTTATGCAACACACTAAATGGGGTTAGTAACATACAGTTACAAACATCACATATATCAGCATGAAGCATAAATTAGCATTTGCAACAAATATATAATATATTACTTACAATAAATTAATTTTCTGATCAAGTTCCTCTAGGAAGATTACTTTTATGTGACAGCCAGTGAAAGGCAGGAGTGAGAAGTTGAGGTAAGAAAAGGTATTACCTGTTCAGTGTGCTTTTATTAACACCGGGTTTCGGCACCAGAAATATCAAAGAATTCATCAAAACAGTTGATCAGAGAATGCTCCTAAATTGTTTATTGTGGGAATATATTACAAGGTAAATGTGAACCAGTATCAGGGAATTCTACTTAGCTGGTACAAAAAAGTTATAAAGCATGTGACATTTGCAAGTGATTAGTTTCTCTTTATAGGTATTTTTTGTATTAACCTATATGTAGTTACATACATACATTACACAAATTCCATGAAAGTTCGAACACATGGCACAAATATTACATCAAGATGGCACAAACAGATTATGAGTTCTCATGCCAAGATTCTTAACTTAAAACAAAGTTCAGGGTATGAATATTTAAAAAAAAAAAAAAAAAAGAATCAGAACATCTCCCCATATTTTCTTTTGACTTACAGTGTCTGTTGTTACAAAACTGGAGAAGCATTAAACTATTGCAAGTGCCTTTTGTGGCATCCCACAAAATACATGTTTTATATGCAAAAAAATGCTAAGGCAAAATTAAACTCTTTTCTACAACTGATTTAGCCAACAGAATATACTTTATAAACTGACATTAAACAATATGCAGCAATTGCTAGTCTTAATCTGAGGTCCCAAGCTCAGTGGGATTCAAATAGTATAATATATTAATGGCATACAGTATTTATGACATAAGACTCAAAGTATTTATTAATAATGAATATAATTTTAATTTTGGGAAGGGTATTAGGCCAGTCACATGGGAAATCAGATACAATACACTTGGATATACAAAATGTATCATAATCTGATTTTCATCCTTACACCCATGATCCATGAGGCAGGGTGCATCAAAAAAGTGTCCTTCCCTTGTCAGGGAATAAATTTGACATATATGCGGGTTTCCTCTCCTCCTCATGTGTCACTGTCTGTATCAGTCTCTCATTTGCAACCCCTATTAATTGTACAGCGCTGCGTATCATGTTGGCGCTATAAAAATCCTGTTTAATATTAATAATAATATTATTAGGGACATCTATGTCCACCTGTAAGTGAGACCTGCTCCTCGTAAAATAGCTAATTAGACCTTTCCTTCTCTCCTTTAAGCCATAATTTAGTATTACTTTAATTTCTCTATGCCTCTTCTACAGGAATGGAAGTGGGGAGTTGTAAGTGTGATAGGTGTCTGCTTCCAAACGACACTCTAGTTTCAAAAAGGCATTCTACTTATGTATGTTTAGTACAGTTAGTAAAAAATCTTTTTCTTGGGTAGTAGTTCCACAGATTCATATTATCAGGTCTGTATTTGTAGTATTTGCATGAGACTTCTTTTATGCCATTGATAATAAAGAAACCAGTTATTTACTATACATTATGAATATTTGTTTTCTTTTTAATGTATTTGACTTTTGTAATTTTTGACTTGAGAAAGAGACTTGAGAAAGTGAACTTTGTACCAAGAACTGCATTGGATGAAAATCATGTCAGGAAAGTGATCCATGAAGTATACAGGCTGACATTGCAAAGAATGTATTAATAATTTTATTATATAGGGAAATTTCTGCCCACTTTTTAATGGGAAAACATCTACAAGAAACACTTTAGGGAGCTAAGAACCATATGGCCTACTAGCAATATCTAAACACCCCTTAATTGCTATGTCCTTGAACAACTCTGTGGCTAAATTGCTTTTTTAGGAGGATGGATACTGTGTATATCTAAGGGGTTTGTAAAAATGTATTAGGGTTAGGTGTAGAGAAGAGTTTATAAGGCTAGGTACACACGTGCAATGGTTCTCATCCTATAATCGGCTCAGGGCTGATATTAGAATCTTGTGTGTGTACAGCGATTGTCCGCTATCGTCCGAACGACCATCTTGGCAGATCCACGGATAATGGATGACGAACGATCGTAATGGAAGTGAAGGGGGAGAGAGCACAGCAGAACGGTGCCGTATGTACAGCACTCATTCATGCATCGTGCAGTCGTTAGTCAATTATTGCACGTGTGTACATAGCCTAAGGGCTGGGGGGTCTGGGAAGAGGAAGTATTGAAAAGTTCATGTTAACTGCAAATGACTGGGCAGAATAAGTCTGGAGAATTGATACTACAATCAAACATCACAGGCCATGGATCATATCTTTTATCAGACACAGGTTCCTAAAGCTATGCCCTTGCTGTTGAGCCACTTGGTGACTAGTCATAGATTTTATCCTGTCTGTGACTGTAACAAAAAAAAACATTTCCCATAACATTTCCCATTTTTTTCCCACAGAAATCAGTCTCAATTTGTCTTATTTTTAACGCAATGCCAAAATGGAATAAAGAGGTTTGTTGTTAGAACCAAAGACAAATCTTTTTTTCAGATATCATAAAGTTTGTAATTTGTTTAGTAGGGTGGGCATGTGGGCTTCTTACCTGGTGGAGCAGTTGGAATCTGTCTGGTTCTTCCTTCCCACATGACTGTCTGCATTTCCTGTTTCTTATAGTAAGTAACCAATCGCACTTGGTAGAGCTGTCCAGGAACTGTACAAGAGAAGGCAGAATAAGATTATTATTATTATAATTATTAATATTATTACTAATAATGACATGTATTTATATAGCAGCAAAATGTCACTAACTGTACCCAAGAGGGGCTCACAATCTAATGTACATTAGGCTACTCATAGCTTTCTTTCACTTCTATGAAATTAATTTGTGGTATGCTTGTTTAACCTTAGGTGAAAGATTATTAATATTAAAACAATCACCGGTACTACAGAAAAAAACGATGGAAGTAAATTGTAAATACAGAGGATCAATTGAAATAAAAGGTTTTCCGTGAATCGTCAATGGACAAAGTGTGTTTCAACATACTGATATTGTTCACACATGCATGATATTTGTCCAAATAGCTGCAAAATGCATGATCCTGATCAACCTTTTACCTTATAGTAGTCACCAAGGGTGTGCGCAAACATGTGAAATCGACCACTGGCATTATATACATCATTAAAATGAACTGAATGGTTATATTCCTATTACTACAGCAGCCGTGTTCAATCTTGCCTAACTGATAATAGGACCATGTATAGTGGATCTGAATATATACCATATTCTTTATTTACTATGGTCATGCCTGGAAAAGAAAAATGGCAAAAAGAATTTCTATTATGGTAAAAATGTAATTTGGTTTAGTAATACTTTCATTCTTAGAATACTTTGCATTCTTATTGTCAGGCAGCAAATAAAGGTTCATAAATGTTGGCCAGGTGCACCCAGGCTCATTCGTTCCAACCTAAGCATCAGTTTTCACATAGATATTATATGTAATACAGTAGTGAAGGACCCCAGGACTCCATATTCAAGCAGTCCCTGCATCCATTAAAACCAATCCCCTGCTTTGATCCCATTCCTCTTCCAGCTGAGGTTGGGGAATCAGAATGAATAATCCTGTATTTACCTGGCTAGCTGGCACTCAGGAACCTAACATTGGGCAGCTGTCTACATTTAGCTAATGTCCTGTAATAGAAGAATTGCAAGACTTTGGAATACCTTACTATAGGTATCAGGTATTAAAACCACAAGCAAATAAATCCATATCATAAAACTCAATAAATTTAAAGATAAAAATTAACTTAGGCAATAATATTCTACGATAATACGCCTTGCTATGTATATCGGTGCCTGGATAACTCACTGAGGTCAGTAATTTCATATTGTTTCCTCTTTTTCTTCAGTTTAATAGGTCCACGGTCCCATTCATTCTTCCCCTGCCATGGACAGGATGCAGCAGGATCCAGGACAGGGCACACCATGCGGTAATAGAGCCTGTAACCGGTGATCAGAAGGTCGGTGCGGGGCAGCTGCCAGCTAACAAATAACGCATCTGTGTGGGCAATGACTTTCAGTTGTACTTGTGCCTGCTCCACTGTACAGAGAAAAGAACGGATTTATTAGTGAGTCCAAGAGAGAAAAAAGAACAGAATGATAATCACCAATGGCAGGTGAAAAAACAATGGAATCAGGAATGAAAGCTCAGTGAATAACTCAAAAAAATTATTAGTGACAGATGTAGATGTGCTGTTCTTTGAAATGCTGGAAATGAACTGATCGACCATATGGGGGGTTAAATTAGACCATGCAATAATGTAAGTATCATCAGATTGCTCCATTTGCAAAACAAATCAAATCTATAAAACGTTTACCATTGTTATGTTCTGGGTGACCATGACCACTGCATGTTTGTGAAAGCAATATGGCATATCCTTGTATAGGACTACTAAAGACGTTCGGGTCTGGTGGTCAGGTAACTTGTGTGACATTAGCAAATCACCCCCCAACCCTGACTTTACAAATCTCTGTGCTTTCAGTCTGGAGACCTCAGAAGCAGCAAGATTAATCCAAAAAGTAGCCATTCCATAATTAAATATGACAGCTCCAGAATATAAAGACCGTGATTACACCAAACACTGGCACAAGCAAGACTAGAATGTAATTATATGCATTGAATTGCCGGCCCATCTTCAACACCACTGATGGCTGTTTTGTGGTAAATGCAAACACTATAGTGAATGATGATTTTCTCTATGTGCAGGAGGTTAATTAGCTCAATAAAGCTATGATTGTCCTCTAAATTTCTCAAGCTTATCTTTTTTTTACTTTTTAAGGCAAATAACTTGTTTAAATTCACTAAGCTAAGAGCAAAATAGAAACCTTTAGAAGAACACATTCAGCTACGTAAATTTTTAGGAAGTTCTAGGCATGTAGTCCTGACATGGCAATTTTAGACTGAGCTACATATAAAGTGTTTGAGATCCCCAAGCAATTACACACCTTGTGTCTGGTTGACTCTGTCTGGGGTGCGCTGCAGGACCCAGTTAGAGGGTGCACCATATCCTGCGGATGTGCTGGCTGAAATCCTCACTTTATATACAGTACCGGGCTGCAGAGAAGAAAGTGTAAGCCCAGTCTCATTCCCTTCAACTTCGATCGTGGAGACTACACCTGGGGGATACATGACAAAGACAGAAATGTATAAAGTGAGCATTAGATGAAATCAGCAAATTGTGTTTAAGCAACAATATAATGCAACATGCACGGAAGTGTAGTACTTCATATTAACCCCTTTCCAAAGTTTTTCTTTTTGTAATTATTTGTTTGGAATATTATGATAGATCCCACCTGTTTTAAATGCAAGTTTACGTTCAACAACCAATAACACTGGTCAACAAACATTTTCTTGCCAAACAGATTAAAGTCATTTTAGGTTATGTTTGATGCACAGATTCCAAATATTGTATTGGTTTTGCTGGACTGGCTCTAGTTTTTGAAATAATGACCTCATTATTAACCTAATGAAACATGAAAATTAGGCAAAATTAAACTAGATATGCCTACGTATACAAAATCAAATTTTTGAAATAATGTCAATGTATTCTATATTCAGTATATTTACAGAATTATTTACAAAGAAGTCATTGAAACACTCTGTTTGTATGATTTCCTTTTCTGCTGATGATCAGGACAATCACGTTGAAGGCTCCAGCTGTAGTCTGCCATCATGTGTCTATCCCATCTGCCCTGATACCTTTCTTCCATCACCTTTATATCTTGATGGAACCTCTCTCCTTGTTCCTCACTGAAATCACCAAGGGTTTCTGGACATATTTGCAAACGGCTATGGAGATAGAGTACCTTTATGCTTATAGTAGCACCCAAATTTTTAAAGTTTAGGAGCAAGTTTTGTACCAGTTCTTCATTATTTTGTGCTTTATGGTTACCCAAAAAGTTCTTGACCACCATGACATAGCTGTGCCAGGCAGAAGCTTCAGTATCAGTCATGTAACTTGTGAAATTTGAATCATTTATCAGTTTCCAAATCTGGGGCCCATCAAAGATCCCTGCTTTTAAATTTTCAGTACTCAATCCAGGGAAGAATCTACAAATGTATTTCAAGCAATCACCGTCCTTATTCAGAGCTCTAACAAATTGCTTCATTAATCCCAACTTTATGTGTAGTGGAGGAAGAATGATTTTTTCTTTGTCAACCAATGGCTTGTTATTGATGATTGCTGCACCTATTTTCATGTTTTCCCTTGGAGGCCATGTCACTTTTTTCCAGTGATTCTGCTTTGCTCTCCTATCCCACATGAAACATGGGTACTTTGTGTATTCACTTTGCTGTCCAAGTAGGAAGTTTGCTATTTTTAAATAACACATATGGGCCATTGGTGCTCATGATAGCAAAGCTTTTGCAGACATTATGCAGTAAAACAGATTTCAAACTTCGAGTGGAACTGTCTATGAAAAGCTGCCAATCTTCTGCTCTGTATTCTGGTACTCCCATATGGGCTAGTAGTCCAGGGATGTTACAACAGTACACAAAGTCTCGATCTCCACTGAAATATGGTAGGAGTGTCACCTCTCTTGTCCTTTAAACTGTTATTTTAACTTCCGGTTCCAGACAGTCCTTTTCTTTTTAGCCTGGATACTAAAAGTTCAGATGCTTGTTTTGACAGACAGGTCACATATTAAATCATTGAGCTCTTCTTGGGAGAACTGCTGGTTTGAGGAAACACTTGCTTCATATTCACTTCCACTGCTAACTCCTGGATTACACTCTAAACCCTGTAAATCCTCAATGTCGGATACAGGAATATCAGGGAGTGTACTGAACACTGGTATGGGAACATCATCACCACACGGCACAAGTCCTCTTGCTGATTCCAAATCGGGGTACTCCCACTTGTTTTTCTTGTAACGATTGAAACCTTTTACATTCACAGCACAAAAGTAACAATCATTATGATGATTTTTGGGCTCTCGCAATACCATAGATACACCAAACTTTTCACTTTTCCATTTTTCCACTGACATAGACACTCCACACACGTTTTGCATACCATATGGGGAGCCCAATACTTATCTTGGTCCCCCAGTTTAATACCAAAATATGCAAGATATGCTTGTTTCACAAATTCTGTAATGTTTCCTCTCTGTTTTTGCTGAGAATATTCACCACAAATGTAGCAAAATACATTAGGGCCATTTAAACAACTTCTTCTTGAAGAACTCATATTTTTGTAAAAAAAAAGAAAATGCATGAATAAAAAGAAGCCAAATGAAAGTTTTATGAAAACAATGCTACATTTAATATATAAAACACAAAACATCGGTGTAAATAAAGATTGATAATAATATGGTGTGTTACCATTTATTTGTCTATTCCGATTCCTGTATCACAAGAACTAGAGCCAATTCAATGTAACTAATATAATTTCTGGATTCAGCAGGCCTGAAATACACTAAATATATTGAAAAATCCTTGGCAAGTTAAATTTTTTTTTTGTTGAGCTGTGTAATGAATTGACAAAATTGGAAGAATAAAGCCCTACGGCACTGCACTCCTTTTTAATTTTCTTTCCCATCTTTATTTCACACATAAACAATGTCAACATACATAAAGATTACTCTAAGCTATGTTTACAGCTATTGATATATAGAGCATGGAACAATTCTTTTATCTCCCCGCTGCATCATAACAGTGTGTAAGATCGTCATCAGTTCCGCTGTTGTGCCTCCTCTGTGTCTCATTCACAAAGAACAGCACACACATCATCCTTGAACTGTGCTTTGTGAATAGCACAGTAGAGGGAAGCAGCGGGGAGCCCATTCTGCTATTTAAGAGCTCTCAGCTGATCTAACAACATATTGACATTGTTTATATGAGAAACAAACATAAAAAGGCTGAACTCGTGAATGTATTCAATACGCACCTATTGCATTGTCTACAATATTTTATTTATTTTCTCCAATAACTCAAAAGTCTGATTCATGCTTCTTTAAACTATGATTTAGGCTTTTGTAAAAAAAAAAAATATATAAAACTGGCATGGAGTGGCAACTTCTTACCATCTTTCTGCGAGGTGTATTCAATGCGGTACTTTATGATGTGGCCATTGGTTAGATCAGGCTGAAGAGGAAGCCATTTAATATGGATATCCTCAGCGGTCTCACTGTTCAGTGACAACATGGGGGCAGCTGCTGGTACTAATAAAGAGAAAGACGATCAATAAATTGCATAGAGGTAAATTAAATTGTCATTGGACACATGTGACCACACAATACAAATACTCAATGCAAACCTGGAATGGACATCTTCAAAGTCCTTTGCTATTTGCCAACAAATGTTTAGAATCCTAGACCAGATCCTTTCCAGGTTTGCTGGATCACTCAGCTTTACTGATGGAAATGTATACTCTACAGCCTTAGAGAGCTTTATTAAATCATCCCCATGTTTTCCATACCTAAACTTGCAACTGGTGTCACCAGCACCATTTGCTCACTGATATTTTTTCTACCTTCTGTATCACAGTTTTCTTTCCTCCTGAAAATGGACCATGCATCAAAACACTGAATTTTTTCCATTGAAATTTCTATTGCTACCATTCATAAGAAAGTAAAAAAAGGATGAGGGTCTTGCTGCTGGCTAATAGGTGTTGGGTGATCATTAAGTATCTGTATGGTTCCCCAACACCTATAACCCGGAGGAGGCAGCAGCAAGACCCTCATCTTTTCTTTAATTTCTTATATATGGTAGCAATGGAAAAAATGAAATAAAATAGAGGTGTCTAATAAAACTGTGTCCCCAAAAATGTAGCTAGGAGCAGACAGCACAGAAGAAGTTTGATTACCGTCATCCCATGTCTGAACCACTAAGGGTTCCGAGGCACGGCTGGCTCCTTGCTGGGAATAAGCTACTACATAAAAGGTATAATTGGTCCCAGGTTCCAGGTATTTTACATTCAGCTCTGTGGTGTCATTATTTACTGCAAACTGATACTCCATATTTTCAGAACCTGTAAGACATAACAAAAAAAAAGGTTAGAGGCACCGGCAACCCTACTGTATGTATGCAGTAATTCAATATTGAATATTTACATACCACCAGTCTTGGTGTAATGCAAAGAGAAACCAATGACCCTTTCCCAGTTGTTCTGCGGTCTCTCCCAAGTCACAGTGACTGTCTTGCTGGTGACAACCAGGGCTCTTAGGTCTTGTGGTGGACCAGGCAGACCTTCTAGAACTGTCACATGGAGCCTGGTCGTGGCACAAATGCTGCCCAGTATATTCGTAGCCACACATTGATAATACCCCGCATCCTCCAGATCAATATGTGTGATCACCAGACTTCCACTTGGCTGAATCCTCACTCTCCCATTTGAAGAAAGCAGCTGTCCATTTTTTAGCCATGTGATTGTAGGCTCCGGATCTCCTGTAGCGCTGCATATAAACCGAGCAGTGCCAGCCCGTGCCCGTGTAATGATCTCTGGCAGTTGTGTAATAAAAGGGGGCACTAAAACAGAACAAACATGAGATAAAGCTTTATAATTAAATAAACTCTGCCCCAAGTAAAAATAGCTTGAAATTTAAACAGTATTAGATTATGAGAATAATAAAAACCATGATGTGTGTGGAATGTTACCAATCAGAAACATCAAATATTTTCATTAAATTATTTTCATGTCCTTGGATCATTTTAGTTTTCCTATAGGAATTAGCAACCCCTGGCAGTAGTGGTAAGAGAACCATTCCTGCTTAGCTGGCACAAGACCCTTCAACAAACCACAGTACAAAGTTTTAAGAGACCCCGTCCCAAGATTATTATTAATAATTTACTTTAGTAACACTTTGTTCAAACCTGCATATGAAACTCATAATTGTCAAAGAAGTTTTCTGCATTTAGTGAATGCTTTGAACCGACATCAACAATGTTTAGTGAACTCTGGTGCCAAAATGCTAAATAACATGCAGTTAGGTTAATTGGCTTCCCCCCAAATTGACCTTAGACTATTATTGACATATGACTGCGGTAGGGACATTAGGTTGTGAGCTCCTTTGAGGGACAGATAGTGACATGACTATGGACTTTGTACAGCACTGCATAATATGTTGGTGCTATATAAATATTGTGTAATAATAATAATAATAACTATCCGCTAACCGTTGGGAAGGTTGGAGTGGGACACTTCCGCTGCTAACTCCTCTATATTAAGCAGAGTAAAGCTATCTGTACAGGGCATGGTTATTTTAATGTTGATGTCATTTTTAATTTCCAGTAAATATAATCGAGCAGAGCTTATACAGAGCTTTACACATCAGATCCGCCATTTTTGAATACTGCAAATGTAAACAAAGACACAGTGGCCCTAATTTATTAAAGCTCTCCAAAGCTGGAGAGAATACACTTTCATCAGTGAAGCTGGGTGAACCAGCAAACCAGGAATGGATTTCTTCAAAGTCATTTGCTACTTGCTAGCAAATGTTTTGAATCCTGGACCAGATCCATTCCAGGTTTACTGGACCACCAAGCTTCACTGATGAAAGTGTATCCTCTCCAGCCATGGAGAGCTTTCATAAATCAGGCCCAGTGACTGCACTTTGGTAACAAATTTTCACGCATCAGGAACTATTCTTGTAATTTCCAATTATTAGTAGTATCAGAGTTGTTAATGACACCCCATGCTCATGGATAGAAGCCACGCACAATGTCAGCTGTGAGCTCCTAAAGTACAGAAATTTATTACATATGCTCATTGCCATGAGTGATTGCAGAAGGAAAGGGGTTAAACATTTTTGCTTTTTAAGACCCATAAAAACAATATGTATTTGTACAGATCCTTTAAGGTAGAACAGATAATGACATTTTTCAAACAGAGGATGTCAAAAATCTACAAAAATAACTATTTCCAGAAAATTGCTAAATTGTGCGGAAAAAGGAGCAATCCTTTAATTAGGTATGTGTTGGATACAAAAATGTACAAGACAGAATGAAAATCTGCAGTTGCTTTAAACATTCACGAGGCAGCAATACGATTTGCATTCAGGTGAAGTGCTGCTTTCCCATTTTCTCTCACCTAGAACTTGTAGCTGGGCTGAAGCGGTGACAAAATGCTGACTGTGCGCACTGCTGGCTCGGCACACATAAACTCCAGCATGATGGGACTGAATGTGCTTGATTAGAAGGTTACTTTCTCCCAGTAGGACAATATCAGAGGAGAGTGGATTGCCATCTGAAGAAAGGACATAGGTTAGATCAGCCACCAATGCAGATACATATCTTAATCCCATGTGTTGTGTAGTCTATAACTGTAGAGTAAATTGTAAAGGTAAAAAACCTTAAAAGAAACCTTTTCACAGGTTATCAGATCAGAATCCCAAATGAGGGTACTGTCTATTTCTCAGAAGACAGATCTTAATACAGGTAGTCCCGGGTTACATACGAGATAGGGACTGTAGCTTTGTTCTTAAGTTGAATTTGTATGTAAGTTGGAACAGGTACATTATTTTAATAAATGCAATTAGGACAGATGTTTGTCTCAAGATAATATGTGGCAGTGTGGTGTCAGTAACTGTATAAAATCCTCACTGTGAGCGAATCACAAACAAAAAAAAATCTTTATGGGCCTAGACATTCATTAACTTCTGGAGCAAGCTGTGCTTTGATTTGCAAAAAGAAGCAACTGCAGAGTTTGTCTTGGTCATTAAAGAGGCTGCAGAAAGAGCTCACCCCCCTAAGATCACCTACAACCTCAGCCTTGTTTAGCATAAGATTTCTTCTGCAAGTCATGCAAACTGCCCCAACCGTCCAACTGCCCCAAGCGTCCGTCCTGCACAGGAGAAAGCAGGGAAGCCCCGTTTGTATCTAGGAGATGTCCGTATGTCGAATGTCCTTAACTCAGGGACTATCTGTATACAGCAAACAATATTGGTAGCAATAAAGTTCAGACTAACACCCCTATTTATCGGCTATGTTCAGACTCGAAATGAGGTTGTGATAAGGTTAACACTTCCTCATGCACCTCCTTGATGTAGATTCATGTAGAATCTCATCTGCGACCCATTGCAGCCTATATGGGATATATTGGGGCAGCAATCTGTGTTTCCGCTGTAAAATGTGCAATGCTGAGTAAAGAAGAACCAGTGCAGCAGTGCAGGCAAGCAAGCTGCTAGAAAGGTGCCAGCCCTGGGAACTGCATGCAAACCTCGACTTTAAACGCCGCCGCACATTCTCACAACAATACCTACTGCACAAAATCTAAAGCGTACCTTGATTTAATACCAGACATTTGGCCAAATCCCACCTAACATCCCTACTTGTACAGTATAAGAACAGTGAAAACTTGCAAGTCTGCAATCTTGGGCTTACTTTAAAAAATCCAAATATCAACCTAACAACTCTCTTTGTACATTCCAACAATTATTTATGCTATCCGAAATCCAACGCTTACCTTGACGAAACCAAGAGAACACTGGCATCTCCTTTCCCTCTGCTGAACACTCCATTACGGCACTCTGACCCGCCACCATGGTAAGATTTTGTGGACTTCTAGTTATTGTCAACTCATCATGGAAAGGTTTCAGATCTGTAAGTGTATTTAAAGATTATGACAAAACACAGCAAATGTCAAGCTATAAAGAAACACATCCTGACTTTGTAAGAAACAAAATGTCTTTTTTCCAATGATTTATCATAACGCAAGATTTTCAGCATAAATATGAAATAGGTTTATAGAGTAATAATGCAGATTTCTGCCACATAGGAAAAATACATGTGCTTCTTGATGGTGAGCATGGTGGAACATATCTGAGCATTGGCAGTTATTGGCCCGGATTTATCAAAGCTCTCCAAGGCTGGAGAGGATACACTTTCTTCAGTGAAGCTGGGTGATCTAGGAAACCTGTGATGGATCTGGTACAGGATTCAAAACGTTCGCTAGCAAATAGCAAATGATTTTTAAAAATCCATTCCATGTTTTCTGGATCACCCAGCTTCACTTCTGAAAGTGTATTCTCTCCAGCCTTGGAGAGCTTTCATAAATCAAGCCCATAGTCTCCACCTGAAACATATAAGAACAATGTGTACATCAAGCTTTATAAAAGCATTTGCAAAGCCTATATATAAGTTATACATTGTTCTGGAAGCTTTAAACTACATTTGGGATCCAGTTAATGCATTTAAAACACCCCATTTAAAAATGCAAAACATTGCAGCTTTTTAGACTTGTTGATTGAATTATTTTTATTTAGAACCCGGTCACTAGTAATAGATTACAGTCATGTCAAAGCAGAATAGACCCTCTATACTAAATAAAATATGCAGTAATGTGCAGGTATATCAGGCAAAACTTTAGGTTGGGATTGGCCACCATCTCATGAAGGAGGTTTCAGAAGAGAAAAGTAATAGATTAAGGCGTACTGATCTTTCCTAACCACCAGTGCATCTTCTGCTTCTGTAAAACGATAAGAATAAGAACAAATATGCTGATCCTCTAGTTCTAAAGTGGTGGTTCAAGTCAACAGAAGCTGAACGGAGTTTTTAAATTGTGAATATTAGCCCAAGACTGTGAGTCCTTAGGCAGTAAGGCAGGTAAAGCTCAGAACAGGTGACAATCGAATAGCTAGAGGTGATCAATACATTGTAGACAGGCAGCAGGGTAACATGAAGATGAAGACAATTTATATGCCCATTAAAGAATGAGAAAATGTATATTTTTTTTTCATTTATTATAGGAAAAAATAAAACCACACAGCCGAAAGCAACCTGTCACATTTTGGAACCACGCCGCAATCCACAGCTATGTGCAGACACCTGAACAAAATCAGTTGAGCCTGCAGCAGAAGGTCATACATGGGTCCAAAACGGCCCTAAACCCGTGTGTGTAAATACTTTAGTTCTGGATTATATAATTACTGATATGCTCAATTAGCATGAGCATAAAAATGTGCATAATTGATATAGGTGATAAAACACGAGAACAGTTTCACCCTGGCCCATAGAGGTATTCACAATCTGAAACTCAATGTGCTACCTTTGTTTATAGTTCAGGATAGTACTCAAAGTATAATGAGCCTATAAATGGTAACAAATAATTAGTCAGACTTACCTTTCTCTACAGAGAGCTGAGCTTCATTGCTGTATCTGGTATTCACCACATTGGATGCTACACAGCGGTATAGCCCTGCATCCTCCGGCTGCACCCTAGAGATCAGCAAAACCCCAGAGGGTAGCCTGACAAACCTGCAATGGAATATTCCGTATAGTAAATGGAAAAGTGTCCTTTACAAAACATAATAACATGTTTATACTATAAGATATAACTCCATCAGTAAGGAAAATGTCAGAGCTCCATAGAAACCTGTGTGAATGTTTTGATGATCTGCTACACGCTGATTATCCTAAACAGAAAATAAAGGTCACGGTCCCATCTAAGAAGTTTTGGCCCTGATTTACTAAAGCTTTCCAAGGCTGGAGAGAATACATTTTCTTAAGTGAAGCTGGGTAAATCCAGAAAACCTGGAATAGATTTCCTAAAATCATTTATTATTTGCTAGCAAATGTTTAAAATCCTGGACCAGATCCATTCCAGGTTTGCTGGATCACCCAGCTTCACTGATCAAAGTGTATTCTCTCCAGCCTTGGAGAGCTATAATAAATCAGGGCCTTTGAGTCCACATGAAGCTAGTTGCTAACTAGGCTCTCTACCATGTTCTATGCTGATGTGGTTAACAATGCAATCTCTACAGTATTTTATCATAAGAATGGTGTGAAACATGCTAAAATTTCTCTCGGTTTTCAGTAGCTTTACCCAGATGTTGTATAAAATAAATATTTTTTTTTCATTACTTATATAGCTACCATGTCTGCATCCAGTTCCACATACGTGTTGTGCAGTTTTTACTAATAAACTATATTACATACCTCTTACTTGCAGGGAGTTGAGTCTGGTCCTTCTGCCATGTGATCTGAGCTGGCGGTGTTCCACTGATGCCACATTCAAATTGTGCCAGGCCGCCCTGATGTACAATCTGAGGATCAGGGTGCATGTAAAAAGGTGCCAGTTCTTGGGAAAAAATATAAAGTTACTGTTATGTTCAGAAGATATGACAGGCAAAGAATCACTGAGCAGTGTTAATGTAAAATGTATGCCAGCTTTTATATTTTATAGAAATGTTTTAAGGTAACATGCACAACGCTGTCAGCAATCAGTGATCCTTTTTATAAGAAGGTAAGTATTTTTTATGAATCAAGTATTTTAAAGTTTGGTTCACATGGGGCAAAACTAGTAATAGACCTCAACATATTCCCCATGACTGGGGCCTGTCCAAGTTCTTCAGACATAGGGCCCGATTTATGAAAGCTCTCCCAAGCTTGAGAGGATACACTTTCATCAGTGAAGCTGGGTGATCCAGCAGACCTGGAATGGATTTCTTCAGCTGTGCTGCTGCCAAGGAGCCAATCACACATATCCCACTGTAAGCAGGTTGTACTCTTTCCAATCATGGCTGCTGTTATCGTACTGTTCATGTGTCCCTCTCTTTGCCCGGAGTGCACCCCTGAGCCGTTAATCACAGATATGTGCAGACAGGAGCGCGCACGACATCACACTGGACTTTATGCATGCTTGCAGCCCAAGTAGCTTCACTTGTTAGCAGCTTGCAGCACCCCCAGCCTTCTGGGGGGTCCTACTCAAGCCTCTCCAGTTCTAGGCACAGGTTGCTGGATCCTTAGCGTGCTACCTGCTATTTAATATTTTTCTTCCTTAAACTTCTCTGCCACCTGCTCTGATCTTGATCTATCTTGACCAAGGTGTCTGTCCGGACCTCACCTGTTTTCCTGTACACTTTCTACTGTGGCCCAGCTTGTTCTGTACTTGCTAGCTGTCTGTTCATACACCAAAGCTATGTGAACCTGCTCATTCCTGGTGGGGAGAGCCTGGATACCACGGCCTGGTGATATCCCCGCAGCAAAGTAGCCTGCTGACCAATAGGGTTAGCGGCCCATCACACCTTGCAGGGTGCTCTGGTGAAATCCAGGCATACCTTAGACTCCACGCACCGCGATGTCCCGTGTCACCTGCCAGAGGGCATAACCCTAGCAGCTGGTTTGTTCCAACACTGGTGTGAAATGCGTCAAGTGGGGATGCTATCATTTGGTGATCTTTTGACCAAGCTTTTTTTCAGTTTTATTTGTGTATGTAACAATGACAAATTTCATAGTTTAATTTCATAACAAATGTTATGGATTTTCACTTCAATAATGGCTTAATAATATCCTCCAATTTGGGCAGATGCCATGGGAATGAATGTAAAGGACAAAGCAGCAATACAGAAAATCATTATTATTCACAACAATGGAGGTCATACACACCTACACACAGATGATGTAGAATCCATTAGTTATTTTTAGCATGTTTGTGTTGTGTGAAACTACTCCTATGGACAGGATAGGGTGCATGGCACCTGACATCCTTATATTAAAATTGATTTTTAGAGGATCAGCTTATGTCCCAATTTGGCAATTAAGCATACAATTTTAGGACAAAAAAGGGTAGCAAAAAAGATAACATACTCTAAAGAACTAAAATAATCACTTGGCTCCTTTCCAAACCCACTTCAGTATAACAAAATGGAAGTGGAAGGACCTGGGTCTTTGGATTCATTGGAGGGAGTTATATATTATAGAGCAAGCCTTCTCCTGACAACCACCAATGGGTGAAATACTCCAAACTGTGTTCCTTAACAAAATGGGCTCAATGGGTTTTAACCCAGCAGGGAAGTATTTCCATTGGCTAATGTTCTTGTTCAGTTGGGGAATACTCCCCACTATGAGATGCCCTGTACACTGCAGATGAAAGAGTGGAGGATGCTACCAATACATGAGTTGGTAGTGGGTTGGGGTTAAAAAAAGGTTTAAAGACCTAAGAAAGATTTAGGAAGCCACTGGGCTGAATTGAAGGGTAAGTATGTATTTTTAAATGTGTTTGTTTTGGGCTTTGTTGACTGTGTTTCTTTAGGAGTTTGGTTCCACCCAAAGACCACATTTGGGGATATGTAACAACAATGCATAACCAGAATTACATTATAACCCAATGAAACCCAATAAAGTCTGCCAGATTGGTTAGACAACTGAAGCCATATTCATGACTGTTCACAGTATACTAATTCTTTTTGCACAGTAAAGAAAAAAAATATTCAATAATACATTGAAACATTCTCTGGTAAAGAATTTTCCAGGTGCATGTGTTTCAATGGCAGTAATTGATTCTCCATCACTGTGTGTTAAATTCACTGCTATATTAACTTAAAAAGTTTCAGGGTTACCTTTATCTCAGTTTACTTATTTAAGTTAAGACTAAACCTCCTTTTCATATTGAACAATTTGTATCGCTAAAACATTATCTTAGCAGACAAGTGAATTTTCTGTAATGCTTTGGCCTGGTTAGCTGTGAGCACAAGCCAACATGCACTTAGGTTGTGTCGGCAAGAGTAATTTTCCATTTCAGTTTTCATGGAAGCATATCTTTACCATAATCATAATATGACAATGGTTTTCAAACGGTATTGTTTTATCGAAAGGAGAACTTCTACCTTGTGTAATGACTATTCAAATTATTTGTTTTAAAGGTCAAGATATTAGCATTGAATGACTGCAGTCATTAGGCTCATAAATCTCTGTCTTTTATGCTGTTGACATCCATGCATCCGTCAATTTGCCCTGCGCATGGTAATGCATTCCCAATGACACAATGGCATTTACATAGTGTGTCCTGTGGAAACATATTATAGTCAGAGCTCACCAAGGCTGAAAATAACTGGCTAAACCTATTATCTATTCCATTAAATAAAAGAATACAAGAAAACTGTATTTGTACCCCGTGTGATCCTGCCTTGACATGACCTCTGCTCATGTTTTCTTTCATTTATGTCCTGTTTACAGAGAGAATTCAGGGGAGAAGGATTAGAACAGCCTTTCTCAACCTTTTTACTCTTCAAAATATGTTTAGGTGTCGAAAACCCCTTCTGGAGTACCTGGGGCACGAGTCTAAGCACCCCGTGATCTTCTCCGCAAGGTTGATGGGCCGGTAACCGGAGTGGACACCTAACTATTTTACTAAGGGGAGAGCACCAGGTTGTGGCCCCCAGGCTCTTCCCACCAGGAGCGAGCAGAGCAAAGGACGCAGCTACCAATGCCTGTCATTAAAAGATGGCTATTCCTGTCTATATTTTAACAATAATGTGTACAAAATTACATATCTTTTAGATTGTGCTCTTTTGGGATATGTTCCTATTTGTAACCCACACATTCCCAGTAATTTTGGTAATATTTTGTTTGGAGATTTGCAATTTAGTTCAATAGTGGAAATCTCCAAAATGTTTTGACATCAAAATTAACTAAAAATTTTCAATGTCATGCCAAGTTTAGGTTTATGTGCTGTATTGTGTAATGACATGTGTAACATTTTGGGTAAAAGTTGAATAAGTCTTAGGTGAAAACATTTATAAAAAAAAACCCTGAATTTCATAGAACATGGTTACAAAACTATTTTCTTAACTCTTCATTATTTTCTTTTTTTTCTGACATTTGTGATTATGTTTATAATAAATCATTACTATGAGGTCTATTTGTAAATGTTTTCATTCATGATGTCACGAACAGAAAGACAGGACCAGTAGGGGGCGCTACGGCTTGCACGGAGGTCATGTGAGCCCCGGGAAGGGCCAAGGCATAACCAGAGTCTAAGCAGTAACCAGGTCTTCTCCAGAGCCCCTGATGGTGAGGATGTTGCACTGCTGGTTACTGCCAGGTTGCGGTCCTTGGGCACACCAAGGTGGGCAAAACACGTTACCAAATCACAAAGCAAAAGGATAGTCGAGGAAGACCTGGGTCGAGGCAGGCAGCAAGCAAAAGAGGTCAGGTCACAAGCCAGGGGTGAATTACCAGGGATCCAGGAGACAGACACCAGTGACACAGGGGCCACTGCAGACACAGGGAACACAGGAGTCACTGAAAGCAACAGGAGGCACAGGAGACTCAGGGATATCCACAGACAGATAGGAACACTGGAACAGCACAGGGAAGTTGACTGGGAACTAAAAGACTGGACATTGAGGGGTTAACACAGGAGCTAGACAGAGGAAATACTGAATAAGCACTAGGTCAACAGAACTATGGGCTCGGCACAATGGAGACATGTTGCACGAACACTGAGTGTAGTGTGTGAGCTAGCTAAATAGCCAGGGCTGGAGAAGAGGCTATTTTCTGATTGGCCAGCCGATTGGACTGAATTGATAAAGCTTGAAAAGAGGGGCACACCCAGGGTAAAAGCTTCCCGCATGCAAAGGAGAGAGCCGTCTGCGATTTAATGAGGAAGACATAAGTGTGACTTTTACCGAAAATGTACACATTTTAATACTTTTGCTTATAATTCAAATATTTTTAACTGATTGTGAAAAATGTATGAACATAAATAGACTAAAAATAAATATACGTTTCTACTTATTATGTTTATGGGCTTTTTCATAAATTTTAGGTATAAATTTAGGTTAGAGGTTCTGATATAGCATATAGTCTTTTTGCATGGACCATTCTGTAAGGTACAAAACATTATATGAATGTAGATGTAGTAATTCTTTATTTTTTTTGTAAAAAAAAGTTTTGGAGAATAAAGCATTAGGATTGAATTTATTCAACATCATAAAGATACTAATTCTTTAGACATCAGTATTAGTATTATGATGGATTTCTATCTTTCTGAGGATATGTTGGAATCCCAGGGAGATATCATTACAGGGTGCCACAAGCTCATCTTATTCTTACAGATAAAAATATTTTGGTACATGCGTAGTTAAAGCAGAACCACTTAAAAACTTGTGTCCCTTCTGCAAAAATTCTGACTTGACCAGTCATCTGTCAAAAGATGCTTGGTTGGTGCCAGCACATATCAGCTTCCCCTGTGGTTCCTGGGACTGAGTAAACTCCCAAGCACCTGTGCAGGAGTTATGTCTTCTCAGGCCAACCAGTCAAGATGGTCTGAGGAAGAGAAGAAGGAAGAAGATGACAGTGCCGGCAATAGAACAGGGGCAGGTGAGTTTAATCAGGGTTAAAGTGGAAGTAAATCCAAAACTAACGCAAAACAATAACATCGCACTTACCTTCAATCCCGCAGATCAGTCTGTTCGTTGAAAGGTTTCTTCCTTCGGATCCCGTGTTGTCCCGCTACCTGTCTTCAGCCCAGCACAGAGGGAGCAGCAGGTGCCGACATCTTCTCCTCTCTTTTCCACGTTCTTCTTGCTACGTTACCTGAACTTGCACTGTGCGCGCATGAGATTGGGTGACGTAGATTGGGGAAAAAACCTTGCCAATCTCACTGTGCATGTGTGAGATCGGCAAGTTTTTTTCCCTATTGATGAAAGTGCTTCTTCTGCGTTTGCCCAAGATGCTCGGGCATGCACAGAAGGAGCAGCCAAGGGCCTCCCTGGATGCGTGACGTAGGTGTCCCCGGAGGCTCTGTGCTCCCATTCATTCTTGATCCCCTAGGTCAGAGGTTAGCAAACTTTTTCGGCCACTAGGACATTTCAGGGGTAGGCAGGAGCACACTAGGCTGGACTCTCTCTCGAGTTCCGCCCTAATGGCTCCGCCCCTCACCAGGAACGCCCCCTGAAGAGAAATCCCTGTCCTCCCCAATGCATACGGAGGAGAGGGAATGTTTCCTTTTTACCCCAGCGGCGAAAGTGTTAATTCCAGCCGCGTTATATAGAGAAGGTAGCCACGACATGGAGGCTCAAGAGCCGCATGCAGCCCTGAAGCTCCAGCTCAGGTAGTTTGTTCCAGCTCCGCCGTGGGTTGCCGGCCGGCATTAGGCCAGATCAGCCAGGGGGTGTTAGGCCGGAACAAACTACCGGCTAGGCCTAAAGGCCGGAGTTTGCCGACCCCTGCACTAGGTAATGGAGAAATAAAGGTGCGGTGCTGCACCCTTTTATGTAAAAGTGAAAATTCTGAGTTTAGGTAAACTTTAAGTTCTGCTTTAATGACACACAAAACACTTTTAAATTGTATGAATCATGTAGTAAACACAATTTCCCATTGAAAAATACATTTTAGTAAATGTTGGTTGCTCACACGTCTCCTCAACTATCTAAAAAAATATACAATTAAACATGGCTATAAATAAAAGTTTTAGGACTCACCTGCCAGTCTGATTGTACCGGTTCTGCCCTTTACAGCCCCAAAAGAGTTCTGATACAGGCAGGAGTAATTTCCCTGGATGCTTGACCCTTCACTTGACAAAAGTAGTCCTCCATTAGGAAGCACAGTGAGGTTTTCTGGGTTTAGTTGCTCTTCATTTTTCCACCAGGTGACATTGGTGCTGCCTCCCATGTTACCAACATCACAGTGCACGATGACTTCATGGCCAGGCAGGAGTACAAAGTCACTGGGACCAGGATGGCAGCTGAGGTCTAACCAGGTGCTCTTTCCTGCAAGATAGCAAAGAAACAGACCACTTACCAACTGTAGCCAAAGATATTTATAGTACAGAAACATGATGTGAAAAACTGGTATAGCTAGATATGACAAGGACATATATAAGAACACGAGACAAAGATCAGAGCTAGGGTAAGTGTCCATGGGTAAATTTTTTCTGCAAGTAAGCAAAATCCCAGAGACTATAATTGAGCAATGTGTATAGCAGTTTAGAAGCTGTGTGTGACCTGCATTGTGCTGCATTTTTTGGCTGCCGTATATCCTATTCAGATGTGTTTGAATGGCAGACACAGCAGGTCAAATTGTATTGTGTATTACAATTCAAGCTATATTTATTATTCAAATGCATTTCACAGTGTTTTAAAAGCATGCCCATGAACACTTACCCTTAGTTTCTTTGTATTTTCATTTCTGCCCTCAGTATTCTATAATGCAAAAAATTTTTCTTTAAACAGTCAGATCTAACAACAGCTAAGGCATTTTTAGTTATTTATGCTCTGCCTGCTGACAGGGAATCGTCTTAGGAAATGATGGCAGTTTCGATCATTACTTCAGCAGATGCAGCGGGTGGGCCCATTATCTTCTATGGCAATTTTTTGTCTCTAGACAGTGCATGTTATTGGCTGAAAAAAGAAAGAGCGATGGATAGGCAGAAGAAGAAAGCTAAATTAAAGAAGTATTGTCCCCTGTGATATCAGCGAATACCGGTGCCTTCTTTCTCTCTGTTGGGTCCAGGCTGTAAATGAGCCCTCTCTTTCTCTCCAATTTCAACTAACGCCAAGCTAATACACCATTGTTGCCAGATGTGGAGGCCTAGCAGATGTTGTAGTTGGAAAGGACAGGTTGGTCAGTAGTTGAGACCTCATTTAGGAATTGTATACCAAAGTAAATCTGCTGCCAATTTTGCACTGGGCAAGTCAGTCTGATTGATTTTCTGATTGTTAATAAGCAGAGACTTCCAGTATGGGCTTTTTAAAAAACAACTGCAGCAGTGAGTACAGTGGCGGGTGTAGCCAACAGGGAACCCTATGGAGAACTGAGAACTGGAGCACTCCTGCTAAAGTAATTCAGGGCCCCTGTGTTAGCTAAGATGGATTTGGGGCCCTTGCGCAGCAGCACACTTTGCACCTCCCTATGTCCGCCCTTGGGTAAGTGGCTGAAGTGTATCAGGTGAAGGTCCATATTGACAAAGGTGCGAGGAGGCTCAATCTGGAGAAGCTTGTGAAAAAGCCAGCCATAAGGGAAGAGGAAGGTAAATGAAGGGTGGTGTGTTTATTGAGTGGTTTGTATGTGAGTGAATATAGGTATAGTGAATATATGTATGTCAGTGTGACTGTGTGAATGTGGGTGTGTGGTTATATGTATGTGTGCATGTGTATAAATGGGAAATTATACAAGTAAGAATGGGGTTTAAATGTCTTATAGCAGGTACTACTTTGCTATCAATAAAGTTGTTGAAATAAATCAATGGCTATTGATCACTATCATTGCAACCTCTGCACAGTGTAGATTACATACTACTCCTGCCCCTTGCACTATGTGCATCACATACTACCCCTGCCCCTTGCACTATGCATTACATACTACCCCCGCCTCTTGCACTATGTGCATTACATACTACTCCTGCCCCTTGGACAATGTGTGATACATACTACCCCTGCCGTAGCACAATGTGCATTACATACTACCCTTGCCCCTTGCACAATGTGTGTTATATACTACCCCTGCCGAAGCACAATGTGTGGTACATACTACCCCTGTTTCTTGCATAATGGGTGTTACATACTACCCCTGCCCCTTGCACAATGGGTGTTACATACTACCCCTGCCCCTTGCACAATGGGTGTTACATACTAACCCTGCCCCTTGCACAATGTGTGATACATACTACCCCTGCCCCTTGCACAGTTTGATACATACCACCCCTGCCCCTTGCACAATGGGTGTTACATACTACCCCTGACCCTTGCCCGGCCAGTACTACATACTCCCAAACTTTGCACTTTGTTCACTGAGCTGTATGTTACTTTTTCTAAAAAGCCCTGCACTCTATATGTTAAAAAATTCCTGACCACTGAACTCTGTAGGTTAGATACTTCTTACCATGCACTCTATACACTACAAAAACACCAGACCCCTGCACTCTGTAAGTTAAATACTCCATACACTTGCTCAGTTTGCTGGACTGTACATTACTTTTACTATTGGCGATTGCACTCTCTGCACTGGCCTGTGTTACCATTACATACACTTGATGTGTATGTTAGTGGAAATGCTAAATTATGTGTGTGCTATATATAATGATCTTGTAAGTTCTAGTTTAAGATAAATACTCCCCTTCCATTGTAAGGTGCAAATTCAAAATGCTCAATTTTCCCCATGACCCAGTATACATGCCTCAATCTTAATTATTCATATTTTCGTCCTATCTGTTTTAGGCTATGTACAATAGATCTGTTCTAATATAAATCTGTTCTATAGAGAGGACGGTGCGTTGCATCTTGCTGTCCTCTCCTCCACTGATATGTCTCATCCTGATCATTCCTTATCCTTGGTGATTGATCTGCCATGGCAGATTGATGAATGGCTAGGCGTCCATGTCAGATTTTCGGCCAAGACGATCACAATAATTTGTTCTATTATCTGTCGTGTGTATGCAGTCCTAGAATAATGAAATCTGACCCACAAAGGAAACAAGTTGGACGACCCTGCTTTCAAGTGGTTTTTTGTTATCTTCAGATATTAAAGATAAGTATTTTTTTACTTTGAGTAATCAACCTAACAGGTAACCCAGATAGCATTAAAAACCGGACAGGGGCTCTAAGCCTTTTCTTAAAAAAATTGAAACATGACATGCAAAACTTGCCATGAACCAACCCATTTTGTATTGAATGTATGAAAAAAAAAACGGAAATCCATGAAGGTGCATTTGGAAAAGACCTCGTTACTGCTTTATGTTTATTCATGGAATTATCTTGGACTAATATTCTTCTCCAATTCACACATATAGGTTTCATCTTCCGTGGTCAAGGTAAATTTTCATGAGACTCTGCATACCTCGCTCTATTACCACTGACTGTATATTTCATGGTGTGTGACAGTTTATGGATTTTAGTTCAGTGATTTTCACCCTAAATGAGAAGTATTTGCAGTCCATGAGGTTGTAATGTATTTTGTTTGATACTTGAAAATGTCATCATTGCGTGCATCTGTGCATAGCAATTTATCTGCTCTTCCCTTGAGTTTGCATATAAATTAACTTAATGAGCATTTTGTATGCATTTGGTATGGATCTAAGTATCTATTTACATAGCCATAACTCTAACTGCTGTGAGATTAGCATCAGATGTACAGCTTTTCAGGAACTCCGTCCACTCGCCAACTTGTGATTTAGGGATATAGCCCTCTTTTATTCATCAACTTAAATATGTTTAACACAAGGTTTATTCTCATAGGGATTTGCAGCAATACACAGACACAAATAAATTATAACGTCCCCTGCAGCTGATTAATGAATGACATCTGGGGACTGCTGTACACATGTAAGAGTTTTGGTCCAGACGAATATGACCATTCATGTCAGGCAAGGATCTTCGGATGTGTGTACATAGCTTTAGTCTCCAAAAGCACAGACTAAATTTTTCAGGTACCAGCCTGGTCAAAGCAAATGTCTCCAAGGCCTATGCATAGGCTTTGTATGACCTGCTGAACACAGCTTCTACAGCAATACGTGGTCTTCAGGCAGGAATGTGTGTTACATACTACTCCTGACCCTTGCACAGTGTGCGCTGCATGCTGCTACTGCACTTTGTTGACTGGGCTGTATATTACCTGTTCTTCAATCCCCTGTAGTCTCTAAAATATAAAGTCCTTATCCTTGCAGTCTGTAGTTTACACACCTTGTTCCTGCACTCTGAAGATTACATACACCTAACCCTGCACTCTATAGGTTCAACACACCTTGTTCCTGCACTCTGTAGGTTATACACACCTGACCCCTGCACTCTGTACATTGTATACATCCATACCACTACACATTGTACATTACACACACCTGAACCCTGCACTCTGTACATTGTATACATCTATACCACTACACATTGTACATTACACACACCTGAGCCTTGCACTCTGTACATTATATACTCCGATACCTACACACTCTGTATGTTGCACACACCTGACCCCTGCACTCTGTATGTTACATACTTCCTAAATGTGGTCAAACCATGTGGTGGTCGCAACTATGTGGTCACATATATTTCAGGACAGGAGCACTGGCTTAATAGCATAACCTTTTTTGGGGCACTACCTACCTGTCTCCACTAAATCCTCTAGCTGTTCAGGGACTCTTCCCTAGCTGAACCAGATCATAGACCAATAACTGCTGAATTAGACACTTTTTCTATCTTCAGTGACAGACTGTTCATTTGTTAGAAAGTAAATTGTACAGCATTACAAAATAAGTCATTTTCTGAGTAGTGCTGATACCTGAAGCTGCAAAGCAGCACTGGGATACTGAGGAATCTCCACTCCAGTTGTGCATTGTGGCAAGAGTGGCTTCCAAAGTTGCTAACACTTAAAATCGGTACATGACTAGTGTTTGCAAAACAAATTATATAACTGGAAAATAGAATAGAAATGTAACTAAACATAAATAAAAAAATACTCCGTACATGTGATACACAATACCTAAATAGATTAACTGTGGGCAACTGCTAGCCAAGAACACAAATCTCTTAAAAACAGAAAGTTTGTTCACTTTTACTTTATTGTATGTTTCAGAAAAAAAAATAAAAAAATAAAGCAACCAAAATGATCCGGTGTTTAGATTTGTTGGCTGGACTGCACCAGCTAGTTGGATGATTTCATGTTGATCAACCTCCCTCATGCAACAGTGTGGGTGTTTGAACAAGAGAGAGGGGATGTATGTGAATATAAGTGATCAGTGATCATATTAGCCTCTATTTTACAGGCTTTAATCCAACAAAGAACAAGAGTGTATCAATGCAACTACAGGGATTTGGTGCAAAGCTTAACCACCAGTTCCCTAGCAAGTGTAACTTTAAGTGGCAGCATTCTCCAACTAATGACAATGCATGCACATGGAGTTCTATCTGTCCCCTGTCAAAGTTTCTTCAAACAGTTCCCTGTATGTGTTGATAAAAATTAGGTTTTCAATTTGCTTTATTGCCCCAACTGGTTACTGCTAGTGTAGACTTGGGCAACAGCAGATATTTAGATTCTCGATTCCTGTACAAGTTCCCAAGGTCCAACTTTCCAAAGTCAACTTTAAAACAAATTGTCCACCACAACGTAAGTGCTGCCTTACATTAAGCAGGTTGTAGGACTGCTCCGGTTCATATGCTACAGAAACACTGCAATGTCAGGATAGGATGAGAGTCAAGCAATATATCCTCGTACTATTGCCCCCACTTTTTCAAAATTTTGGTAGGCCGCGGCTCATGTCCCTCGTATGCATTGCAGGCTCTAGACCAAGGCATAGGCAAACTACGGCCTGTGGGCCATATAGAGCCCAATAGGGATGTTTCTCCGGCCCTAGCCGATGCCACTTTGAGCAGGATCCGGAGAAGGACCCTTGGGGGGGGCATCGACCAGAGCCACAGGACACGTCCCCCGGATCTGAACCTGTGATGGGTGAGTGGGTGGGGTTAGGCCATCATGATGTCACGTTCAGTGGCCCCTCTGTCAACTTTTTTTTCAGATTGTGGCCCAAGTCAAAAAGTTTGCCCACCCCTGTTCTGGACACAACCCGCCCACTCTCCCATCCCAGGCTCAGACCTGCATTGGGAGAGTGGGTGGGTTCTGGCAATATGACGTCACTATTGGGGAATTTTCATCTCTTTGAGTGACACCCGGCTCTTTGCACATGCGCAGCCTGGAGCCGGTAATTTTAGTGGTCCGTGGGTCTGAAAAGGTTGGCGACCACTGTTTGTTTGACTAGATTGTAAGCTTCTCAGGGCAGGGTCCTATCTTCCTCCTGTGTCATTGTCTGTATCTGTCTGTCATTTGTAACCCCTATTTAACATACAGCGCTGCCTAATATGTTGGCGCTATATAAATCCTGTTTAGTAATAATAATAATATATGGCCACAACATACATAATTTTGTTTGGGTGTCTACCTGTCCCATACACATATCTAGGTACCAGTCTTTGGATGAATGGACTCTTTCCTAAACCGATGCCCTTTAAAAAATGCTAGCTCTTTTGCTGTATGTGTTCTCGTTGAGCTACCACAACAAGAAGGCAGCAAGTAAAAGCATATTCATACCTACCAATTGGTGATTTAACCCAACAGCATCCACCCTAAACAAACTTTTGAGATTGGAAGAATGTACCCTTTACATCATTCTGCAAATATAATGCATCCTTTCTACTACCCACGTCACCAACCAAACTCAAGTGCTATATTACCATTAATATCAGTGCTCACTAGGAATAAATTGCTTCGCGAATTATTTAATGTTTTGTTAGCGCACCTCCCAAACAGGAGCACAATACAAGGCGTTGCCATTAAATGTTCAGCTGCAGCTTCCTTACAATAAATTCCAGAATGAAATATTAATAGTTGTTCCAGACAGTTTTCCTTATTCATATACATTTTCACTATTTTTAAACTGCCTGTAGCTGTTGCTAAGAGACCGCGATGTCCAGCTCTTTGTGCCATCGGATCAGCTTGGATACAGATCCTACCTGGCTTCTGCCGCCAGCCTAGAAAATCATCCCCAGGCTTTCATTGCCTCAGGCTTTGTTAAGCACATAGCTCGGCATTTATTATATTTGTTGCATGTTGTTCCGTACCCTAGGAATAGTAATGTGTTGAATGTTAATTTTCCCAGTTAGTGAAAAGAATACAGTAATTAGAGAAACTTCAAGTAGTTATAATTAGGCACTTCAGGTTCAAGGATTGCCAAAGCATTGTGGGAACGGATGTTGACAAAGCATAATCCTTAAAGATGGGCATCAGGCCACGATGAGCAGCTAAAAGCATACCTAAACTCAGAATTTTCACTTTACATAAACAGGTGGATAACCCTTTAATGTAAAGTCAAAATTCTGTTGTTTGTTTTTATTTTTTGAAGTGCAACACCCTACGCAATCGAGAATGAATGGAAGCGCAAAGCTTCAGGAGATACCTACGTCACGCATCCTGGGAGGCTCTTGGGTGCTCCTTCTGCATTTCGGGCATGCGCAGAAGGAGCCTTTTTGTAAAAAGGGAAAACAATTGCTGATCTCACATATAGGCAGGGAGATCTGCAATTTTTTTTCCAACCTATGTCACCAGATCTTTTGCCTGGGTCGGGTGCTCCAGCCCGAAGACAGATGCAGAGACAACATGGGACCCGATGGAAGAGACCTCCGGATGGAGCGGACTGCACTGCGTGATTGAAGATAAGTGTATTTTTTGTGGTTTGGGGGATTTTGAGATAAGTTCCCCTTTATGTTCATCCAGGACGGACTGGAAATGTGCAAAAGTCAGATGGTTCATGTCACAATGGTCAAAGAATGAATTCTAGTATGAGAAATAAGGTCCACACACACATTAGATTTTTTTCACCAAAAATAATCATGATTATAGGACTCTCAAGAACACTGGGGCTGATGTAAGATTAGGCAATGGTCAGAACCTTTCCCCACTTGGGCTAAAATGTATTCCTTCCTGGGGTCAGTAGTATTGAAAGTGAATTAAACCCCCTAGCGGTCTAATTCTATCCCTATTTCCATGCAAAAAGCGGTACAATTTTTTGCATGGAAACTTATTTTACATTGCAGGCTTATATTTCTTAGGCATAATTTACCGAAATATGTCCAATAGTTAATAAATTAAATACATTTAATAATAAACTTAAAAATAAATAATTATATTTAATATATTATTATACCTTGCGCCGATGAAGCAAGGTAAGTGGGGTTATTTTATGTTTTTAGGTACCCTGAGTGTGACTCGGGAATACTGATTTTTGCATGGGAAAAATACCACCCCGAGTCACACTCGGGAATACCGCTAGGGGGGTTAAGAGAGAAACTGCATTCAGATTTTGCTAGGAACAAGGCTAATTCCAAGGCTATGTTCAGACGAGCATTTGTCAATCACCAGACATACTACATCTGACATACAGACAACTCCTAGATACGACCCGGGCACAGACACAGCTGAGGCTGCGCTCTTCTCCAAGCTCTTGTAAATCTTTAATGACCAAGACAAACTCTGCAGTTGTTTCTTTTTGCATATCAAAGCATTCAAGCAGCCTGCTCCAGAAGTTAATGAATGTCTAGGCTCCATAAAGTTTTTTTTTGCTTTGTTTGTGATTAACTCACAGGGAGGTTTTTATACAGTAACTGACACCACGCTGCCTAATATTAATTTGGGACAAACAACTATCCTAATTGTATCTATTAAAATAAAGTTCATGTTCCGACTTACATTCAAATTCAACTTAAGAACAAACCTACAGTCCCTATATCATATGAAACTGCCTGTATAGGTATCCCTCAGTATAACAGTGACCATGATAGGAATGTACACCTTACAGCAAACAGAACCTATAAACCAGAAAGGGTGTTTAAAAATACAACCAGGGATGGCGCTGTATAGAACTCATGAAAACAAACAATGAAGTCGCTAGCACTGTGAAAACACAATGTTTTGGGGCCACTAAGGGTCCTTTCCCCAAAATGTTGGCTTTCACACATATTGTGACAGTGCTTTCACAATAAAGCAAGAATCCTGTATTTTGTAGTGTTGTTGACTTCATCTTCTGTTTCCTCAGTATAATGGAATAGGTCGTACTCTGTTCTGTCGGGTTACGACCAACACCAACCAATGCTGCTCTTATTTATATGAATGTGACCTACTCACCATACCCTCTCCCCTCTTTATAAAGTTCAACAGGTTGCTCAGCAGAACAGGACACAGAAGTCAAAATAAGTATTTAGCATTAGAGACATTCAATGGGGTTGGTTTGCCACCAAAATCATTAACATGAAATAAACATAAACAAAATGCAGACACATATGCTCTATAGGAGGCACATTAGCACTGTTACTACTCCTAATTTGTCCACCTTCATCTCAGCTTGGCTTAAGAGACCTTTTCAACAGCTAATTATGTTTAAGTTTGGGGGCAAATGTGTTAAATCCTAATTGCCACCAAATATGAATTACATGTAAGCTCAGTTGACAATTGCCAGACCTGAGCATGGTAAAACAGAGGTAAAAGACTAGAAAGTGCAGAAGTGACTATGTACAGAACATATAGGCTTGCATTTATCAGAGCACAGATTTATTCCTGTTTCAGTACATCTCAGACCGAATCGAGGTCTATCTTCTTCAGTCTTGGAGAGCTTTAAAAAAAATCAGGCTCAATGGGCTTAAGTTTTTACAAAAAGGTACCTCCAACAGCAAGATTTCCTATTACCATGCTTGTGCTGAATCACCTACAAGACCATCTGCTAGCAAATAGCACTATGCGTCCTGTCCATGATACTTTAAGTATGACATCTCAATGCCACTGTGCACCACTAACAAACTGTAATCTAAAGGTCTTACAAAGGGTTGCAAGCATAGCTCCCAATGCTTCTTTTAAAATAATAAAGGCCAATGGTATAGACCTCTGCAACAAAATGTTCTGTTTATATTGCCACAGGGCTCTTTATAGTCTTTTCTTGCAACATATATGATATTGTATTAGATACTTTATATAATGTAAGTAGAAATTAAAGCAATGGTAAAAGCATCAGTCAGTTTAACTGGTAAACTTATTGTGCAATAATTCTTTTAGATCTGAATAATTAAGGAGGGAGGGTAATTTTTGCTTTTGAGAAAACCTCATACTTTTCCCAAGAAGGATTTTTATCCTATACTATAAGCCTAAACAAGGAACGATAAAAGAGCTGTCTAAAAATTAATACTAACTTTTTTGGCAGACATATGAGTTCATGCTTATTTATTAGAATTTAGCCATTTGTATAGATTTATATTTTATTATAAAAAACAAAAGCAGCTGATATACATTATAGAAACACATATTTCTAAGTACAGGAAAATAATGCTGACAACATTGTCCTATAGCTGCAAAGCGGGCTCAGTGTTTTTTTAACACATAAATACCCCTAAAAAGCTGTCCAATGAAATCTGACGAAAATATTTTTTGGGTCCCCGGTGAATCAGTGGTTGGAGTTTAATTGCCTAGTAGACTGCGGTGACTTCTCAAGTATACTGGGACTGATGTAAGATTAGGCAATGGTCTTTCTCTACTTGGGCTAAAAAGTATTCCTTCCTGGGGTCAGTAGTATTGAAAGTGAGTTAAGAGAGAAACTGCATCCAGGTTTTGCTAGAAACAAGGCTAATTCCAAGGCTACGTTCAAATGGGCATTTGTCAACCAATTTTCAATCTTTAGGCATGCAGAAGCATTCATTAGCTTTTTGATCAATGCTTTCAAGCAAGATTGAAAGTCTATAGAACTGGTTTGAGTGGAAATATTGAATAGATACTGCATGATGCATATCACTACAACCAAACATAAGTCTGGTTAGCAATGGTGAACCATAGCAATGTAAAGGAAAGCCTTCTGAACTAATTCTTATGGAGACCAAAACTGTCTGACAACTAGGAGTCTGAATATTTTGCTGACGTAAATTCTTTACATTACTCATACTCTCATTGCACTGGAATACTTTTCTGCAAGGTCAGTGTTTGAAGTTAATCCCCCACAAACCATAAAACAATATAGGTAGGGTTCCAATCCCTTCTATCTTTTTCATTAGCAAATCCATAGTTGATGCAGGCACAGGCAGATCCACTTGGTTAAACATGCAGAACTTCAATACACTGAACCTTCACCTGCCACTTGGAATTACAAGTTAGCTGTTTTGCTTCATGAATGTTAAGCATTGTTCATGTTAAACATAAGTAGGTCACTATAAATGGCTGAACTAGGCATTACAAATGCCTTTCAATCCTACAGACAAAAACTCCTTTTAATGTACATACATAAGAACTATATACAACAAGGTCCAACTACAAAAAATACCAGTTGTCTAGTCTTTATGGAGTATATATATATATATATATATATACAGTTTAAAACAATCAAAATAGTTTTGTACTTTTTTACATATCTTTATAAAATCTTTACTATCCATATAAGAAGTTAATGCTTAGAGCCCCATGACGCAGAGTGTCATAGACCCCTATGGGTGTACCAAAGAGACAGCACACAAGCTGTTTTCCTTCAGTCTCCCTAACTGAAATTTATTAAAGTCCGAAAGCATAACAAATCTCCAAATTTGCAGAAATGAGAAAAAGGGACCTGTTTTAATACAAGGTGTGTAGCACATGGACACATCTCTGGCATGTTCCCAGGTACACTCACTGAAAAGATTTCAAGCACAACTAGTGAAAATTTGCGATCAGGCAGGTCTTTATTGCAAAAGTAGTTATGTTATCCCGGCCTGGCCAATTAAGATGGCTGAAGATCAGGAAACCTGGATGAGAAGAAGAAGATGATGGCGCCCATAACAAAATGGGGGACAAGAGGATGTATTTAATAAACTGCAATGAAGCAGTTTATTGCAGAAGAGACATCACCTATTCCTTTTGCAATAAGGGACCTGCCTCCTACCTCCCTAAATCAGCAGTCACCAAGCTTTCCGACTTCACAGACCACTACATTCATAATTTTAAATCCTGCAGACCATTATTTTTTTTTAAAAATAAATACATTTGTAAAATAATGATTCTCCTAATGGTGCCTGACTGTGGAGGATCTGATTCCTTGATCAGCTCAGGTTAAGTGAAGTATTACTATTGTTACTATTATCATTAGTTGGATTATATTTGGTATTACTAAAGAAATGCAAAATATTTGTTTGCTTTTTCTCACTCATTATGGATTTATTTCATTCTAATTGAAGACCAAACAAGAAATGATAGTAATCAAAGTCAAACTTTTTGATGCCATAAACAGTTAAAGAAAATACACAGTTAAGGTCATACTTACCTAAAAGATCATCGGAGAAATAAACAAATAAAATAAAACAATCGGATAAGAAACGGTATTCCCGGAGCAGAGTGATTGTTGTAATGGTGGAAACAATACTGAAGCGTACAGCTCGGCAGCGGTTGCCTCATACAACTTAACACTACACTGACGTCACGCTGCGCCTCTCCTGGTTTTCCGTCTCTAGTACAGTTCACTAATTTAGTGCAATAAAAAAGGAGAAAAATGTCATTCAGAATATAAGAATTTTTTAGAATATTATCTTTGTTTTATTATTATTAAAACAAAAAATTTGCAAATATTCTGTGGACCACCAAAAATTTTTCACGGACCACTGGTTGCTGACCGCTGCCCTAAACCATCTACCTTTGGTAGGTGAAAAGAAAAAAGTTACAATTACACTTACCTTACCCATTTCATTGAGCAATGACATCACTGTCCTTTCAGGAAGATTTCTGTGGAATACAGAGGTATCCATATGTTGGAAGAGCATTGTGAGTTTTTGGCTGCAATGCATTCCATAGAAATCTTTGTGAAAGGATAGAGGCATCATCCCTGCCTGGGCACCATGGACATAAGACAGAGGTAAAAGTAAACACAAAGAAGAAAGGTATGGACCCTTCCAATGCTAATGTTTTTATATTCCTGATATATTTTGATATCCTGACAACCACTATGGCACTTCTGGACTCCCAGAGAGGACAGGCATGTATGGATCACATGGCATGGGTAGCAAATGTTTTTAAATGTGGAAATGATAGGGTCGCTTTACCACAAGCAGAATCATGTCTTTTACAGAGCACTAGGTTGGCTCTACAACTTACATGCAAACCACATCTACCGGCAGCCATGAGTTTTTTTACTACCATTTTAAAACAGCGTTCGGTAATAAAATGGCGAATACGTGTAATTCACAAATGGTGGGGTTAAATTGACTGTTTTTTAAACCTCTCTGGAACATTATTAGTGAGAATTTAGCTATTACGTTTTTGGGTCTACACATCTGCTGTGGACACCATGACAGGGTTCCAATCCACCTGTTGTTTGCAAACATGCAACTGGAGGTGTTAGGCTGCATACACACGTGCAATAATTGTTGTTGGAAAGGATCTTTCATGATATTTTCCAATGACAAACTACTGCACGATGCATGAACGAGCGCTGTACATACAGCACTGCTCTTCTCCATGGAGAGTGGAGAGGGGAGAACGATAGAGCAGCACCCTGCTGTGCGCTACCCCCTTTCACTTTCATTACGATCGTTCGTCATCTATCATCCGCGGGCTGTACACACGCCAGATTCTCGTCCAATATCCGCCCTTAGTGGATTATCAGACGAGAACCATTGCAAGTGTGTACGTAGCCTTAGAACAAGCAACAATGGGCAATAAACACTCAAAGGTTATGGGTGGGCAGAAAAAGTGTTGGGAATTATGACTTGGAGTTACAAAAGAACACAGGAGCTGAAATGGCGCTGTAATGACTTATAATCCACATCGCTTACAGACAGAGAAATATGCGACTTGTAGGTGTTTTATGATGATGATCATGTTCCACTTTTACTTTGCAAAAACACATTTCTATTGATTTTATCACATAGAAACAATGAAAATAGCTCTCTAGTAAGGATTGTTCTTTATCAGTGTAGCTTTTAAAAAACCATTTCCAGTATATTGCTACTAGATATATTTTTAGACACACTTCTCTCTATTAATAGACACACTTGAAGTTACCCATTATTCTGTAATAGTGATATCCTCTAATATACACAACAATTATCTCTTATATGCTCTGAAGAGAACGTATTCTACTATCTTTCATACTTGTTTCTCACAGTGTTCAAATGTTAAACATTTTCCATGCTACTGCAAACACAATTAGTTAGAACTGCAATAAGCGAGCAGCAGATTGTTGGTACCCAGAATACCTTGCTAGCTCCCAGGCTGACCTTATATACCCTTTAGCTAGCTGGTCATCAACAACATTGATTTATACATTAACTAAATTACAGTAATAACAACTGTTATGTTGTGACCCCATTTACAGTTCACTGTGCCACACCAATTTTAAGTAAGGCCTTGTACACACTATATGTGCTTTGCTGTGCGATATATTGTAACACAAGTCAATGCACAGCCCTCTGCATTGCTGTACGTTGTGGTGCTCTCCCCATTCATTACAAAAATCAACAGAAATGCATGAAGCAGTGTGTTGTAGCAATTCTTCACATTGCATCATATAGTGAAAACGTCAGATATTGCTTTCTATTCAATGTCTTATGTTCTTTTGTATCGCACACTGTGCAGGAAATGTATCACAATGTACCACATATAGTGTGAATGAAGACTAGTAGAACACAATATCTATTATATTGCTCATGGTTCCTCCATGAACAGGCTCCTAAAGTAAGAATAGGTTGTAGAATTCTCCTGCTGCTTTCCATGCTGTTCTAGTGTACATCATGCTCCATTCGTTTCAATGCCCTATGGACTATTTAAGGGCTACTGAATGCAGTCCAGCTAAACGCATCAATGGTTACAAGTAGGCACTCCATATGCATAAGTCTAAATCATCAAATAAAGCATTAGTGTCTGCTATTGCATGATGTACCATACATCCAGGATATGGGAGGGTTGGCATGTTCCCTGGAATTTGTTCTAACTGTAGGACAGTGCTTCAGAAACCATAAACCATAAAATAGAATTTTTTTTTTGCATGGGATAGAATAAATTAGATCTTCTGTTAGGACCAATTGGTGGCACAGGTACTGGAAATAATTAGTAATTAGTAATCTCAGAAAAGGTTTAAGTGATAACAATAAAAACAACTTTCACAAAGTAATAAAGTTCTCCCCAGCCCCCTTTAGCCGGGTGCACCACCCAGCACTTTTGGGTGGT
>NC_092859.1:138385320-138397228 GCF_032062135.1 Pyxicephalus adspersus | reverse complement strand
TTTTTTTTATGGGGGACTTTTGGGTTTAGTTCCTCTTTATTCAAGTCAGGCAGTGCCAAGCTCCCCCATTTATTCATATTATTACTCAGGCTACCACCTAATTGCATTGGTCAGGAATAGTTTCACATATCTCTTCTATACCTGGATGCACCGGGCATCTGTCAAGGAAGTGGCAGCAGATCTAGGCAGAGAGGATGTAAATGGATGGAAAACAAATGCTCTATAGGAGTGTCAAACTCTGGCCCGGGGGCCAAATCTTGCTCCCAACTCCCTTTTTTTGGCCCCCAAAGGAATCTTAAATATGAACTGCAGCTGGCATTAAAATAGCACCGCTACTACAATTCCCGGCATCACTCGCCTCTATAGACCAGTGGGCTCTCTGCAGATGCAAGTAATGCCGGGAATTTTAGTAGCAGCGCTTCAATGAAGAGGGAGTTTTATTGGTGACCCACTCATAAGATTTAGCTCCTCATTGGCAGCGTCTGGCATTTCCAGGACTCCCCCTCAGCCGTACTTTTCCTTGTTACTCCAAGGCATGGACTTGAATGGTTGGATTTTGGTAGAAGAATATTGTTATTATTAATATTAGCCTGTGCAAAAAGGTTACCATTGAGATTTAACTCAGAAGGCTACAAATAGAGAAACATTTTTTCTTAATTAAAATTAAAAAAAATGTATGCCTCTTTTTCTATTTAAAGCTTGTTCCATATTGAATGTTAATCAAAACCTCTTTGTTTCCATATGAAAAGGTTTTATATCTAATGAGAAGGAAACATTTTCTTAATTATTTCAATAAATTTCAAGGTTGGTCCGCGGCTTTGTCTAAGTTTTTAATCTTGGCCCTCTGTGTATGTGAGTTTGATACCCCTGCTCTATAGTATGACCAAAGTACACATTCAATTTTATTCATCAGGATTTTCAGGTAAAGTTAGGTATTTATATATCCTTAGCATTTTCCTAGGTACAAGCAGTTAAAAACTATGCATCAGCATTCAGTCTGTAACAGGAGCAGAACTGGACTTTGAATTTTGTTTTCTGTGTGCCGTTCTTCCTGCTAACAGGTAGCCATGCATTATGTTTGCCTTATTATGTCAGCCTTTATCAAGAATCACAAAAGACAGACTTTCCTATATTATGCTCTCAGCAATGAGCTGTGCAAAAAAACTGACACAAAGGTGAATTTCAATATCTATGACTGCTTTAGAGCATAACCTGTAAAGAAAGAGAATAATAGTATAGGCTTGTTATGTAATCACACATGGCCAGGGTATATGAACTGCACTGACCCTCTTCCAACAACACATCAATCCAACACATTCCTAATACTAATATCGGATCTTTTTAAAACCATAAATGTGTAATAGACTGGCAATGTGTTCACGGCTAAGGAATAAGAATATGCTAAAAAACTAAAAATAAAATCAACATGTAAATCAAAAGCCTAATAATGTTCATGAAATTTAAGATGGGTAATAAAAAATCAGATTTTATCGTATGAATTAATCAATGGTATCATGGATAATGATTTTATATTTTTACTAGGAGTACATTATTCATATTTTGTAACTCTAGGACTAGGGCTTATAAGGGCTTACAATGACATTTGTTTAGTTTATGCAGCAATACTATTAAAAAAAACAATTAATGAATATAAAATAAGTGTTGGGTTTGGTTAGGGCGACAATTACCTAGCAGCTTGGCCTTCCTACTGGGGATGAGCGAGCTCATTTTTTAAATTCGACCAAACATGAAGGGGAGAACGGCCTTTGTAAATTAGGCCGCCGAGACCGAATTTTTGGGACCTGCAAGACCAATCAGGGAGTGGAGCTATCAGCTGATTGTTCTTGCTGCCCTTTACTAGTTGTATGTGTTCTTGGATAGAGTCCTGTGTTCCTAGATAGAGAAACTCTATCCAGGAACACAAACTACAGGGCCGCAAGAGCAAAAAGGGAGCGTAGCAGCTGTTGCAATCTGAGAGGAGGAGTATGGCGGCTGCATTTATGAATGGATCCCTGAGAATCTATCTCTCAGTGACAGATCCCAGAGCACTCCAGGTTATGAGGGCTTGTCCTCTTTCTGACTTGTAGTTCCCGAGGATCGCTCACTGGCAGGAGGATTATCGCAGCTGTATTTATGAATTAAGTTGTGAAAATCCTCCAATAGTGATTTCCGATGGTTTTGCGGAATGCCGGAGGCAGTTCTCGCTCATCCCTACTTCCTACTGTTTTATTACTATCCTAAACTTCTGCTATATCCATAGGTAACAACTGTGAAAGTCAATGCATAGTGTTTTGTGACAATGCTGTACTAATTGTTTGCAGATTTTCACTTTATGACTTTATACAAAGTTACAATGCTGCATTCTGATCACTGGATTGAAGAAATCTTGTCAAGTATATAATAAATATTATAATAATATTTCGCAGTTGTTGTATTTTACTGTTTCTTTCCTTCTCAATGCAATTTTACTAACAAGTATGAATAAAACAATGTCTAGCCCACATGTCTGATATTTATATACCAGCAGCTGATAATAAAGGTGCCCAGATGTATCCTGACCATGAACAAATATTTGTGTGTGCAAAACATAAATGTGACAATAGGGCTTGGTCCATAGGAACGTTTTCCCCAGCGTTCAACCTGAGGCTTTAAAAGCCCATGTTTGGATTTCCTATGCATTCCAATGGGCCAATCTACACCAGGACATTTCCTTGAGGCACGTTCAGGAGCGATATCTATTACGTTGCTTGCAATGTTTAAAAAATTAAAACGTGGGGTTAAAGCTGGAAAACGCCCAAAAACGCAGGTACACGCTTCCATTAAGTTCAATGGGGCATTTTACTGCATTTTTTAAGCACGTAAAACGTAAATACATTAAAAACGCGTGAAACCACAGCATAGACGTTTTCCAGCGTTTTAAAGGCAAGCTTTTAAACGCTAATTAAGCGCATATAAACGCAGTAGGAATGTTTACATGTGTTTTTAAAAACGTCCCTGTAGACCCAGCCTAAATGTAGGTGTTGCATCTAAAACTACTTTGTGCTGAAAACACACTATGATTGCAGCAATCTGTAAGTACGGTTATCTGGTGCAATTAGGGAAGCCACCTGAATTATATTTTACTAGCCTGCCAATAAAAATGAGAATAGAAAAAAGGAAACACTGTCACTTTACCCAGAAAAATGTTATTATTAAGGTTTGCAGATTGGGATGTGCTGGGTGGGTTATGAATCCCAACTGAGATTTTGGGTTGGGTTATTCACGCTCATCCTTCCCTATCCAAACAACTTTTGGATCTGATAAATGGATCTCTGTGGGTTATCTTCAATAAAAATACTTAGATGGCTCCAGAATTCAGTGCAGCACACCCTCTGATTGTTATGACATAATCCTGTGTTCTGTGCTTTATCAGACGACAATCCCAGCAATATAAAGAATGAGAATGTAACCTTCCATTGATTCAATAACGTGAACTACACTGTGATAACCATCCTGGCTGCAAGGCCACCTTATGTTATATCTATCTGAAAACTATATTTTCCATTCTCTTGCTTATTAACTTGTCAGTGTCAACCTGTATTTCCCATTGACATAAGGAAAAGGGATTGAATTAGCAAGGAAATTGCTTTACGGTGTTCTAATATTAATATCTATGGGGTCAAGAACTCGTAATGAAACCCAGGCTACTGTTAAAATGGAATTCCAGGCAAGCAGATTCGGTATTTTTACCATAACAGGATTTGTAATTTTGTTCTGCCAGTCTTGTCGTTCACTCAACCCGGGTTAGTGGAATACCAGAGAGGAGGAGGTTACAGTAGTCCAGATGAGAGATGATAAGAGCATGTACAAGGAGTTTGGGGGTCTCTGGGGACAGGTAGGCTTTAATGATTGGTAATGCTGGTCGGCTGTTTGGCTGATTGTCTCTCTGCCAAGCATTGAAAAAAGGTTGGGGACCATAGTATAGAGATTCATTAAGAACCCAGCAAAACAAAATTGTTTTTGAAAAACGAAAAAATCTAGAGTGCATGGACCTCAAAGGATTGTTACTAATAGGCTGTGCAATGCATTTATTTAAATGATTACTTAAAGAGAAACTGTAAAAAAGGACTTACCATACAAATGAAAAAAAGCATAATACATGTAATATGTGCATCAGCCAAAAGAGTTACCCTGAAACAAAACATGAGGCCTCCAAGATTGATGGGTGTTGGGCACATATAAAGTGTAGTAGACAAAAACACATGATGTCAAATTCAGAGGTTATTTTGCATCATGAACCTCAGATTTTCCTGGAAAAGTGATTAAAGGCCCTGAATAGGGCTATTATTAATGATATTCCTACAGAAGTGTAGCCCTTTACTTGGGATCCAGGCCCTGAGTGACCTGGAAGGAATGGGTGGGCACTCCATCTTTTTTCCAGGTCAGGATTGGTGATTGATAGGAAGCACCTGGCCCCTGATGATAAAAAGCCATCTGCCTTTGGGTCTGGGGGGATTTGCTGCCTAAGGCCAGGTACAAAGGTTGTGTGCAGCCTGTAAGCTGGAAATAGGTCTCCCTAGATCTCCCAGAGCCAGGAGGCAAAAATTTGTGTTTTTGTGGTATGACTTGGATCCCGTGAGGGAAAACTCTGGACTTTTCCCTGTTTCTTTGTGAAAAGCGCCTTTAAATTGAAAAATCATCTGAAATACCTCACTGCCGCAAGTGCATTTGAAGCTAATCTCCCAGAAAAGATAAATATATAAAACTAATACTGAGACTGAACAATGTAAATCATTTTGGACATAAAACTAAGAAAATTCAGAATTAGAGACATGATCATGGCGACATGGAATGTTAGAACAATGCAGCAAGGAAAAAGGGAAAATATTGAACCAGAAATACTGAAATTTAGTTCTAGGCTACTGGCACTGCAAGAAATAAGATGGCAGCGATATACTAGAGTTCACCCCCTATATTAAACTTACAAAATGGAAAAGTAAGTTTGGGACAAGTTTTTTAAAAATTTGAAAAGAAATGTGATAAAATTTAAACACATAAATTAGAAATGTGCATCAGATGTATAAGTGAGAATATTATATCTGCTTGTGATATCCATACACGACCCAACAAAGTTAAATTGGAATTGCAGGGCGTGATTTATTAAAGCTCTCCAAGGGTGGAGAGAATACACTTTCCACAGTGAACCTGGGTGATCCAGCAAACCTGGAATGGACTTCTTAAAGGTCATTTGTTGGCAAATGTTTTCAATCATGGACGAGATTTGTTCCAGGTTTGCTGGATCGCCCAGATTCACTTATAAAAGTGTATCTGCTCCAGCCTTTAGTAACTTTAATATATCAGGGCAACAAGGGTGGGCATTACAGGAAGCACTGGAATGAATCCTCTGTAAAATAAAACATATAACTTTAGAATAATGGTTGACTTGGAAAGATTGTAGAGAAGAATCATTTACATGGAATGGCTGGTAAATACTCCAATACAGGGAGATGTAGAGCCAATCTGCGTGTAGGAATAACGTACCTAATAGGAGTACATGTTTTATTCATAAAATATTACATTTGGGAGTTAGGAAAATACAAGGAACTGAAGTTATAAACCAGATATGTCATGTACCCGTAAACATACCCAACTCATCATCTATTACAGATAACAGGAGTTACAGAAGACTCAACTGCAACAATAAGATACAGGGAGCCAAAGAAAAAAAGGATAACAATCGAAAAAGTTATATTATTAATATTATTATTATTATATAGTAATGTATAAGGAAATATTAGGGGAAAGGGAGGTGATAGGGAAAACTGAACAAGTAGTTTGATATAGACTGAAAGGTAGCAATGGAAAGAAAAATAATGATTTAGGAATGAGGCAAAATCAAAGAACAAATATCACAAATGTGAGATAATATAAAGATGAATATAGAGGAAAACAAAATAATTATCAAATACAAATTATATATATAATTGAATGGACTAGATATTCTTGAGGATTTTTTTTCAGAAGGAATTAACAAGATAAAGGAACAAGATTAGGGGAAAGAGAAGTAAAGTATAAGGAATGGATAGCAAAACAATCCAGGGAAGAGGTAGGCTCCATCATAAGAAAATTAAAACACCAGGCGAGAAAAATCCTATATAAATGAATGTATTAAAGCCTAAGGAAAATTAAAGACTGAAACCATATTCAATCCCAATTTAAAAGTATAAGAAATTGAAAGAATGTCAAAAGGCTGCAATATAGACATTAATTGCTCAATATACATTGCGGTGATCCTCTCCTTTGAAAAATACAGGGATAACTATTACTAAATGGGGTATATAAAATGCAGCCTGGAGTAATATAACTAAAATACAATAATTACACAGAACAAGTCTTACGTGAGTATTAGTGTGGCCAAACACATGCCAATCTACATGCAACGCTATATAAAATAACTGTTGTTCACAAAGGTCAACCCACAATATTATACATATGGCAAATATATGATTGTTGCAGAGAAGAAAGACCACCCAAAAGATGTGACCAATCAAAAACCTATTGACACCCTTTATATTTGTGTGCCTGATCAACCTGTATAGACTATAAGTATTGGAGGAATTACAGATAATCGCCAAGATGGATTGTTGGTCCACCCGAGAAGCATTGTGGATTGTCAGTTTTGACGTAGTTTAACTCTTTTATAAGAAGCGATTATTTAAGGATATGTAAAAATTGTTCATTTTAAATGCCAAATATTTAGCATCTGTAAATAAGAGTATACAAAGATCACAATACACACACATTTTTTAGGCGGGCTCCAAATTTAAATACTTAAAAATTAAATGAAGTCCATTGGAGAAAGGATACAAGCAGGGAATCAAGCATATTATGCAAACAATTACTTATTTAAATTGGACCTATCATCACATTCTTGACATTATGTAAATGAATAGAATGAGGGGTTTTTCACAAGTAATGGTAAGTTATATTTTTTTTCCACTTTAAAAACTAGAAATATCAAAAAAAATATTCACAGGACATCGGTATGACCAGTGGTGTCACTCAGGCCAGAGAGGTGGACTCTAACAAAAGCTCTAGGAATATTTGGGAGAAAAATATTAAGAATTGCTAGACCAGTAAGGGAAGATGATATCCGGAGAAAACGCTATACCCATGAGCTAGAATCAATACCAGAAGGATAAAACATTGTTAGGCACATAAGAGCACACTTCATTAGGTGTCTGGGATATGTGGAGTGAATGGCTGAAATAAATATATAGAATATTGAAAGAAGTATTGCGGGAATAAAGGAAGTCTATGTATGAGAATGATGGAAGACATACCAGCAGACCTACATAACATGAGGATAATGAAAAAGAACGGGAGAGAGACAAGGATGAAGAAAAGGCTCAAAGCAAAAAGGGCTGTAGTGCCGGGTGAAAATTATTTGCCAAAAGCTTTGTATAGTAATGCCCAAAATTTTGAGCGTTAGCCTCCTTGCTGTGCTGTATGACTATATAGCTGGCTATATATGAAAATTATTTGCCAAAAGCTTTGTATAGTAATGCCCAAAATTTTGAGCGTTAGCCTCCTTGCTGTGCTGTATGACTATATAGCTGGCTATATATGTGGCTATAAGGCCTATATGTATGTCCGTGCAAATTTAACAAATATGTTACATCATTGCAGTATATGCACGTTTTCCCATGTTTTATCTCTTTAAAGACCCTACGAGTATTGCAAAAATGTCTGTTCATGTAGCAAAATTACAAATCTACCAAGTCTCAAATCTACCAAGATGTCTTTTGCTAAACTATTCAAACCCTACTAGTTTGCTATTTTCTATAGGATAACAATTAGGAGCTCCTTGAGATAGAAAGTATTGATATAGTTAGCAACAACTTCTACTTGCAGTGAAATTTTTATTTTCTATTTCTAAGTCTATTTAGCAAATTTTTAAAGTAAATGTTAAAAAGAAGACTAAAAAGTAAGACAATAACAAGCGCACAGAATGGATCTTAATTTCCGACATGATTAACAGGTCTTAGTGACTAAGATATAACAAAATGCTTTCATTGGTATTAGTAACAGATCTTGGCTGGAGTCCTCATTATTGAATCCCATGTGCTCTTTTCCTTCGTTTTTGTTGTCATACAAGTTTGATATTGTCTTAATACCGCCAAGCCAAGAGATGAATAATATTGTTCTTGTTAGTTCTGATGTATTGCCTACAAATCTCCATTTCCATTTGTTTAACTGGCTCGCCATACAGTGGTAAAAGTGGGTTAAGGGCATTACTTTCCATAATGAAGCTGCGTCATTGACCACTGAAGTTTCAATGACCTCCATAACAGGAGCCTTTCAACTCCAGCAGCAAGAAATCCCAATCCTTCCCTTTTCTATGTAAAGGAAAGTTGTCACTATGGATCCCAGTGCTACAACAAAGGATGAGTACATGTATCCAAGTACATCATTCTTAGAGTCTATCATCTTCCTAAGGTTGCAAAAGCTTCTCTGGCATTTATTAAAATAAAGGAAAGGGCAATATTTGGGATCATTGTATTCATGATAATTTTTATTAAAAAGCTTTTATATATAAAACAAATAGAATCATCAATATCAAGGGGATAAAAGATAGTCTTATGAATAGAGTAAAAAAAAATAATTGTATTATTGTATTTTAACTTTTCTTCCAATACTTACCTTTCTTCTCCTGCTGCAGGGTATTGTTTAAATAACTAGCTTAAACATCATCCCCTATGGTGACTACTGGGGTAACAATTCTCCCAAATATTTCCCTGCATTGTCACATGTGCCTACAATGAAGGATAATATTTATTGTGCTAATGTTATTGTGCCATTATTAATATTATGATTCATATTTAACTGGATTTATATAGTGCCAACATATTATGCAGCACTGTGCATTAAATAGGGGGTTGCAAATGACAGGCAGTGACACAGGAGGAGAAGACCTTGCCCCGAAGAGCTTACAATCTAGGAGGTGCGGGAAATTTAAAAACAAAAATCATACGGATCTTACTTATGCTGCAGCTGCAGGTCATGCATGTAGAAAAGCTAAAGGAGATAAACTGCTCAGAGATGCAACAAGAAATAAATAAAATGCAAAAACAGTATTTTCCAAAAGAAAAAATATTTTTTTATATTATACAGTGTCTTAGCAAACTCACAATATTTGTAATCAACTCACAATAGGGACGTTGATCACATATAGTTGAAAGTCATTGGGTGATTCCTGCTCATTATATAGAAAGAGATAATGTAAGTGTTTGGAAAGCTCGCCCAATGTACACAATGAGCAGATGGATGAACAATTGTGTGAGGGTCTGATTCTTATGGAATGATCTGAAGACCTGATCTGTGTGTAAGAGTTCCATATTTCTCTGTGCACCCCTTCTGTCTCTCTGTTTCCCAGTCTGTCTCAGCTGGCTCTCTTCTTCTCCCTTCTCTGTTGACTTCATTATCCAGCCATGTGCAGGGAAACTTTAAAAAACACTTCTCCTTAACATTATATGATGTTTACAGTGAGCACCTGTACACTTTATTGTTTCAATGCACCTTGCATTTTAACATTTCAAGCCCTGTATAGGAGTATATTTTTCTTTTGAAAGCTCCAGATACAAACTAGAATACAGAATCTATCCTATCATATACTCCTGTGTCACTGTCTGTAATAGTCTGTCATTTGGAACCCCGATTTAATGTACAGAGCTGTGTAATATGTTGGTGCTATATAAATCCCGTTTAATAATAATAAATGTAATTGCTCATACGACTGCTAGGTATAACTTTAGGACCTATTATACACAGTCATGTAATCATGGAAAGAGGCCTGGAATTAGTTTCCCTTAACTCTATAATTTATTACAGCACAAAAAGCTGGCTTTGGGTTGACTGAGTGGTAACATAGATTTTAATACAAACTCACATATATTAGAAGAGGAACTCATCTTAGAATCAGGAATCCAATACCTTATACCTGGAGCTCTGTAGGCCTTCTTTTTATGCAGGAGGAACACATTTTAGAGTAAGAGATCCATAACTTGATATACAGATCATTCCGAGCTCTCTATAAGCTCATACGAAGAACCATCACCTAATATACAGAGCTCAATGAGCAAGAAAGGATCAGAGAACCATCATCTGATACAAAGAGCTCCATGAGCTCCTAAAATTAGAGATCTATCATCTGATATAAAAAAACTCAATGCGCTACAAAGGATCAGAGAACCATCTCCTGATATACATATCTCTGTGAGCCCTCGATGAACTCCCGTAAAATCGGAGAATTATCACCTAATTTGTAAAGTTGTGTGAGCTCCAACAAATCAGAGAACCATCACCTGATACACAGAGCTCCATGAGCCCCAAAAATTGGGGACCCACCATCTGATAGATAGCTCAGTGAGCTCCCAAGATTTGGAAATCTACCCCATGGTAAACAGAGCTTTGTAGGTATAGATCAGATCGTCACTGAGGAACTCCCTTTTTTGGGAATTCAGTGCTTAATTTAGCAAAAATCTCTTTTTTAAGATGCAGTATATACTCACTCTACAATCACTCTTCACATCAAAATTCACTCTCAAATGGACTCTCAAATCCAATGAAAATTGTATCTCAATATTGGGTCAATAAAGGATAATTCTATTCCGTAGCATGGTAGAATAGATACCTATAATGGAAATCCTAGCATGCTATTAAGTATAGGACCCCTTTGTAATTCCCCTGAGATGGAGATCTTGCACCTTACAAGCCGTCTGTGATAGTGGGATTTGCCTTTAGTTACTTTTGTTATTTTGACCCACACCGTACTTTTCATTGCTGGCTTCTTATAACAATGGGACAAGCTACCCAGCTCCATTTTTGACCTTATTCCAAATAATGAAGCCATGTACAGTTGATTTTTTATTTGGTGAATCTGGCAACTGGCATATGACCATTGCAGATATTTTAAGTGATCTGTAAGTTTTTTGACAGTTGTCACTAGAACAGGTGTCCATATTGTGAGATTTTACTATACCTCCTGTCCTGATAGCTGTAAAATATAACTTTTCTATATTAGGAAATTAGGTAAAATGTCCCTTACAGGAACACAGACAGCAGTGAAACCTGAGACAGGTTCTAACCTTTCACTTCTCTGTCCAAATCCACACAGCACCACCGGGATGCTCATCTGATTTATTAAAGCTCTCCAAGGCTGGAGAGGATACACTTTCCACAGTGAAGCTGGTTGATCCAGCAAACCAGGAATGGATTTCTTCAAAGTAATTTGCTATTTGCTAGTAAATGTTTTGAATCCTGGGCCTGATCTATTCCAGGTTTGGTGGATCGCCCAGCTTCACTAAAAAAAGTGTATCCTCTCCAGCCTTGGAGAGCTTTACTAAACCAGGCCCATTTCATCAATATATTCAAGGTATTCTCAACAGGTAAAAACCAACCTGTGCTTATTTGCCATCTTCCAAATTTAGAAGCTAATCCTGGGAAAGCTCAGGTGTTAAAACCCACCTGGGTGGATAATAGCACTTACCCCCACCTGACAATTTTCAGGTCTGGCAATTAGGTTAAAGTGACAGTATCTCTTTAAATGTGGAATAAATTATCTCCACTGGCTTTCTTAGTATCCTAAACCATGGAAAATTAAGAAACAAATAACAAACCTTAAGCTAGAATGAAGCATTTTCCTGACTTCATTGCAACCAGGGCTTTGCAGGATGTTTTAAAATGTTGAACCCAATGTATTGCATATCTGCAGCTTCTCTTCAAAGGTTTTAATAAGAAAAGTGCTTATATCTGCTCATGACCTTCCTACTATAAAAATTTGAGGTTGGCTGTTAACCACCTGAGCGTTACACTGATTTCTAGATTTCTGTTCCAAAAGCGTCACAGGTTTTCATGAAATTTTTTTTTT
>NC_092859.1:138320414-138384211 GCF_032062135.1 Pyxicephalus adspersus | reverse complement strand
CCGACGCTGGATTAGCACAGCGGGACCAGGTAAGTGGGGATTTTAGTGTAGGCGAAAAAATACGGGGTTGTCCAAAAGAGCAAAAATATTTAGTGCGAGAAATTACGGGCTTAGCGGTTAGGGGGTTAATGTACAACCTGCCCGCACCAAGTACCGTATATTCCTGAGTATAAACTGTCTTTTTTCAGCACCCAAAATGTGCTGAAAAAGTCACCCTCGGCTTATATGCCAGTCAGGTGCATGGAAGCATCGATCCAGCAGCCGCATCCAGTGGTTTCTGTCCCGATGACAATGCAATCAAGCTCCGGCAGAATTACGCTGGCCGCAAAAGCCGGCGGGGGTACGCCAAAGTTACAGCGGCTACAGGCAGGGGTAAATTCTGCGCCAAATTCAAAGGAGGGAATGGTAGTAAATACCGTTACAGTGCAATCTGATTGTCATACAACATTGTATGATATCAGATTACTACTAAAAAACCCCACTTACCTTGCCCCCGCAGCTCCTCCGCACACATCTTCCGTCTTCAGCTACCGAATGTGGAGACGATCTCCGGGGTTTCCCTGGTGACGTTGGTGCAGGCGGGAGGATCAGCAGATCAACACTATTTTTTTTTTTTTAACAGATTTTTTTATTTTGGGTTTTTTTTTAATTAATATATATTAATAAATTTATTAAATATTGGACATATTTTGGTGGGTTATGCCTAAGAATTCGAGGCCTACAATGTAAAATCAATTTCCATGCAAAAAAATGTAACATTTTTTGCGTGGAAATACGGAGAGAATTAGAACGCTAGGGGGGTACAGTGGCTGAATGCAGTACCACTTTCAGCCACGTTTTCCGGACAGAATCATATCGCCAGAGAGGTTAAAGAGAATTTAGTGGTTAGGTACGGTAAGTAGTATACCTACCTAACCACTAAATTCTCTCTATGGTATTTGTTTACCATATTATGGCTGTAATGGCCGTATTATGCAATTTTATTGGTATTTATTTTGAATATTGAAACTTGCCAGTAGCTGCAGCATTTCCCACCCTTGGCTTATGCGCAAGTCAAAAAATTTTCCAAGTTAAAAATAGGTACCTCGGCTTAAACGCAGATCGACTTATACACAAGTATGTGTATAGGAAAGTATGTGTATACACAAGTATGTGAAAGAATGCAATATTTATGTAATAGTTCCTGAAGTGTTGGAATGCACAATGGGTTTGTTTTACATTACAAATTAAGGTAAAAATGAAAGAAAATAATCTAGTTAATTTAATAGGGACAAATGTGTTGCGGAATTTATTAAGAGTAGAGCAATGATTTTAGACAACGATTTTACAGGTTTACCAACAGCAAACTCCTGGGTGACAAATGTAGCCAGTGAACAGTTACACATAGAACAAAACATTTTATCTTTCATAAATAAAAGTTTTGATCAAGCAAGCAGTTGGAAATCTATATCTTATAATATAATATGGATACAAGTCCAACTAGTGACTGCAGGACATAATTTCTTCTCTTAGTCATTCAATAACACTTAATAGTCTTTTCATCAAAAACACATTTTCTACATTTCTCATATACAACAAAGCCAAATGTTCACTAGAAATAATTCCTAATTTGTGTCTTTCAGATCCCATAATCATTACAAGTGGTTGGTCAGCTCTACTTTAGGAAGCGGTGCAAAAAAGTTCCCAAGGAAGATCCTACATCTGAGCAAGTTTTTGTCAATGAAGCTAAAAAGTGCTATTTCATATTGTAAAGTGCTAATTTGCAGGATCATGACACTATTTATTAATTTTTTTTCACAATCGTCTATGAAAAGTATGGAATATATTGAACTTTAGGTCCTCTTGGGTTCCTGTTTCTGCACAAGTAAATCCATGTGTGCATGAATGCGCTCTTACTGACCATTGAGCTGCTGTCACTGAAAAATGAGACAGCTGGTGAGTGGGGCTTAGTTCAGGGTAGGTTTTAGTCCAGAGGTTAAGGAATCTAAATCCTTTAAAATAAAGTGAAACCAAGATCAAAGGTAACAAACTAGAGTAGGTTTCTGGCTAACAAATATAACAGCTGGCACCTTCTGCCATTGCTTCTTAGGGAATATTTTTTAAAAGTTTAAAGCCCAATTGAAGTTTTAATTAAAGCAGCTAAAGACATTATATGTGCATTAAAAACAAAGGTGCATGATGTCTAGTTTTACTTTGGAAAGTAGCCACAGCCTGAGTAATGGCCCTCTTACTTTTTGTAGGGGAGCAGTAATCTAAATGAGGAGGTCTGTTGGACCTCTACAAAACAATTTCTGCCTACGTGCCCAAAACTCACAAATAATGTCACAGTTTTGGAAGTCAAGCATGAAGCAGGTATATTGTATATGTCATTATTGAATCTAAATAACCACAGTGTTTTTCCATGGGCTCAATGGCCATCCCAAACCTTCCTATTAAAGTGATTGGGAGAGTTTGGAAAACATTTTTGGCAAGATTGCAGTCACTTTAAGCTACATATTTTTTGTTTCAAGATTTGCACTGCTAATCTGGTTACTAATAGAGCATTTTTCTGCTCCCGGGTGCACAGCAGCAGTGATAAGGGCACCCGCGAGATGCCAACCATGTGGTTTTACGCCCCAGGTCTGAAAGGGACCTCATTGGCCAATAGTGAATATAGGAAGGTGACTCTGGAAGTCATCACAAGGTATTTGTAAGTACCTCTAAAGGCACGCATTGATCATTTCAAATTGGATACAAATATTGAAGACTTAAAGGCACATTGATCATGAAAAAAGAAAACTTAGAGATCTGCTTCTCATTGATATAATTGCCACTAATCCAAACATATTGGTTTGAAGTTATTAAAGCTCTCCAGGACTGCAGAAGGTTGACTATCATGGAAGAACCTGGATGATCCATCAAAGCTTACAAAAGATCTAGTCCAGGATTGAAAACATTTGCCAACTAATTGCAAACTACTTTTAAGAAATCCAGACCAGCATTGTTGGATCACCCAGGTTTTTCCATGATAGTCTATCTTCTCCCATCTGGGAGACCTTTAATAAATCAGGCCTAATGGGAGTGGCCTTTCCATTTTGAGCTGTTTCTTTCAACAAATTGTTTTCCTTTTTATAGCTTAAACTTTCATTGGTGCTCATATACTGTATAACCCACCCGACCAGATTATTGCTATGAATACCTAAATCAGGTGCGCTACCACTAAATGACAGCACAGGAATATGATGTAAGTAGAGAAAACATCATTATGCTGCAGATGCTCAACCACCGCATTGTGTGGTTATTCTGAGAAAAGCACTATGCAAGTGCTGGGTTAGATCATAATGGAAGAACTTTATCCTTTCTATTTTACAGCAAGGCAGAGCAGAAGAGGAAAAATAGATTTAGTGTGAAAGTTCAGTTAATTTATAAATGTATCCATTTACTGCTTAAAAGCAACAGCACTGCAGCAATATAAAACATGGCCCTGACCACTTCTTAACTAAGCATATGCTTGGAGTGAGAATCTGTCTCAGCTTCAGAGGTAAAATTGCAGCAAATCTTTCCAAAGCCGCCTAATACCTCACCCAGACTTCAGTCCCATGGGGTCACTAATACAAAAAACTTATACAAACCATTTACAACAGTACAGGTAGTCCCCGGGTTACATACAAGATAGGGACTGTGGGTTTGTTCTTAAGTTGAACTTGTATGTAAGCTGGAACAGGTACATTATTTTAATACATGCAATTAGGACAGATGTTTGTCTCAACATATTATTAGGCAGCATGGTGTCAGTTACTGTATAAAATCCTCACTGTGAGTTAAACTTAAAGCAAAAAAAAAAAAAATACTTTATGGAGCCTAGACATTCATTAACTTCTGGAGCAAGCTGTGCTTTGATATGTAAAAAGAAACAACTGCAGAGTTTGTTTTGGTCAATATAGAGTTACAAGAGGTTGCAGAAAGAGCTCACCCCCCTAAGATCACCCACAACCTCAGCTGTGTTTTGCAAAAGATTTCTTCTGCAAAAAATGCGAACCGCCACCTTCAAGCCTCCATCCTGCACACAGCGAGCAGGGAAGTCCCGTTTGTATCTAGGAGGCGGCCATATGTCAGATGTCCTTAACTCGGGGACTACCTGTATACCTAATTTTATAGGTAACTTAGACTCCTCTCATTGTAGAAATGTTGAAATCTGTGAATGAACTGATAACTTTGGGAAGATTCACTAGTATAATATTCTGATGCATAAAAAAGTTATTTGATAAAAAGTAGATATCATATCAGAAAGAAAAACAATAGAAACGTTTTGTCACAGCAGCTGCTTCAAATTTCAGGCCTGCCACCTGTATTGATGAGCAGTATTCCATTGCAACCAGTAACACTTACATCACATGAAAAATAAAATAAACTTTTGCTTTGGCTGCTATAGGCATCAGAGCTGCTTTACACATTACCTGGACTCCATGCTGCTTGCAAGAAACTAGTTAATTCCTATATTTATCTAACAACATTTTAGGAAAGTGGCTTACAGGAAAGAAAACTGACACCTACAGAAAAAAACATTTTTAAGGTATTTATTATAGCATTTCAAGAAATGGAAACTGTTATTTCATAGGGTTGTTGCCACTTTGGACCGCTAACATTGCTTATTAGGCACATCCAGGACACTCAACAGTGAAAAGGCAGAAGAATGCTGAACACATCCATTTGGCTTCACGTACAATATTTCCTGTTAAAAATTATCTTATTGGACCTTGGGATAGCGGCCAGTTGCTGATCTTTGAACAGGTCTCACTCTTTCCCCAGATGGGACCTCTGTTTTGAAGTTGGTAATTGTAATTTGCTCTTACATGATGTCATGGTTTTTATGCCACTGAATTTGTTCTCTGAAAATGTCAGTCGTCACACCTCTGTATATATAAATATATGACGGATTATGTCTGGGGAAAACCAGCACTACAGTATATCCGGCGTGCGCACCTCACCATTCATTATTTAGAGCAGAATTCAAAACCTGTCCTGCAATGCCTATCTGTCATGTCTGTACAAAAATAGTATCAGCATAAAATCAATGTCAGAACAGAGCTTTTCATTCTACTTGAAAGATGAAATGGAAAATATGTTCTGTTATTGGATAGTATTGTTTTCTTTACCAAGAAGTTACACGTATATTTGTAATGTATTGAAGATTTAGAATACTTAAGATCCATCCTGAGCTGCAATTAACATGACCACATCCTAACAATAGAATCACAAAAAGTCTTTGGTGAATAACCTGATACCATGACTTTTCAGGCCAATTAAACTGTTCTCCAAACCATAAACAGGTTGTCCCCGGGTTACAGACGAGATAGGGGCTGTAGGTTTGTTCCTAAGTTGAATTTTTATGTAAGTCGGAACATGTACATTATTTTAATAAATGCAATTAGGACAGATGTTTGTCTCAATATATTATTAAGCAGCGTGGTGATAAAATTCTCACTGTGAGGTAATCACAAAGCAAAAAAAAATGTAGATCTAAACCTAGACATTTATTAACTTCTGCAGCAAGCTGTGCTTTGATATGCAAAAGGAAACAACTGCAAAGTTTGTCTTGGTCATTAAAGAGTTACAAGAGCTTGCAGGAAGAGCACTTAAGATCACCACAACCTCTGCTGTGTTAAGCAAAAGATTTTCATCACTAGAAGGGACAATCTACAGGTGTGTAAAATAAAAAAGGTACGGCTGGAGTTCAGCTTTAAAACACTTGTCAAATTCACTGCAATGCACAACCTTAGCAGGCATTATAGATTATTATTAGATCATAATATGACATAGCAAAGGTCAATGGCAAAGCAAAAAACTAAACCCTCAATATCTAAAACACAGGTTCCACCTAATCACTGTCTCTAAATTTGGAACAGCTCATTCTGATTTCCTGGATTTCAAGTCATCGTAAATGTAAGAATTTAATTATTTTACACCTGACAACTCTGCATTCTCTTTCATTTTCATTGTGAGAATAAATATACCATGTCAGCTTCATGTGTCATATATTCCACTATATCACCTTCATCTGTGGGCACTGTTTAAATAAATATCTAATCTTTGTTTAAATATGTTGTAAAAGTTAATAATGTCCATGGGATAAGTTTACTTTTTTCATATAACTCTCCAAAGAAAAGTCTTTGGACCACTGTAAAATTATTATTGCTAGGGAGATTTTGTCTGAGTTTGTGCCGAAGCCTGGTGAAAGGTAAGTAGTCCACACCTCTACCCAACACAAATAAAAGGATAACAAACACCAAAGCATTAAAGCGTAATGGACCGGTTCTGCTGACAGGTGCAGTGAATAACATTTTCCCATTGGCACTGTCAATAACAATGTCTCATTGGCACTGTCAATGCACAGTCCTTAAAGGTGATATGGAGGTAGGAGGAGAAAACCGGGCATGCATTGGTATATGGGGGTCTTTGATGGGGCAAATTGCCATGGACAGATGGTATCCAAAGAGCATCTCCAAAATGCCTGATCTTGTGAGCTGTTTCCAGTGTCCAAGGGGGGACAACCATTGAACTCAGTGACAGGGTCCTAGCACATTGATAAGTAAAGAGGAGAACCCATCTGTTCCAATCCCATAGAAGATCTTTTGTGGGAAAAACCTAATACTGGCTAAGAGAGAACCACAGTGTGATCCAACTTGATGTACATAGCTGAAGAAGAGGCAGAGTGCCCATGCCCATCTGCCCCCATACTCTGACTAAGCCACCATAAAGTTCATTTCTGGAGATGTGATCTATAGATTTGTAGCCATATGGATTTGTTGATCCTAACAGCTTTGGAACTAGACATTTTAACTTGATGTGTGGCAATTGTTTTCTACATAAGCATGCTGACCTCTGTCAACCACTGAAAGTGCCTACATTGCGCATATGAGCATCAGAACCATGGAATGTTCGCCTGGACTGATCAATCATCTTTTCTTTAGGATTTTGTGAATGGCCAGGTGCGTGTACATCATTTATCCGAGGAGGAGATGGCAGAAGGATACCCTGGGCTGTTGATTGTTTGTAGCTTCTTTTGCTTCCAAGGTTAGGGATCATTTAGGGATTCAGTTGTGAAAGCTGGAACACACAACCAATTTGGTTGGTTCGCTCCAAACTTTTTAGAGCAATATACTGCACTGGTGCACATTTTATCCAGCAAAATGGTAAATGAGTCAAAGCTACACATGTAACAACTATAAAATATATAAATAGACGAATTATATGTCTCTTATCTGCCACATATAATTCAAGAATCCTTTATAATGCCACATCCCGGTATAGTATAGATTTACAGAGGTTGATTGAACCATGGGACTTTTTAGACAGTGGATCAGACCAACAATTCTATTAAAATCTAAAAACTTTTTATATACAAAATCAATAACAAAAGCAAAAACAAAATATTTTTCTATAAAACGCACTGTAATAATTCTGATTATCACTCAACGCGTTTTGCAGACGTTAATGTTTGCTTCAGAATGTAGCCCTGAATTAGGGTTCCCCTGCACTGCAAGGATCAGTATAAAGAATGTTTTTGTACTTTTTCTATTCTCAAAGCCTCTTGTCCAATGGGTCCTATCTGGCAGTCCCAGGTATGCAGTCATTGCTACAATGTGGGAGCAGCAGAAGTGAAGAAGCTGAAAGTTGAAGACCTACCCATTATCAATAAAAGGGGGGTACAGTGCTCAACCCAGAAATTTTTTCAAGCCGGGTGGGAAGAAATTTTAGGTGGGTGGCAGCCCCTGTATTGTGAACAAACTCTTTGGTAACCACCCAAAAACATCCGGGTGGGTGCTGAAAAGTGCTGGGTGGTGCGCCCAGCTAAAAGTGCCTGGGGAGAACCCTGGGGTAGCTTAACTATGCATAGATTCTGTCTACCTGCAAATTGATTTCTGTAAATGTTTATTTTTATCTTATATTTATGTTATTATGTTATGTTTATTATGCTTTTAAACTGAAGTTTTATATTATTGTAAACAATCTTTTGTTTTTGCAAATAAACATCTAATAATAAACAAAGGATTTCCAGAGCACTAAGGGTCATTTAAAGAGAACAGAAATAGCTGCCAGTCTTGAGTTTTTTTGTTGAATTAATTCACCATCAAATAAAGGAGGAGTTGCTGCTGTGCCTCATTTACTATAAGCTATTGAGCTCTGTAAACATTTTTTTTTATTACAACATGTGGTAAGGAAAAAGAAAACATGTAGAAAGTAGTGTAAAAGTTCCGGGATAATATTCATATGTAGTAAGTTATATTTACATAATTAAAAAGCTTTATTTACCTAGAAATAAAATGTATTCACAACCACTAAACATTCATATATACAACTGCTGTTATAGGATATACAGGAAGGGTTTTGTTTTCAATAAGTGGGTTGTACTGATAAAAGTAACAGTAAAACACAAAAATTGTGTAACACTGCAGGGTAGGAAGCAGAGCCTGCAAAGTATATAATGTGCAGCTACCCCAATGTACATTTATATTGCAATGTACACATAAGGTTTTTTTTTATCATTGTTAATCCAAGATTCATTAATTTTTCACATAAGATTTGATTAACAAATTGGTGAACCTTGGGTGAATTGTCTTGTTTTAAACACAAGTCAATCACTTTTACATGTGGATGTTAAAAACAAGGAAAACATTGTTCATTCCTTTCAAAGATGTGGAGAGGCAACCCCAATCACCGAAAAAGTCACATGTAGCTGTCAAGACAAAGATTCATAGTAATGCATGACATGGCAATGAACATCACATGAAAGGAAATGATCCAAACCCAAGCTATTTGTCACCCATTAGTGATGGACAAATCAGTCTGAAATTCTGTAATTTGTTTTATGCTCCTGATCACACAGTCATACAATTTATAATTTCCAGATCATAAGACTCTCTACAGATCATACAAATCTACATGCAGATATTTAGGAGAATTAAATAGTGATAAACGAGTGATCATTCCTAATCCCTATACCAGGAATGTCAAAATGTGTTTTGGGAATGTAAATGGCCCTTTTAATTTTTTCTTGTGGCCCTATGGATTAATAAGGGCCATTTCGGACCCATGGTGAGCCGCAATAGTCTGACAGCTCAACTGTGATCCTAACTTCTCCTTTTCAAGTGAATGAGAGAGGTGAGGAAAAACTTTTGTAAGCGGCTGCTGCAGATCACTGTGAGGTTTCCAAAAGTAAGTGACTAAGTAGTTGTGCGGTTGTTGTTTGAAGATTTGCACAGAGGTCACAGCTGTATGAAATTCTGGTTACCCGTGGTGTGGTTTGCCAGTCACTTGTAGATTGCTGTGTGCCTGGGAGCCGCTAGCCATGCAGCTTTACACCATAGGTCTAAAAAAGCCCTGGGGCTACTTTCCTTCTATTAAATTGCACTTTAGTGGCCCAGCAACTGTTCTTGCACCTTTGCCAGGGTTTAAAGTTTGCAAAAAGTAATAAAGGAACCACACCACATGCAATATTAGTGACTTAGGTTTTCTTTTTTAAATTCATCTCCAAACAAGGCTCCATTTGGAAATGATTCCATCCCTAGATTGTAAGCTCTTTGGGGCCCGGTCCTCTCCTCCTGTGTCACTGTCTGTATCTGTCTGTCATTTACAACCCATATTTAATGTACATCGCTGCGTAATGTTGGCACTATATAAATCCTGTTTATTATTATTAATAATCCTTACGTCCATCTGAATTATCATGCCGTCAGAAAATCAGATTTTTCTTGCACTGCTACGTTACAGGCCACAAGGAAGGATATAGGACGGAGATGGGCAAACTTTTTGGCTTAAGGGCCACAATGATTTTTAAAATTTGACAGATGCGCCTGGCCAGTATCAGATGGATGAAAGCCTTGAACTGATTTAAATTACGTGTAAAAGCAGCCTGGTTTAAACAGCCAAATGGGCAATAGTTTGCCTATGCCTGGTATATAAGATAGTATTATTTTCCCTGAATTATAGAGAGCTTTCTGACTGTTCTCAACCTGGGACAGTTTTAGGCAAAAAAAATGACCCTGGACAAATATGAAATAAAGGATTCAAATGCATAACATTTCATTTCAACCTAAGGGACTAAGAAGTTGGGGCCCGTGGCAAATGCCCAATTTGCCCCATGCTAAAACCGTCTCTGTTTCCAAGAAATTTTCTATCTACATTTCTCCTCCTGAATTTAGCAACAATTATTCAGAGGTGGCTAAAAGAGGAAACAAGGAAAAATTGGAAATAATTGGGCTTAGAACTGCCCCCACTTACATTTCGGCCCTATGTACCAACCTTCAAAGTGTTGTGGTAGTTACAGCTCTGACAGTTTTGTCTTAGGTGTGCCCAGCAGGGCTACTGTGGCAGTTACAGATTTACACAAGTTAAGCTGCAGTCTCACATTTCCATGCACTTACCCTTTGCAGAAATGTGCACACATACCTGCCACTTACACACCTGTGTTTGCTATGACCACAATGACTCAATCACTGCAACACATCTGGGAAGCCATTGAACTTTCATCACAGTACAGCAGATGTATGTTGCAATTGTTGATTCAAACAACAACTTTGATGGTGTTCCCAATCTTTTATATGATTGCAAAAGAGTGGAATAATTCCTGTATAGGTTGGTGGTTAGTGGAATAATTCCTGTATACATTGGTGGTCAGTGGAATAATTCCTGTATGGGTTGGGGTTAGTGGAATAATTCCTGTATACATTGGTGGTTAGTGGAATAATTTCTGTATACATTGGTGGTTAGTGGAATAATTCCTGTATACGTTGGTGGTAAGTGCCCCAGTTACAGTGATGGTCAGTGGGGAGAATGCTCCTACATTGGTAGTCAATGGGATAAATACCCAGTTACAGTGGTGGTGGCGGGAATACTGCTTATATAGAGGTTCATTACAGTGTTGTTCAGAATGCCCATTACATCAGGGGTCTGTGCTATGAAGTGGTGGCCAGTGGCAAGAATGCCCCTTAAATTAGGGGACACTTGGATAATTACCCCTATTACAATGGTGGTCAGTGGCAAGAATACCCCTTACATAGAGGGTTAGTAAAATGAACACCCCCATTACAGTGACAATCAAGATGCCCCTGACATCAAGGATCAGTGGTATAATTACTCCAGTGGTGGTCAATGGCAAGAATTCTTCTTAAAAAAGGGGTTAGAGGTATATTTGCCCATTAGAATGATGGTCAGTGACAAGAATATCCCTTACATAGAGGGTCAATGCAATAATTTCCCCCATTACAGTGATGGTCAGGATGCCCCTTACCGCAGGGGTCAGTGGTTTATTAGGTCCAGAGGTGGTCAGTGGCAAGAGTTCCCCTTAAATTATGGGTCAGTGGGATAAATACCCCCACAGCAATGCTAGTCATTGGGAAAATAACCCTTAACTGAGGATCAATGGGATGAATACCTTTTTACAGTCAGGGCTCAGTGGTATAAATCCCCCAGATACAATGATGGTCAAGGAGATGAACGTCCCGTGTAGAGTATGCCCATTGCATTAGGAGTCAGTGATCAGAATGCCACCCTTTCAGACAGGTGAAAGGATCAGGTCCCATGCTGCTAGCTCCAAGTGTCACTTGACCCAGAATCATGCAGACACCATCACTTGGAGTTCCATCTATCACAGCCCTATGGGAAGTCCACCTATAGAAGAACCCTATGGGGGAGGCCCACTTATAGAAGAACCCTATGGGAGGTCCACCTATAAAAGAAACCTATGGGAGGTCCACCTATAAAAGAAACCTATGGGAGGTCCACCTATAAAAGAACCCTATGGTAGGTCCACCTTTAGAAGAACTCTATGGAAGGTCCACATATAGAAGAAACCTAAAGGAGGTCCTCCTATAGAAGAACCTATAGAAGAACCCTATGGGAGGTCCACCTATAGAGGAACCTATAGAAGAACCCTATGGGAAGTCCACCTACAGACCAAACCATCCCTTACATGGAACATTCATATCAGGTGTCAGCAATAATCCAAATGTAACAAACAGATACAATGTATCCAACCTTCCAAGATGCCCATCTACTTCTCAATCAACACTTGGCTTTGTCTCATCCTTCCCCAATATCAATCAGCCATCCCCCCCCTACACACTTAGATCTGACAGATACATCACAAATATGAAAAATAAAATAATCCTTCGTGTCTGTAAATCAAATCTCAGCCAGACATAACCATGGGGCCAAATGTTGTCTGCACAGATCAGCCTGTGTCACATTGCCCATAGGTGAATCCATCAACCTGCCAATATTACCAGATCATTCATCAGCAGCAACCTATCGATCGGTATCTGTATCGATCTGCTATTTAGCACATGGGGAGGGGGCTCTGATCGTGTGCCAGTCTATTGCACCCAGCATGGCATGGATTGCAGCGATCCATCCTGGCATCACGGATGGTGCAGAATCCTGGCATCGTGCAGCTACAAGCAAGGGTAAGGGGGGGGGGGGGTAATAACAGCTCTGCCCCCCCAGATCTCAGCACTTACCTCCAGCCACCACCAGGACACAACCTGCCCAGTGCAATCCCCACAGCAGTGCCAGCCTTCCCAGCGCCATGTAGTGTGCAGAATCCCCCCCAGGCTGCCTGTGCCCCTCTCTCACCAAGCCATGAATGCAGAGAGGGGCCCCCTAGCCCTCCAGTCAGACGCCATCTTGCACAAGTTTTTTTTTTCCTCCTCTCTCCCCTTTTTTTAACCCCCTTTCTGTTTATTTAGGCATTTGGTATGTGTGTGTCCTTCTGCTGCCATCTATTGGTTACTGAGCCAGTCTGAGGACATCTCCAGTGTCTGATTGTAACAAAGGGGGTCACATGTCTGTGAGAAGCTCTGCACTCATCACAGCAGGGGGGTCACCAAATATTCTAAGCAGGAGGAATTCTCTATACAGCTTGTAGGATCCATCAGCAGCCTCACCATACACATCTGCAAAGAAATACAATCAATGCATGTCTGTAAACTCATGATTTCTAACACAAAAGTCTGGGGAGCTGCAAAGTTTTATTTTTTTTTTTATGTCTTAAACTTTCTAAAGCTAGGTACACACCTGCAATAATTATCGTTTGAAATAGAACGATCAAGGATTATTCCCGGTTATTTTGAACGATCACATTGTGCACAATTCTGTACATGCTGTAGCGATACGATCGTTCAAATATAATCCACCAATAATGTACACACGCTAGATACGATCGTTCAAACGATGCAGGACATGTACAGGAGAAACGAACGAACGACTAGATTATGAACAATCATCGCCCAATTTCCAGCGAGATTCCTAGTCCAGTGGTGTTACTGACCAGTCGTTGTTCACTTTTTTGTTAACAATTATTGAACAGTCTGTCGTGGATCGTTCGTTTCCAACAATTATTGCACGTGTACGCAGCCTTAATAGATTAGACAAGCGATCTGATAGAAAAAAAATACTGATTGTAACAAAAATATATAAAAAGTGAAGTTTTTGTATTGACCTACCTCTTTGACTACTTATGTTGAAAATGTTACATCATCTGTTCTTTCTTTTGTTCTTGTTTATTGGTTGAAAAACAAAATGTATGTATTTTATTTTTTCACTGTTTAACCTCAATAAACATATTTTTTTTTAAAAAAGGGAAGTTTTCCCTACTTTTATTTATATTTTGCTTTGTTTGTTTATTTTAGTTCTTTTCCTTTTTCTGTTTCCATGTTTGGTTAGGTTTTGTTGTTTAATTGAATTTTTTCCTGTTGTTGTTTTGGTTTATATTGTGTTATGGATGTATATTTTGTTGTTTGAGAACGATCAATAAATAAAAAAAATATGGGTGGGGGAGAAAAAAAGTAGGGCGCCCTTGATTGACACATCAATTGAATATTGATTGGGAATGCTTGCTGTTTGGATGATAGACTGGGGTGTGGGCACAGGGGAGGGCGGCGTTTAAATTAATTGATGGACCGCCGCATAGTTTGGAATTACTTTTTAACTTTTTTTTTTTGGTGGCTTCTACAGCAAGGTGTACATACCACTGCATTCAATATATGCACAACTTTTTCATTTAATATAAAAAACATTGAGGGGACACCCAATCAGCCAACAGCAATGCTCCCTGATATAAAGTATAATAAAAGACAAGACAAAACATTACAGCAACAGTGCTAGTTCCCATTAGCACACTGTAGTTCCACAGTGAAAATTTTCCAACAAGAGTTTTTTTGCAGAAGGTGCAGGTGATGTCCCTTCTGCAATAAAATAACTTATCTGCCCGTTCGTTCATTTTTATTGTATGTTGAGCTGCGATTGATCCTGAGATATTACGGGCATCTGGGGGGCTGCAGGGACAGAATGAACTCCCGCCAGCATGTGCAAGAGCTACGTCATCCTGGCCCAACCAATCGAGATGAATAAAGATCTGGAACCGAGAAGAGTACCGGGTGATAATGGTGGCACCCACGATGGAATGAGGACAAGTGAATGTATTAAAAAAAATGTGATCAGGCAGGTAAGGTTATTTTATTGCAGCAGAAATATTGCCTATCCCATCTCTAATAAAGGACCTGCTTCTTCTCGGACTTTCATTGTAAGAATTTAGTTCCTCTTTATTATATAATCAAATTTCTACTGATCAATTATAGAACATAGTTCAATATCTGAGAAATATTAATCATTTACTTGGTTGTGCAGGGATGGAATAGAGTATAGGCTATGTAATGCCCTGGATAGATGCTGGATAAATGTTGTTCAAATAATTTGCGTTCGAAAACTGGGCAATGATGTTAAAAAATAGTGAATTGTGATGCAGAGGTGCCAGGGGTGATTGAGTCTTGTAGATTAGTTCAGGCAGTGATTATTCATCTTGTAAAGGCGTTATCAGATACTAGACAATCATGGACAGAACCACACATGCACATCCCCTGGACCTGGAATGTTTTTTTGTCCCATTCAGCTTGCTCCTACTTTCTGCACATTTAAAAGAACTCTTAAAACCCATTTTTTCCAAACTTGCCTACCCATCTTCTTCTGTCTCTTAAAACCCTCATTACTTCCCACCATTCCATTCCCCCCTCCTATTGTGTGATACTTCCCCCACCTCTTAGATTGTAAGCTCTTCGAGGCAGGATCCTCTCCTTTCTCTGTGCCACTGTCTGTGTCTGTCTGCCATTTACAACCACTTCTTAATGTACATAAACATAATATGTTGGTGCTATAAAGATATGGTCTAAAATAAGGAATCTATGGAACCCAAAGGTTCTACCAGAGGTTGATAGAGGTTCTATGAAATGGGGCTAGCTGAGCTCCTAGTTATTGATGTCTGCATAGTTTAGGGCCCAACACTGCTTAGTAGTGCCAGCTGCATGATGGTTTGGGGTGTCTATAAAGGTAATATTCTAGCCACCACTGCATGAAGGCTTTCTTTCCACTGGTCGCCAATTTAAGAGGCTTTTTTTCCCAATTGACCCCTAAAAAAACTGTATTTAGCAGGGGTTTCCTAAAACCTGAAGGACATGCTAGGCACTTTAAAATAGCATGAAACTGTATGATTGTATGAAACTGTGGATTGTGATATTGCCCGAGATCTCATTCTTTGGGAATTGTGTGGTCATATCAACTTTTACCAGGCATCTAGATACAGGTTATATATTACAATTACTTACCATAAACAAAAAATGCAGATTTGAGCTGTTTGATGTTTGGGAAATGGTCAATGATAAAATGACTGATAGGAATGGTAGCTATTGCTAGAAAAATGCAGCAGGGTATGGACATACACTACACATTCTCTCTTAGGCTGCATACATACATGCAATAATAATAGTTAGAAGTGAACTTCTTACGGTCGTTTGTCCGATAATCTTTAACAAAACAGTGCACAACTTCGCCGATGAACGGAGATTGTCGCCGGAAACAAGCGACCATCCCGGCGGATCTGATTGGACGATGGCTGTTCGCAATCTTTTGTGTGTACGGTCGTTCATTGTTCTGTGATACACTTTCTCCTGTATATGTCACTTTCTGCATCGTTCAAATGTATCTAGCGTGTGTACATTATTGGTGTATTATATTTGAACAATTGTTTTGTTACAGCATGAATTGTGAACAATATGATCGTTCAAAATATTAATTGTGTGTAATTGTTGATCTGTCGTCAGTTGTTCGCTTTCTAACAATTTTTGCACGTGTGTACCTAGCTTTACGGCTATCCAAAACAATCACTTTGGGTGATCAGGATTGGATGTCTTTATGGGGCATTAGATAATATACTCCTACTGCAGAGGTGACGTTATCATAGCCTACAAGATCACAGGAGATTCCATGTTCCCTAATTCCTTGTGATCTCGCCCAAAGGTTGATTACCCTTTGCTAGGTTCAATATAAAGAAATTGGGGAAAGGTAAGGATAACAGATAACGTTCTTCTCCTCTAATCCTCTAATTTGTATACCAAAAATGGTTGAGAGGACCCTTAGTGACTTTGGGCACTTGTTTGAATGCAAGGTCCACTATAAAGCATATCTTTTCCACTGCCTGGGCTGCAGATCAGTGCTGTATTGGAGAGAACATGTGAAGCTGACCTAACACTGGTCAAATTGCTGATCAATCAACAGTGATTGAGTTTAAAAATAAAGGATCAAAAATAATTATTCACTTTATTTATTCTTGCACTATTTTTCTGGGATCAGAGAGGATGAAATGATGTGATGAGAAGTGAAATCTCTGGCCATTTTTTGTATAGCACCAGTTTGCAAATATTTTTATTGTTGCTTTGTGCTTACTTTCTCTAGTTAGTATTGAACAATGAAAGTTATTTAATGCAGGTAAATAAATGCCACATGAATTGATTACTCCTGACATATTATAAAAAAAACTTTGTGTGTTAGCCACATGCAAACCTAATGGTACTTTCCCATTATTTGTAGGACTTTTGCATTTACGAATCCTTAAAAAAGTCAGTCAGTCTTAGCTTGTAGGCAACCAGGAGCACGTTCCTTGCTGTAGAACTACAAGTGCCAGTTTTGTACTTTTTGATGCCCCTTAGCACCCCCAGCAGTACTCCGCCACTTTAAGCTCCTCATAGATGCAGTCAATGGTATATTTTGTTGGTGTTTTTTAAAGATAAAGTCACTTTTGGAGTATTATAATGACAACCTTCTGTGCCTGCACTTCTGAGGTTCCCATCTGTTAAGTCCTTGGAGTGGCCAGGCCTGCAGCTGTCCTGATTAACAGTATGGTCTCGCCAGACTCCTGCATGCCAGCGCCCGTTACTATGGAAATGCGGACTCAAAGACAAGATGACAAACAAGGCTGGAGAAGGCCCCAGCTAGTGAGAATGGAAAGCAGCTGGCACCTGGTCATGTCATCCCCTAGCACTCCATGTCCGAGCTGTGCAGATCCCTCTGGCTGGGCTTCCACTTCACCAATAAAGTGGCTTTCAGTAAACCGCTTAATACTTTAGTTCGTCATTTCAAACCGCATTCCCTTAACCATAAAGTGGAGCTGGAACCAAATTGGTTATACACGGATATTGGATGACAGGGAACTTCTACGCTGGAATCCAATGCAAGGCACCCACTGTGCAATGGTATTTGTCTATCAGAATTATGATCCACATTTTGACTTAATTCCATTGATATATGTGATTAAATACAACTACCATCCACAAGTTCAATAATTGATTGGTACTCAATACTATATACCTAAAGGGCTTGTTCAGACCTGCAGTAAAAAAACAAACAAAAAAAAAAAAAAAAAAAAAAAAAAAAACACACGGGCATTACCACCCCTGGATGCCTACTATGCACAGCTAGGCATCCAGAATCTTTTTCAAGCAAAAGCATGTTTTTTGCAAACATTTGCAACTGCCAACAAAGGAGTTTTTATTTGTTTTTAAAAGTTGACCACCAAAAAAAATAAAATATGCAAAACACCTTAAAGCTCCTAGAGAGGAAATTGCAAATGCCCATACAAGCCTGTTTAGGAGTTTCTAAACACTTCTCAATCACGTCTATGGAGGCGGCAGAGGTGGCAATCCTCCCCCAGACATCAAGAAAACTGCATGGAAATGCTGCCGCCTGTCAAATGAAGGATAATGAACGGACCTATTTGGTAGAATGTTAATTGTTTTTTTGCAAGCATTTTTAAACAGTAAAACTGCTCAAAAACGCTTGGAAATACCCTCAGGTCTGAACAAGCCTAATTGAAATGTTGATTGTGCCTGTAGAGGCAGAAGGATAAAAACTCAGGTTGAGTTTTCGATAACCAAAAAGAACAGAAACAAACAATAGAAAATGAACAATAAAAAATGCTGTGCCTGGTTTGGGTCTGTCCAAAAAAATGATCATGAATACAATTGATTTGATCAATTTGAATGTTTACTCGCTCAAACATTTTGCATAGTGCACAGATAGCTTTTATAAAACATTGAATGGATTCTAATTATGGGTGAATGTCACATTATATGATTTTAGTTGTTTGATAGACAAATTATCTGTTCAAGCTTATTTCTCCATCAAATGATCACACACAGGCACAGTTCCTGTACTTTGAAGGATCATTTCTATGTTATTTGACATGGTACTGTGTACTTTGTGCTATTGTACATTGTGTAATCTCTGTGGCTGGCACTAAAATATGTCAATGTGATTTAAAAGTTGTTTTCCAAATTTCTAAATTTGCAGTTTTGTAAAATAATAACTGGTCATACATTTTATGACTGGAACCCGGAAAAGAAGGGTCATTTGGGACAAAGTAGACTCGTGGTGCATTCTTTGTGCCATAGAAAAATGTCATGGCCAAACTGTGGTAAATATTGGGTGCAGTTTAATAGAGCATGGAATCTGGTGCTGGAACAAGCGAGCCAACAAAACTCAGGCTGAGCCTGTAGCTAGCCGAGATTCAAAGTTCTAAAATTGGTATGTCTTACGCAGTGGTTAACGTAGCCAACAGTGAGCCCCTGGGGTTATGCTAGCACTAGGAGTGTTGAAGGCATATCAGCCATGCCCCCTTCTTCCTGAAAAGCCTAAACAGCTTGTTTGATCTAAGTGTTCTGTCTGTAGTAAAAGCTGATTCAAAAACTATCTGGAGATGGTTGGCTGGATTGTTCATGTACAATTGGCCATTATAATGTGTTTAGAACTTAAACTCATGTATCGTCACAGCTACTAATGTTTATCAGCAAGCAAGCAAGCCTGGTTGGCGACATAAGACATATCGCTACCCTACTCCCATACCTGACTAGATGTGGCCGTTGTGCTTGTAGTTGTACAGCTGGATGGAATTGTTATAGCAAAACATTAGAGTTGCAGGGCTATGTATACTTTAAAAACCACAGAATTTACAGCAAGTATAGAGCTATGTTCAGATGACAGTTTGTCAACCGCATGGTTAACCATTCTCTCCCACTATGCTTCTGAAAGCACTCAATAATGTTTTTAAAAAGGTTTTGGTGAACAGATTGGAAGTTTATGAAAGCGATTCAATCAGCTGATCACCCTAAAACGTAAAAACAGCACAAAAAAAAACACCTGAACAAGGAGTAAACTACAATTGTTTTACTTTTTTTTTTTTTTTTAAAAAGCCTATGTGATCTTAGCCTATGGGCTCATTCACATCAGTGAGATTTTTGTATTCCCTTTCCAATAAACCACAAAAGGGATCTGCTGCATTTTTGCTAGAACACTAATGCATTGCCATACATTTTAGTGGAGTGGAGAGATGCTTTGTTATGATTGGAGTGCAAGTCACAGTGAAAGCACTAGTGTTTAAGTACAAATATCAGTTATTACCATGCACCCAAATTTAGTATATTGTAGAAAGCAGAAAGATTTTTAATAAATCCCTTGTAGTTATTCACCTGGATAAAGGGAAGACAATTTGGGATCCCTCTTAATTAAAAGGGCTTTAGACTCGAAATACACCTTCATAATTGATAGAGTAGCAGGTAGTGGAGAAAAGAACCTGTCCCCCAACTGTAGGCTCACTCACTCAATGTTGAGACAAAGAATAGGGACTGGTATGGATACAAGAAGGGAGATTGATGTTTGCTTCATTTTTTCTTTTAAGGACAACCAAGCCCCCTGCCTAGATATGAATCTTTTTAAACAAGGGGGGGGTCTAACTTTTTTTTTTTTAATTTAATTTATAACATACAGGTGGAAGGCATGCCCAAAGGATAATATTGGGAGGATTTGTGTATTTACATTGTCGCCCTCAAAGCCAAACGCAGTACCCATATATTGCGTAATAGATTTTTTTAAATTTCTAAAATTAATTGGTAATAATTTTGTAAAAACAAAATGCCAATCCTTGTCCAAAACGGGATTTTTGACACAATTCCACAGTTGCTCCCTATCACCTCAGCAATTTTAGTGACAGGTATAAATTACCTGAATCATGTATTCTGTGGACAGCAGTATCTGTTTCTAACAGTCACCTGTCAAAAATCCCAAAACTGCCCTGAGGCACTTGCTTGAAATACTCCTTGCAAGTTTCCATTCACACAATCCATCGGCACAGCAAACACCAGGATTTACAATTAACATGATGAAAACAATGATTTTTTTTTCCTGTTGCGGTAATAAAACATGTCTTGAGCACAGACTTAAACTTGGGTGAAACATACCTAGACAATAGTGACTCTTAAATGCATACACTTAATAAACAGACATTTGGGACATTGAAGTGTTGAAGTCTTTTCCTAATGTTTGTAGCCCATCCTTATTAAGGTTTTAATTTAATATAGATTCTGTTAGCTCGGTCTGGCCCTTTCTCATTTCTGTTTGCATTGATTAGATCAGATAACTGAATCTACAAGCAGGTATACAGGTGGTCTATGACACATCCCCCCGACCCCCACCTCCTTCCTTGGCACACACCCCTGGACTTGAGCCATTACTGACGTTCAGAATAGCCTAAAGTCTACTGGTATGAATTAAGTGAATAGCAGGAGAAACAAAAGGAGAACCAAATAGCTATATTTTTTTGCAGCCATCCTGAAGAAAATAATCTGGTGGGTAATTTGACTGTTCCCCCCACATTTAAATAATTACGGGTTTAAGGTGTAACTTTTATCACAACACTACACAATAATCGTGTTTTGGGCTACGTACACACATCATAATTATCGCCTCAGGGCTGGTATCAGACAAGAATCTGACTTGTGTACAGCAGCTGGCCGACCCCGTTCATGACCCTGTCCTGACGAAAGACCGCAAGTCAAGGGGAGAGAGCGCAGCAGGGTGCCGCTCGTTCGTCCTCCCCCCTCCCTCCCTATAGAAGAACAGTGTTGTATGTATAGTGCTTGTCCATACATCTTTCAGTCTTTTGTTGTTGGAAAGGATCTTTCACAATCTTTTCCAACAACAAAAATCTAACCCATGTACTTAACCTTAGTGTTTGGATTTCTAGCAGTGTGATAAGACTGAAAGAACAAAATATAAATTCTAGGTGGCTAATAAATGTGCAAAACATAATTATACTTTTAATAAATAATAATTACTTATACTTACCAAAATACAGTCTAGCTTCTCATTAACATTAGCATAAGTAAACCTGTGCTTTACCCATGTGGCAAAGAAATACTTAAAGCTCTTAGATTGTAAGCTCTTCTGGGCAGGGTCCTCTCCCCCTCCTGCGTCACTGGCTGTATCTGTCATTTTCAACTACTATTTAATGTACAGCGCTGCATAATAGGTTGGTGCTACATAAATACTGTTTAATATTAATAACTACCACCTTACCCAGGTAATAGTACTCTCCTTCCATTTGCTCCCTTGCCCTTGGTACATGTGCTTTTGCACATGAGTAGCATGTGACTAACTCGTCTTGTAGTGAAATTCCAGTTACTTTCGGATACAAGGAGCATGTGATGTACTGTTCATTAAAAGGAATACCGGTTATTCCCAGGTATGAGGAGAATGTGACCCATTCCCCTTGATAGCACTTGTACTTAGGGACTGGGTATGCAGATAGCCTGTGCTTTCACGTGAAGGCCTAGAGAGAGAGTCTCCAAGTTACTGATACCCACACACAATGATCATCCATTAACAATTTAAAACCTACCAGATTTACATGTGAATAACAGAATTTTAAAGTAAAAGGATAAACAGGAAAAAAAAGAATACACAATACGGAAAGAAAGAATCAGACACAATATATGTTTTCCCTCTTTTTTAAAGACTATAGCATCTCTAGTTTCAAACATAGCAGAATATGGCACCTTTAAAAGAGTCTGTGTGAGAAGAGAGTAATATGTATTAATGACAGTGACAGAACATGATGAGAATAAATTGTTGTAGACTCAATAATTAAAATAAAAAGATAATTACAGATTCCTTTAAAACACTTGACGTTCTAGAAATTTATACAGGCTCACTGAAAAGGGGAGATTGAAATCTGTCCCACATGGCTGACAACACATCTAAGCTATGCATTTCCCTGCATGTCAAGCCAACACACTTTAAGGCAGGGACTCTGTAAGATGAAGGTCAGGCTAACTTTTAACTACAGGTGCTTACCAATAAGTCTAGGACCGACAATAACTTAATTGCATTTAAACGTGTGTTGTCAGAATTTAAATCTTGACAAGGCATAGTAAAGGTAGTTTGACCAAGATTCAAGAAGATGGCAATTATTGGGTACCCTGCATGAATATCAGGAAAGATCAGCCCCTTTCCCTGTTTTCAGCTCTAAATGTAGGAATACAGCAGCAAAGAGTCCTTATCCTGCAGGATGAAGTTAAAGTTCACACTGGTGAGCACAATGAAGGGCATAGGACATGAAGACTAGCATTTCCATTTTTCTGCACCATTAATACCTTATCTCAAATATGTCAGATTACTTAATTCCTGAATTAAAGGGTGAGTGCATTTCTACCGGGGATGACAAATTTATAGAAAACTTCCATGGTTCAATGCCAGCTAAAAGATCCTGCTGGCAAAGCATGCAGCAACATATTAGGTGTGAGGTATAACAGCAATCTGCCTTGTATACAAGAATTGGTACTTGTTAGAAAAATGTAAAGTACAAGTAGCCTCTGCTGCACCAAAACTAATTTATTAGGTGCATTTTATACCAATGGAACTGGAAAGTTTCAAACTGATAAAAATGTTCTTCAAGTAGTAATTAGCACCTCTCCTAAGTAATAAAGTGCTTTACATGACTGCTTAGTAATGAATTGATCTGCAAGTGATGCCATGGTAATATACACTGAATTGCTCCTAGAAAACCCATCAATGAAAGGATACGAGCATCACACAGACAGCGGATGTGGAGATTTTATGGTACAAAGGTAAAAGGCGAAGAACAGAACTCGATTGGTCATATTGTGGGGAAGGGAGGATGTGAGGCAGTAATATGAATAGCAAATCACTGTTGCTTGACAGTAGCTGTCAGGTCAAAAGAAAAAAAAGAAAAGCAAAGATAATTTAAAGAGTTTACTATTTTTTTGTTTTGTTTTAGACAATATGCTCTTCTGGATTGATCCAGGCACTTTGAAGCAGGAGCAGCTAAGTAAAATTTTCAAAGCTGCCCCCTTCCAATTTCTATTCTGTTACAGAAATACCATGGTATAAGTCATCTTTTTTGGGGGAATCTTCTTTGAAACCCAATCTGAAGCAAAGTCTTCTTTCTAAAATACCTCCCACAATTAAGAACAAACACATTTACATATCCCCAGAAGCACTGAAATACAATAACTCATATAAAGTAATGCATGACCCTTTATATAGCTTTAATACACTGAAGTATGCCTAGCTTGATCTGGATGAAGTAGCCAAGTCAAAATATAACTGGAGCACATATATGAAAACTGTTCCAAAGGTTACTGCATACAAAGGTTGGTGCTGTCTAGTAAACAGGCTTTCTTGAGTGCTGGTCAGTTCGTTACCATCACCACACCAACTCATCCCCCTGAAAAGTCCAAATACCTCCTGCATACTGTATTGAACTGGAATTTACCCTGTGTATCCCACTCATAAAACTATGAAAAGTAACAGGCATGAACAGTCAATAACATAACCAAACACTGATGATCATATTATTGGCCACGTGATTGCTTGGATCCTTAACAGAACATTGATCTTTACTTTTAGGGAGATTAAGAGACAATTTGGCCACAAGATCAACTGCAATGGGATCCACAAGCGAATATTTGATACATTTCATGCCCTTTACGTTCTTTTACTTTTTTAAGCCTTCCGTGAGAAAAAAAAACAGGTTTCTCCAGGGAAAAATACTATTGGACTAACTGGAGTGCAGACTCTTGATTAAATGCTCAAGTTGCTGACCTGGAATAAATATGAAAATATGGAACACCTGCAAATAGGGAATTACCTCTGAATTGCATTATTTGCATATTTGTTCTAAGACAGTAACGTAAAGCATTAAAGCCAGTGGGTTAGTAGAACAGCTAGATGGATAGCATTTTCAGAAGTTCAGCAACAGCAGCCTTGAGAGATCAAAGTCTAGATCTGATAAATTTAACCATCTGTTGAGATCAAAACACTTTCATTTCAGAGTCACCTGCAGAAATGTTTTCATGAATGTTCTCCATATAGTACTATATTACAGGTCAGCAGGACCACATGTGGCTAAAATGGGACAGAAAACGAAAAGAAGTGCAAAAAGTCCACATCATATCTGCAAGAAGACATGTAGTGTAGCAGATAACATACATTCCCCAGTAATGAGAAATGCATTTAGGAGAAGTGATACCAGTTTGTTATCCATTCTGACTGGTATGTTGTGTGGGATATTCATTACAGGTAAAAGATACTATGCCTTCCATCTCCTCTTCTCTGAAAGTCTGTCTAGAAGGAAGCTGTGTGTATGGGGGTGTACAGGTGCCTTTATTTGCCAGCGGCTGGGGTGCAGCACTCCCAATTCTTACTTTGAGCACCGTAACACTGGGCTCACAAGGATTTGGTAACTGCTATGTGGGAGCCCAGGTTTTCCTGCAAGTAATAAAGGAGGTGCAGTTCATAATGTTCTCCTGACTCGGGAACCCGAATACTGTGACGCTCCTGAGGATAGATCTGTAAAAAACAAAACAAAAAAAAAAAACACTTTACTAGTAAACAATACATAAACCAAAGAAGGAAATATCAAGACACAATATAGGAACATTTATGGAAAATAAATTCCTAAACCTAAATTTGCTTGTACTATGTTCATCATTGCTTGACCCCAACACCATCAACAGGCAAAAAAAAGTATTAAAATAGGACCTTTGTTACTTTGCATAAAATCTACTGTTTGCTCTTTTGAGCATAGGCCAGAACACCTACCTGTAAGTCATATGGCTTCCCACTGCGCACCAAGAAGCTAAGCAGGATGCTTGTGTGAGCAAAGTGCACATTTTCATCCAGGAAACCATGCAAGAGGAGCAGACGGCTTGGTCTGTAAGACATTAAAAAAGATGCCGTAAATATTAAACAAACTTTAAAATCAGTGATATAGAGTAAGGAGAAACAGATATTCAAATATATTGCATGTTCCGCTGTAATTTCAAAAATTTACATTAAAGTTACAATACTATTAAGAAAAACAGCTTACTCTGAGGGAAACTTCTCAGCCTGCATGGCTACAGAACCCAGGTAATAACCATGTTCATTTTGGTCAGGGTGGCCCATGTACCGCTCTGTATATCCCGTGTCATAGAAGATCCACAGTGTTACTGGGGCTCCAGCAATAGCCACCTAGTATACAAAGAGAGATGGCGTTATTCTACATACAATATTTAATGCAAACCTGTAATAACAGATCAATATGCAAATACAACAACAAATGAAAAAACTAAAGATATTCTCTAGAAACAAATGCAAAAAGGAAATGGCCAGAGAAAATCAGGTGTATCAAGATATTCCAGAGGTAGTTATTTACCACTATGGCCAAAACATACAGAGGAACTTACTTTAAATATATCAGGTCGTTGTATCAAGGCCATAAGGGAGAGGTAGCCTCCATATGACCAGCCGTGGATGCCAACTCGGTCAAGATCTATGAAGCTGTGTTTTGCAGCCAAATACTGCAGCCCCTCCACCTGATCTTCTATCTCTACTTGGCCCTAAAAACAAAGAAATAGAAACAAAAAATAAAATGAATAAATTGAAAGTGTAGATAAAAGGTATGTGGGTTAAACTACTTGGCATTTTATAAATGCATTGTTTAAATAAACATTTTCCCCAAAACACAAAACTGTAATATACTGTAGTTTACCAGTTCTCAGATGTGGTAGCTGCATTAGCTTTTCGTTCAGGTTTTTGTGAAGAGAAAAAGAAAGAAAACCTTTTTGCATCTACCCTCATTTCCCTATCGTGTCTATGATGGCAGCCATGGTTATTACACAGGCTGAACCTTCAAGTATGTTTGCCTTTGTACATTTCCATTACATGGTTGCTTTATTAGACGAGTAGTTTACAGAACACCGCTAAAAAAGCTCCTTGAAGCAATTCTTCACAATGTGCATTAGAAACCGTAGCAAGTCAAAAAGAGTTCTTCCCATTTCCTGACTGTCCAGCATCATATAGTCTTTTCCTCCCCAACATGACCTGCCCTGATCCTGTAGTTGGATTTTGTTTTGTTTTTTTTTTCTTCAACCATGGAGGCTCAAGCATGGAATTGGGCGTTACCTGGTCATTTTTCTTTTTTAAAGAAAACATGGGGGTTTTGTCCCTCCGACCAGACAATCTGCCTTCATTAAATAAAGAAGAACCGAAACCAAGTGATGTCATGTAAGATACAGTAAGTATTAAAATGAAAAGGTTTAATTACAAAACTGCATAATAAGAAGGAAGTGAAAGGGTACCAACGAAGGTGAAATATACACAGTTTAAACTTCACATTTGTTTAGGTTGTTTTTGGATTTAGATATGCTGTTAAATAAAAAGTTGCTTACTTTAGGAGGTTTATTGAAAAACAGCATATTTTAAAGAAGTGTTGAGACTGTCTGGTTTTCATTTTTCACAAATGTGTCCAGATGTAGATTTAAAAAAACAGTATTACCCCACAATTAAGCTCTCCCCCTTTCTTACCATCTTGTACTTAAATGCTCCTTCAAATTTTAAGCCACGGTGACAAGAACCACGATTGTCAATGACTACAACTACATAACCGAGAGATGCAAGGGTGTTTAGACGGAAATACTTCACTCCCTTAAATCGATTGTTAACTAGCTGAACCTGAAGGAGGGAAAAAAAAAAAGGAAAAAACATATAATATATATATATATATATATATATATATATATAATTAATGTCTATTAGTCATCAGTGAGATACCATTTTTCTTCACTAAAAGTACACAATACCTCTACATACAAAGCATTATGAAAATCTCTATTGGTTGTGGACACATTTACAAACTTTTTAAACTGGAAACTAACTAACTTCCCTTCACTGCAATTTTTGCAATTTTTTTTCTTTTAACAGATTTTGGATTTTTGGTCATTTTGATTGGCTGGGCTAGAATGACTTCGCTATTGCGTATATTCTGAGGAGTTAATTTATAAAGTACACTAAGGACACTAAGCACACCATACATTTTCGCACCTGAAAACAATCTTTCACAAGTCTTTCTATTGATAGAAGAATGAACAAGTGCCCATTCTGTTCTCTGGAGAGGATAAGGGCAAGCAAAAGAGCTTTAGTTTCTCGTATTGCATATCAGTCATTCCCAATAGCTGTTCATGGATCTGCCGTGAGGTATCCATGAGCAACATTGGGTGACCACTATACATCTCAGTCTCGCCTAAGATGAGCATGACCATTCATCTTGCGCAAATGATTATGTGACGTAATTGCAAACAGGCAGGTACTTTAATTAGTTTTCCATGTCTCCCATGCAATCAAGCGCCTGCCTGATTACAATTATTTTTTTCTTATAGATTACTTTATCTATAAAAACAGGAAATAAATGGCCTGAGCTTACGTGTATAAAACTAAAGAGGAGGCAGAAGGTTTAAGCCTATAATTCAGTTTAAGGAAACCCACTTTAGATATTGATTTGAATAGTCTAACCTGTGGTCCTCCATAAATGAAAAGGACAGTAGGGTATTTCTTTCCTGGCTGCATCTGATGAGGTCGATACATCATACCATAAAGAGTAAATCCTGTCCGGCTGGGGAAAGAGAATATTTCTGGTGCGACATACCCCGGTACAGATCCTGAGAGAAAAAAAAAATAAAGTACAATAATGCTCCAACTCCAGAATTAAGACACCTTTTGTTGCAGTAGGACTACCTCCGTAAATGCTCATTTAGGCCTAGAGAAGAATTAAACAGCAAGTTTATTTATCTTATTCCCTTGTTCCCACAGGCTTTACCTCTATGGAACTGATCCTTTCCAGCCTCTTCCATAACGCACTACATGGAAAGGCTGCAGGAACATTATAATCTACCCTGCTAGCAAGTCAAGAAGCGAGGAGACCCACCCAAAATGCTGAAGATGGAATAGCAGCCACTTCATACACCAGGAAAGTGGAGATAAGGTAGGTAAACTTGTCCACATTCCCCTAGAATGAAAGCACATTTACTAAGCAATGTGGGGGTAGCCCTATTATTTCAAAACCAGGAACAGCACCCCCTCCTTAATTCTCGATCACCTAGGCGATCAAGAATGAATGGGTACCTAAGTCACGCATCCTGGGAGGCTCTTGGCTGCTCCTTCTGCACATGCCTGAACATCTCCCCTTTTGCCAAAAGGGGAAAAGAATTCCTGATCTCACGCATAAGCAGTGAGATCGGCAAGTTTTTTCCCTATCTACGTCACCTGATCTTCTACCTGCGTCGGGTGACGTACAAAGAAGAACCCGGGAGAACAGAGAGAAGATGGGGACGCCTGGCGTGCCAGCCCGAAGATGGATACCGAGATGTTTGGGTAGTTCTTGGGTTTACTTTCTCTTCAAGGAATAAAGAAAACAAAAATGAAGAAGATTAGGCATCTCACCTGGTGAGTCAAGAAGAGTAGCCCAAAATTCCTTGTCCCTTTGAGCAGGGTCAGCCCCAGAGCCTTTTATCTTAAAAAGATGTACTGCATGTGGGAGGGTTTGGCTGCTGAAACGGCTGATAAACATATCGCAGTGCTGCATAGGAGACAATAAATAGAATGTCATATGATTTCAAGGTACATTGAAAAACAAACAGCCTAAATACAATGTTGGATGAAATATATTTTTTTCCTTCATACTGTATTGTATACAATAAGCTCCTAATGGTTTATGGTAGTGTGCTACATCAGCCATCGAAATGGCCTAGCTTTTATTATAGCCACTAAATTAACTAAAACCCATTTTATCAAACAAGTCAAATGTTATGTGTGTACATCAATGGTGAACAAAAGCACCTTTATCCCCCTGAAAAGTACCTTACCTTGCTAACACAACAAGAATGGGAAAAGCCCAGGTCTGTGAGCCTTGCTATCTCTCCAGGAGTCTCATAGTTTGCAACATAAAGATGGTGTTCTAGAGGGGTGTCTTTTGTAGCTTCAAAAAAGACAAGTTTATTGATCTCATCCACCCGAATCTTAAAAGACAAACAGATTCATCATGTTATGAATGTTAAGTAATGAAATGTAAAAAGACAATCTACAGGGAACATTTACTAGGAATGCAACCGGTAAATAAACAAGGGATAAAAAAAATTATGCAGGTTTGCAAAGTGCTCCTAATACAGTTAATGCAAATACTTTGTGATAAAGGTGTCCCAGAATTAAAACAAAAACAGTCGACCAACATTGACAAAAATAAATATATTTAAAATGAGGTATCCCTAGTATCTGAAAACAGGCTTGTTTAATAGTTAAAAGCTTTACAGTTTAGATGGGCCTGGAGAATAATAATCTGTATTGTTCAACAAAACAGCTAGAAGGTGGCTGAACCTTAACAGGTAAATATTTTTGGTATTTAAAACATTTCACATAATGTGGTTTCTTTAAAATTTTATTGCACAGTGATGTAAGTTGTAGTCACAAAAAAAAAAAAAAAAAAAAAAAAAAAAAAAAAAAAAACTTACAGTGGATCCATGTCTGCCAAGAACCTCCCATTCTCCACTGGTCACTGCAACCTCCTCCTTTATGGGGCACCTAAAGTCACCTAAAAAAAAAATCACAAAGTGTGAAGTCAGGAGAAAGAACTCTCTACTTCCATATTGCCAACACTCCTGCAGTCTTAATGTCCTTTTCACTTTCTGATATAGCAAAATAAAAACATGACTGGTGTACAGGAACAATTTAAAGGTATTGTTCAAGTTTTCTTTATTCATCAAGGTCAAGGCTATTTTTTTTAGAATTGTAAAACATAGTTAATTCCCAAAGTTTATTCCAAGACAGGTTGGTCAGCTAATTCCAATTCAATTCCATTCAGCTCTCTTTGGTTCCTTTGTATTTTTTGTGTATTTTTAAAACAATGAAAATAAATCAATAAATAAAAAAAGGAAATAAATGGACACCAAAACCAACTTATTTACATATATTCAAATATCTACCTCAGACACTTTATAAAAAGGGAACCAATGTTGTGTCATAAAGCAAAAGCAAAATTAAAATTAATCATTTCATGTACTGATGTTAAGGGTTTAGGAAATATTAGTTTAAGACTAACTAGTAAATGGCAAACTAAACCATGTGAAGCCAGCTTAAATGGATAGGAATTGTTTTTTATACACATATGTTTTACAAATTTTAGCATGTACATAAATTAAATTTAATAAAAATGACACAAAGCCAATATGAATAACGTATTTTTGTCTCCAAGTAACTGTTTACATGGCAACTAGACAGTGTACACCCAGCAGCATATGGTGCTGCATACTAAAAACAGACAAGCTATGCATTATAAGTAACATAAGATACATAATGGTAAAGGTTAACTCACTGAGTCCTGAAAGATCAACCCCCAACCTAGCAGTTCCAGCTGCTCTCAACACGCTGGTGATCCGATAAAGGTGCCGAAATCCTGTCTTGCACTCAGAGGCAAACAGGAACTGTATTTCATCCTCCCGGGTTTGTGGGAAAAAGTGAAGGATGTCATGAATCTGCCATGGAAAGAGAACAAAAGGTTATATCATTGAAATGGAAAATAAAACATTTCAACCTGATCTGCACTGCAGTCAAGCTCAAACTAAGACACACTAGCATTACAGTTATCACTGTATTCCTGTGTTTTTTTTGATATCTTTTTAACATGGGGGAACTTTTGAAATAACTTTCAGGTCTTCAGGGAACCTGTGCTATAATACTATATACAGTACATTAGTGTGGCGGTCAGTAAGAAGAATGCAACTTACATTGCTGGCCAGTGGGAAAAATATCAGTCATACTGATAGCCTAAATAATAATCGGTGTCACTTTTGGAGAAACCCTAGGGTTCCACAAAATACTGACTGAAAAACACTTCTTGGTTCACTAATTATTAGGTTCCTGCAGTTAAAAGTCTCAAGACTTTTTACTATTTTGTGGCATGCCTGTGCAGTTGTTCTCTTTTATTAGTGTTTAAAAGAAAAATAGTTAATATGCATTTGGCTTCTGACCTGTTCACTTTATATCCCTGGAGTATAGCGGCATACATCAGTAAGAAGTGTGGTAGGTGAGCAGCTATACCTCATTCTAAACTACAAAACAATCTGATATCTAAAATTCTAATTTCTCAAAAATGTTTAAATTGCATACATTTATCCATATATCTGTTGTCTCCTCATAAATCACAAGTGGTGCTACTGAGTCTGATATAGATTCTGACAGCCGATGGTGCTCTGAAAGGTCTTTAAAGGGTGCCACAAACAAGGAGGGAGGGATAAGAACAATTTGTAGACGTGTCTGTGGACGATCTAGCAGGATAGCCCAGGCACTGCACATAAAAGCAAAAAAAGGTTAAGAGATACATGCATTGTCTGCGTGATGCACTTGTACAATATCTACAAACTCTGTACTAAATGCACAACAAAAATCATGGATGCTGCAAATCATAAATCTCTACTTCCGAAACAAAAAACTAGATGCCTGGCTAATATATTGTATTAACTACAGAAGGATTAATAATAGGGAACAACTTAAGGCAAATAAATAAAATAAAACCCACTTATATACCCTTAAAAATTATAAAAACTAAATCAGCCAGTGTAATTATGTCATTTTTAGGTTGCTGCATAAAAAAAAAAAACAACTGAAACAAGGCTTGTGTTTCAGGTGCCAGCTCCAAATAATGAAAAGAGGAGGAACCAGCCAGTAATGTTCCGGCAGGTTTGTCATGTTTCCTTCCCTATGCTATGCAAACAAACAGAATTCGGATATATCATGCCTGCATTACCATACATGAAAGCATCCAGTAAAAGGGTTTTTACCAGTGTATTATTATTAAACAGGACTTATATAGCGCCAACATATTACGCAGGGCTGTATAGGGGTTGAAAATGACAGACAGACAGTGAAAGGAGGAGGACCCTGCCCTAAAGAGCTTACAATCTAGTGTATTTTTTATTGTTTTTTTAAATATAAATAATTTAAATTAGTGGTAACTAAATCTTACAGGGGTTTAAGTAATATTATTCAAATTGCAAAAAAAGACCACTTACTACTTTCCATCAGGAGTCCATCCAGCTCTAGCTATGTATTCACACCCTGCAAAAAGCACTTCAAATGGCTGCCGGAGTTCCTTGTCTACCACATCCAGCACCTAAAGAAATAAAAGATGTTGTTGCTTGTGGGGTGATACAATGATGAAGTTTCTCCTTTACACATGATATCAATCCTCACACTCAATGACAAACCACACACTGCAGTACCCAATAAAAAACTGGCTGTGTGGGGTGAGAACTTCTTTTGCCAGTATAGGGCAATAAAGCAGAAGAAGCAGAGTACTGTAGATAAGCTGCTCGGGGTTGAGGGTTCCAGAGAGAGCTCAGTAGTCATTCTAAAAAAAGAATTTGTGAAACTCCTTTTTTTCCTACCTAGAATAAAGAAAAGTAGGAATCTGTACAATGTATACAGATCACCCACAGGGGATATTTTTCTGGAGTTACACACTACAGGCAGAACCACTTCACAGAACTTTGCCCAGAACAAAGAAAAACTCTTCAAGCAAGCAAAGAAATTAGCTCCCTTTATTTACTTATATGTAGGTATTTGTTACTTGCTACAATAGAAGTCAGGGTCAGTCATATTACTGGAAAATCAACTCTTATATACATATATATATATATACACATACATACACACACACACACTAGCCAAATGTTACAATTTTATTGGGATTTTGTCACGAAAATGACAATACTACGCTAAAAACCTAAGAAATAAACAGATTACAGTGATTGACTACAACAGGCCCATATCTCACCTGGAAGGTGTCTAGTAGAGGTTTCCAGGATAGCATGAGAACTGCCCCCCTGCTAATGTTTTTCGGGATCTCAGAGTAGAATAGCGTATTTTCACGATTTTCTCCAGACATTGCTGATGGGGAAAAAAAAGAAAAAGAAACGATATGTGCTAAAGAAGCCACCAGACAGTAAAGCTTCACAGACACAAACACACCCAGTAAAGATATCTGATCAGATTATTAATACAATATTGGTATGATAGTAACTATCCAGCTGGGGTCTGCAAGACAAATAGTGGGATCCATGTGGATAGTTAGAAAGAAAAGAAAACTCATTAACAAAGTTTTTCCAATTTTTTTTTCTATTGGAGGACATAAATGACATAGATCTGAAGTTTGGTCTGTCTCACGTTTGTTGGGGCATAGATTAATATGAGGATAAAGCTAAACAAAAGTAACTCATTTTACTAAATGCACACTCTTCTCCTCCAATCAGTCCTATATACTGAAGACCTTACTGATAATTATACCATTTTTCAAGTACAATCAGATACATACAAGTACAAGCTAAAGATTGATTTTAGACTAAGCTCCTTGGGAAATGTATGCAAATACCTGAGGACAAAGGACATTTGAATAATGTGAACATTATTCTTGCAAAGTATTTTCCTTATACCCAGAACTATCCTAACAAGACTGTATCACAATACGAACCTATTAGAGCCGAGCTAAACAAATGTCAGGGGCCAATTCTATCTCATGTAATTCTCGAGGGAGTATACCACTAATTGTAATTCCAACTTTAGCTGTAAGATAGTAATACCTCAGTGTTCTCACCAGCCCCTTTTACCGGGCGCACCACCCGGGACTTTTCAGTAACCACCCGACTGCTTTGGGGTAGTTACTGATGAGTTGGGTCATAATACAAAGGGCTGCCACCCACCTAAAAATTTAAACCCCCCACCCCCGCCGCCGCTTAAAAAAATTTGAGTATAGCACGGATAACTGTTAAGGGTCCAGAGAATAACGAAAACTAAATTTCCTTGGAAGTACCCTTAATATACCTTTTGGGTTTTATGGAACCCATTTTGTAGTTACTATATGCACAGCCCTTAGTATGCTAGCATAGGGGTCACTGGGAAGAATGCTTGTTACATTGCTAGAAGGTTACCCTTACAAAAGATCATGGGTGTCAGGGGTAACGGATCTGAGAGGCACTAATTCTTAGCAAATTCTGAAGAAACCCTGGTTGCGAAACACTGTTCTAGATTGTAGAAAAATTTGTCATGGTGTAGCATACAAGGCACAGAAACATACAAAATGCTTAAGTGTCCCTTTTATTATCTAGTTATATAATTTGAAAGTAAATCCAAGCACGATAGCATCATGCTTTAGGAAAGTGATGCACAAAAGTATAATGTGCTATACAGGAAAAGGGTAAAACCTGACCCTTATTGTAAATGCTTAACAAATATTTATATGCAGCATTACAAGGTGCCAGGTGTACTGTAGGCAATTTAAAATGACACTACGGAGTGCTTATTTTTTTTATTCAGGAGGTTGGCGGTGCTACATGCAGCTTTCAAGGGCGTCCTTTGACTTGAATTAGAACTGCTAGTCACTGCTTATGTGAAAGATTTTAATTCTTTTTTTTGTTTTTTGTTTTTTTTTAAGCAGTTTCAATTTAAAAAAGAAAAAATGCACAACTTTTCTAAGCTTTAGAAGTTGCTTGCAAATACCTGGATAGCAGTTTTCAAAGGACTGAAAAGCCAAGTGGTTGATGTCTTTTACCTAGCAAATGTCAGAAGGCATCCGGAGGATTGACACTTTTTATTAACAAGATTCAGAGTGCCCTATGAAATCTCGGGTCAAATTACAATTCCATGTCAAGTTTAGGATTTCCTGTTTACTTACTAAAATCTCCTTATGGTGTCTGCTGTAGTCATATAACTGATCTCCTTCACTTTTTCCCATCAAATCTACTTGATGTTTTCTATGAACAGTATCAAAGCCACTTCAATACAGGACACTGATTACATGTGTCACTTAGTAAATCAAGGACAGAACGAAGAGCAATAATGAAATACAAACTGCAAGAATCTTTGACAATGAAAACGAAACAGCTCTAACTTCAGTAAACTGAAATCTTGCCTAAAGGTTGCTGAATATCAGCTTTTCTCATAGTCCTGATATAAAACATTATTAAGCAGCCATCGACAACCAAACTTTTTTACTGCCACTTCCTGCTTCCTCACCCTTTGATACCTTGACATGCACAATGTACTGAAAAAGTAAGTGGAACAAGGAAATAGGGATAAAGCTATTTAAGTTTGACAAGAATTTTAACCATTTACCCCTTTAAGCAAAACATACAAATGGTCGTTGTTTTAAGTCAAATATTTTCAAACTATTTTATTTTTTTTGATTCTCTAATGAGATACCAGAGTTGTGCAATGTCAATGATAATGGATTCTCTAAATACATTGCCAGGCATTGCACTACAATAATAATAATAAACACAAATAAGATATACTTACACATACCCAGATAGTACATCCTATCAGAGTGAGGGCTATCTGGGTCATTTCTCTTTACAAAAGTGAAGCTGTGAGGGGCCTTCGCCATCATATACCCATGGTATTTCCTTGTGTCTGCCAACAGCTTCCGCATCTGGCTCCATGAATGGCGCTCCACATAAAAAGGTTCGGGTTTGGAGTCTCCTCCCATTGGATCTGTGCTTCCATGGCTGCTTGGAGACCCAAATATCTCTACTCCAACCTGTTCAGTCTCCATAGCTGCCGCCATGTTGCATCCTGTGGAAAAGGATTATTATCATTATTCTATTTCACACCAACAAACTCCGAAGCCTTTGCTTTGCCTTTACAGGATGATGCAGTGTTCTCCCCAGCCCCTTTCAGCAGGGTGAACCACCCAGCTGTTTTTGAGTGGTACTAAAGAGTTGGGTCACAATACAGGGTAGGGGTCACCACCCACCTACAATTTCTTCCCACCCAGTTAAAAATAATTCTGGGTTGAGCACTGTGATGCATTGGATTTGAAGCAAAGCAAGGCTGAAGCATCCATATCGACTGTCCAATTGCTTTTAATGGTAAACCGTGGCAATGCATTTCAGAAGGCCTATAGCTGAATCCACCTTAATGTAGCTTTTAAAGCCTTACACTTAGAAGCACAGTATATTCTTTAAAGTGGAACTAAACCCCACTATACTCTCCTGTCCCGTCGCAGTATGATGACATCTTTTTCTATCGTGATTAGCTAGGCTAAGGTGAAAACTCCCATGCAGGAACCATTCAGTCCCAGCAAGCTGGGGAAGTTGGGTAAGCTGAGTATCCTGGAAGCTTAGTGGTTTTGACAGTTGGGCGCAATCAGGGAGGTAAAAATGATTTTTGCAATAGGGACAACGTCTATCCTTTTCTGCAGTAATGTCCTGCCCGTTCCAACATTTTTAAAAGTAGAACTTTAGTTCTGCTTTAATACCAAATGGTTCATCAAGTAAAACTTTTTGTTTTACCAAAGATCAATATTTGTCCAAAGTGTGTTGAAATTCACCTAATGTTGACAATCTCATTGCCTCTGATGTCCTCTGAGTTCAACCCAAATTATTTTAAGCTGGGTGGTAAGAAATATTAGGTGGATGGCAGCCCCTTGTACTGTGACCCAACTCCTCAGTAACCACCCAAAAACAGCTAGGTGGTTACTGAAAAGTACGGGGGGTGCGTCTTGCTAAAAGGGACTGGGGAGAACACTGAACTCCTTTTTCCTAAAACAAAATTGCTAGGTCCAAAATGCTACATCAACATAAACTAAAGTTATATAAAGTCCTAAGTGTCCTTTCCCATAATCACAGATACACATGCAGACCATTGTTATTTCTAAATGCCTTGACCTGGACATTATTGGGCAGCACATTCCTCCCCTTAAAGAAAACCCAAACTCAGAATTTTTACTTTACATAAAAGAGAAGACAGAGTTTTTAGTGTTAGTGTGTTTTTTAAGTGCAACACCCTTTAAAAAAAAAAATTGTAGTAAAAGTGTGTAAAAGTGCAGCCTCGCCCCCTTATTTCTCCATCGCCTAGGCGATCAAAAATCAATGGGAACACAGAGCCTCCCGGGATACCTACAATAAGCATTGAGGGATGAAAAATAAAAAAATACCGATCACAATGCGCAGTGAGGTCGACAAGTTTTTCCCAATCTAGCGTCTGCACAGTGCGGTATCGGGTGACGTAAGAAAAAGAAAAGATGTAGGCGCCTGGTACTCCCTCTGCGCCACGCTGACGATAAATACCCAGACGACGCGGGACCCGATGTAAGAAACCTCCCAACGGATAGACTGATCTGTGGAATTGAAGGCAAGTGTGATTTTTTTTGTTTTGGGTTTACATCCGCTTTAGGTAAGCTGTGCTACCCTCTGCCTCCCATAAAGAGCAATGGTTTTACTGAACACATGGCTCAGGCCAAGCCAATGAACCTACCAATTTCTAGTAAGTACTACACTGATAACACATGATCGCTCTATTTTACATCAATATAGTGAAGATGTTTTCAAATATAGACAACGATAATGCTACCAAGTTTTTCAATGTGGCCTCAAATGCAACCTATTTAACGCAGACCTATCATCAAGCTTTTTGCATTATATAAAAGGGTTATTCTTTTTTTCCCCTAAATACCCTTTAAAAAAAAATGAAGCCTTCTGTCTTTACCGTGGCAGAGCTGGAGTGCAAAGCCTCCTGGTATACCCACGTCACATATTCCTGGGGGTCTTCTGCCTGCTCCTTCTGTGCATGCCTGATCATGGGGCTTTTTAATTCAATGGCTAAAAAATGTTTCCCATTTACAGCAGGTTATGTCGCCCGATCTCACGCATGCACAGTGCGAGAATGGGTTACGTAACCACAAGAAAGATGGCGGTGCCCGGTGCTTCTTCCGCGCCGGAACAAAGGTGAATTACAGGATGGCAGGGTACAGAATTGAGGAAAGCAACTGAAGGATCGATAGAAGTGTAAGATAAAGGTGATTTTTTTTTATCTTACGTACAGTACCACTTAAAAATCTGTAGGCCCTTTGGGTATTATTTATAAAAGCAGTGAATCTGACATTCCCTGAATCGTTTCCTGGTGGAGAGTCAAATACTGCCATTGAAAGACATGAACCTGGAAGATTCTTCGCCAACATAATGTCTTTATAAAGACCCCTTTTGTATCTGTCTGTGCCCCAGATTTCCTGCAAACTTCCTATCTATTGAAACAAAAAGAGATGTGCAAGGCACAAACAGAAAAAAAGACATTGCAGAAAGTTGTATCCTTCCTTTATTCACAATGTCTTCCTTTCGAACAATATTTCTTCTTTCCAAATGAGAAGTGATATAAATTTCCACACTACATATACACCGTCCCCACTTCCAACACAACCTAAAATACGTTTTAGAAGGGAGCTGTGCTTTTACCCAACAATATATTTTTGAAAAAAATCGCCACATATAGATTAGTGTCAGTTTGGGAAATTACGGAGCAGGATCATCCACAAGGCAATCGGGACATCAGCCAAGGACCAAGTGGATGTTTAGGAAGATACCATTTTTATTCTCCTGCAGTAATCCTGGGAAAAGCACAGCAGGTCCAACCGGACAACCCGATGTCACTTCCTAAGTACCCATTGGGCAACGATTGTGCCATGTTACTACAGCGACTACATTTGCTGTGGCACTTCTCTTCCACTGCAATACCTTAATTAAAATGGAACTAAATTCAGTGTGACCGAGCTTTTGCCATAACTGATGAATATGCTTAGCACACACCTACTTTTTGTCTTATTGCAACAATGACAAGTTCAGGATCCTATTACCACTACATTCCCCAAATCTGTCATTCTTATTGTTGTCTTTTCTGGGTCCACAGCAATCCCCTACAGCAGGGGTGTCAAACTGTGGCCAGCAACATCCTTTTTTTTTTAATCCTAAATATGAATTGCAGAGGGCCCGCCGCTGCATTGAGAGCGCAGCTACTAAAATTCCTGGAAGCCGAGCTCACACTACATGCAAAATGTGCCATAAACAAAGAACAAGAAGAGGTTTTATGGCAGAAGAGAATTTGATTATCTGCTCTGCCAAAAACCTTTTCTTCCTGGGGACTTTTTGATTTCTCTTCCACTTTAAAGTGAAATAAATTGATGGGAGGCCACAGCTGCTTCCTTATCCATGGCCCCCATTCTGTCCAAATCCATCCATGCTCCGAGTATAGTTTTACTAAACTAAAGAACTAAAGTTCCACTTTTATTTTGTATGATCAGGCCAGTCATTCTTGCAGCAATGGGCAGGTGATGTCCCTTCTGCAATGATCTGTCTTATCCCACCGATCGCTTTCTGAAGTCAAAGCTGTGCAGCATCAGCTTTGGTTGCCAGGGAAACCCGTCATTTCCAGCTTCCTTTGCATATGCCGGGATGAATGAACTGCGCGGGCGTTACATCCTCCCAGTATGGCCAAAAGAAGAAGGCAGCATGGTGGCTCAGTGGTTAGCACTCTGGCCTTTGCAGTGCTAGGTCTCAGGTTAGAATTTTAGCCAGGACACTACCTGCATGGAGTTTGCAGGTTCTCCCTTTATCTGTGTGGGTTTCCTCCCACAATCCAAAAACATGCAGTTAAGTAATTGGTTTTCCGCCAAAATTGACCTCAGACTGTATTAATGACATAGGACTACAATAGGGACATTAGATTGTGAGCTCCTCTGAGGAACGGCTAGTGACATGACTATGGAGTTTGTACAGCACTTCATGATATGTGAGGGCTACATAAAAACGGTGCAATAATAATAATAATATTAATAACAAAGAGAAAAATAGATGGTGCCTCCTGATGCTGCAACATAGTCATCTGAGCCGCACCGTTTCAGTTCTCCCTTATCCAATAAAAGAAACCCGAGACATTCATGGAAATACATAAGATCCTAACATATATCTAAAACTCGGGGTATTTTTTTAATATTTTGCACATACACACTACAATGATTCTACAGACATTAAATTGATTAAAACCACAGCCAGATTGTCTTTTCTCCTACCCGTGTCTCATTGTGGAGAGTTTCCTTCATTTCCTGTCTTGTAAACCTGACAGGATGTGAGAACAAATCTCCTCAAAGTGAGGGAAATCCTCTTCTAAAATATTACTGGCACAGATGTCCCCATTGTACAATCTCCCCCAATTTGACAGCTCAATTTCTAGGATTGTATGGCATTGTATGGTATAAAGCTTTGAAATTGCCTCTAAGACTACAAAAAGGATACAAGTTTTGCCTTAGGTTGACTTTAATGGAGGCCTCACTGATCCCCCCAGGCCCTGCCACTGTAACCATGCCAACCAAGCTCCCACAGGCCGTCAGGAGGCTGACCAGGGCAGGGATGTTCTATGGGGCAGCCAGCCATTGTCAGGAGGATGACATTACACCGGAAGGCCGGATACATTCATTGTCAGGAGGCTGGGTGTCCCCCATTGGGATAATGGTGCCCCGAGTATTCCCCTCCCGGCTCTGTTCTATACCAAACAGCCCAGAAGAAGCCCCTCACCTAGCATGAGGAAACAGGCTGAGGGTAGAGGCCGGACCCGGCTCCCGCTCTCTCTTCTCCCCGGTTGTGACTTGGCTGCTCTCACTCCCAGCCCCGGTGCAGCTCACACATCCGCTTCCTGGAGAATGGCGAGGGACAGCATCTGAACAGCGACCCCTGCTGACCGGAGGATAACACACACCCTGCAGTCCCCGCACATTTTTCCTATTACACGCCTTCTACCTTTAGTTTTTATCTATCGTCTACAAATACATTTAAATCATTACACATATTGAAATACCTGTCCTGAGCGGATTGATTAAAGGTGCTTTCCTCAACATCACTTTATGTATTGCACGGAATACTGTCAATCAGGTCGCTCCCGTTACAGTCTAAAGACCAGAGCTGTCTGTATTATACATTCACCCCCATAAACATTTCTGCTGAGAAGCAATTCAAGAAGAATGAGTTCAAATTTGGATTCGTGTTTGCTGATAACCGCTTCCCTTCTGCCCAGGAAATCAAGTAGTGGCTTGTTTCCCTGAGTTAATATGGCCGCTCGGGTTTCAGACCAGAGGAGATAAAACGCCCTTATTCATCATGGCGGACTAGTCAGAAATGTCATGGATGCCCTCATGTAGCATGGCTGATTGAGCTTCTCCAGGCCCGCCTCCAAGTGGCGCAGTGACAGCTGGGGATGGTTGCCTGGATTGTTCTAGTATTGTGAAAGGAGAGGTCGGGGAGCGAGGTGCGGCGATGAGTCTGACCCCGCAGGTGTATTGGGCGCAGAGGCACCATGAGCTGTACCTGCGGGTGGAGCTCAGTGATGTGCAGGTAATGGGGTGATTGTGTGTGGTGCAGGCAGCAGGTCTATCATTGTGCATGGAGGGTGAATTGTATTGGATGTGGTGAAGTAATTCCATAGAGCCGTGTACAGACCGGGCATTTGTGACAGCTCAGGGGTCAATTGAGGTCAGGGGGTAATTACACCTAGCGCCCCCTGCTGCACACATTGATTATTTGCAGTCTCTTTCCTGCACTCATGGTATCCTTGATGGAGTTGAGATCTCATTTATATCCCTAAAAATCTGAACTTTGATCTCTGACCCTCAATATTGCAATAAATCTCAAAGTCCAATCCCCCATCATAGGGGGGTTCTGCGCCAACAAATCGGGCAGAACGGTGGCTCAGGGGTTAGCACTCCAGTCTTTGCAGTGCTAGGTCCCAGGTTTGAATCCCAGCCAGGACACTATCTGCATGGAGTTTGCAGGTTCTCCCCGTGTCTGTGTGGGTTTCCTCTGGGTACTCCGGTTTCCTCCCACATCCCAAAAAACATCCAGTGTGGTTAATTGGCTTCCCCCTAAATTGACCTTAGACTACATTAATGACATATGACTATAGTAGGGACATTAGATTGTGAGCTCCTTTGAGGGACAGTTAGTGACACAACTATGGACTTTGTGCAGCGCTGCGTAATATGTTGGCGCTATATAAATACTGTGTAACAAATCACCTGGTGCCCAGTCTTGCTTATACATCAAGTTTTGTTTGTTTGCATTCACAAATCTCATCTGTCTCTTCTTCAATAAAGAATCTGGCTGATCATATTTTATGGTACAAAAGGGGGTTTAGTTTTGCTTTAAAGTGCAACTGAGCTCACCACTCCCCCCCTCCCTATACTCATTTGCTGGCATGGACATTGTCACCCAGTCTTTTTCTGTATTTAGGATCTTTAGCCATCTTGCTTGGCCAGGTCAGATTGGCATAACTTTCATGCATTTGCACAGGCGTTCACTCATCCTGGCACACAGGTATACCGGGATCGCACAATAAGCTGTGCATAGGCAGCTCAGTGTACATTACAAAGATTGCGATCTGACGAGAAGAAAAAAAGACAAGAAGGGTAGAGAACTTTTTATGTAAAGTAAAAATTGTGTTTGTTTGTTTAAAATGCAACGCCCTTTTTTTAAGAAAAAAAAGTGTGCAGCACCGCCCCTTTATTCTTAATCGCCTAGGCGATCTAGATTGAATGGGAGCGCAAAGCCTCCGGAGATACCTACGTCACATATCCCGGAAGGCTCGTGGGTGCTCCTTTCAGAGAGCATTTCAGAGGGAGTAATTTTGTGAAAAGGGAAAAAATTGCCGATCTCACACATGTGCAGTGAGATCGGCAAGTTTTTTTCCCCCGCTACATCACCCGATCTTGCGTCTGGGTTGGGTGATGTAGGAAGAAGAGGAGAAGTGGAGGCGCGCCGGCTCAGAGACGGATGCCGGGACAATGCAGGACCCGATGAAAGAAACCTCCGGACCGATCCACTGCTCTGTGGGATTGAAGGTAAGTGGATTTTTTTTTTTTTGTTTTCGGAATTTTTCAGTTTACTTCCTCTTTAAGGGAAAGAGATGCCGATCTCACGCATGCGCAGTGAGATCGGCTCTCTTTTTTTTCCCTCTTTACAGCAGCTACATCATCCAATCTCTTACCTGCGCAATGCGAGATCGGGTGATGTGCCAAGAAGACAAAAGTAATAAAGAAGATGGCGGCGCCCGGCGCTTCCAGAACTCCGGGAGAAGGAGGAATTCCAGGACAACGCGGGAAGGACCAGTGCCATCAAGGCATCTGCAGGATTAAAGGTAATTGTCATTTTTTTGTTTTCAGTTTAGTTCCGCTTCAAACATTGAATTATTTGCTTCCTTTAATTTCCCAGCTTAATCTGATCATGTGACCCCCTAATACCCCCCACTCGTACTCCTGTCTGTGTCCTCCTAACTTCCCTGCAGTTTATTTATACTTTTTATAAATGACCCAACGGTAACGTCATGTCCTCCTATGCAAATTGCAGCTTCATTTGCAAACCTATCAGCCCATTGTCTTCAACTTTCTTAGTTATTAAAACAACAAAAATCCAATGCAGAACACAACCCATAGCAAGAAAGGGTTTGTCGGGGTCTGTATAAAGTTTTTAGGGGTTTAACATGCTTTGATGAAATAATTGCATTTCAGAATTTATCTAGAAACCCAAATACCTTCCAGGTTTATTATTTTGCTCCATGAATGCCTTTTACCAGGGCGATTGTTTTCATAGTGCTGCATTGTGTACACACACCAAGTTCCAGAAATAGTTCTGCACTTTGCACACACCCATTGATGTAACTAAGTATTGTGTCAGTCTGGCTTCTGCATTTACACTGTGTAAGATCTAAATAATTATCCTCATCAGTTTGTTGTATGGAGATTCTAATAAGTTATTAGTTACTTTACTTACTTTGTATATATATTGTTGTACATTGTATACATTTACTCTGTGCAGTGTAATTCAATCAACCTAAATCCAGCATGTACAACAATGCAGATGGCAGGAGGTGTACAGGACATGGCTATCATCTTACAGGGCAGCCAGCCTCTCGGTGTTGGGCTTCATCCATGGAAGAATACCTTAGGAAACAAAAAAGCTCACCTGCAGTGTAAACTAATCTGTGTGTTTTCTTTGGCCCTTATTATTAATAAACAGCATTTGTATAGCACCAACATATTACGCAGAGCTGTACATTAAATAGGGGTTGTAAATGATAGATACAGACAGTGACACAGGAGGAGGAGAGGACCTTGCTCCAAAGAGCTTACAATCTAGGAGGTGGGGGAAGTAAAGCTACGTACACACGCGAGAATCTGTCGTGTGTACAGCCCGTGTCGTCCGTGGATCCGTCCTGGCAAATCCAGGGACAATGAACGACGAGCGATCCTAATGCAAGGAAAGGGGGAAAGCGCCCAGCAGGGTGCCGGTCGGTCGCTCTCCCCCTCCCCTCTCAATAGAGCAGAACAGTGCTGTATGTACAGTGAATTGTGAAAGATCCTTTCCAACTACAAGAATTACACAGGTGTACGCAGCTTAACACACAATAGCAGAGAAGATTTGTAGTGGTGGGAAGTAGTGACGGTTTCAAGAGTGCTTTTATAAATGAGCAGAAAGTAGGAGCAAGCTGAATAGGACTCCATTCCAGGGAGTCGGGGCAGCTCCAGAAAAGTCTTTGAGCTGTGTGTATCGTTAGTTGGTCATTGGAGGAACGAAGAGAGCGGCTGGGGGAGTGTTTTTCTATCAGGTCAGAAAGGTAAGTGGGACAATAACTGTGGAGGGATTTGAAGGCAAAGCTTGAATTTGATTCAAGCAGGAAGCTGTGTTGCTAGAGGAAATACAAGAAAGACTGGATTAGATATCAGATTAGCTGAAAACATCAAACATCAGTTAAATCTAGGCATTCTTGATTAGTTATTTGCCTGAGTATTGAACTTTAATGCTTGTACCTTTTAACTGAAAAGGGGGGGGGGATCGTCCGGTGATTGACGGTAGCATACTTTTTTATTGTACAGGTTATACTATTAACTAGGCAGGTTATAGGATGTGTATCTCTATACCCCCTATGTGGCTACTGCTGCCTTTCTATCTGCTTAAACCAGTCTGGCTGTTCTCCTCCGGCATCAATAAGGCATTTTCACCTAGGGCCCTGCTGCTCAATGGCCTTTTTCAGGCCATTCTCTGTAAACACCTAGAGATGGTGATAATGAAAATCCCAGCAGATTAGCAATTTCTGGAATACTCAAACCAGCACATCTAATACAAATAAATATGCAACATTCTTGACAATTGTTATTATTATATTATTATTAATAAACAGGATTTTTTTATAGCACCAACATTTTAAGCAGAGCTGTACATTAAATAGGGGTTGTAAATGACAGACAGATACAGACAGTGATACAGGAGGAGGAGAGGACCCTGCCCCGAAGAGCTTACAATCTGGCAGGTGGGGGAAGTAACACACAATAAGAGGGGAGATATGGATTGGTGGGAAGTAGTGACGGTTTTAAAAGACAAAAGAAGGCAGGTAAGCAAGTCTGAAAAGATGGGTTTTGATGGCTAGTGAAGTATTTTTTTACCAGGTCAGAAATGTAAATGGGACAATACCTGTCTAGGGATTTGAAGGCAAAGCACAGGAGCTTGAATTTGATTCTGAGGTGAAATGGAAACCAATGAAGAGAACTACAAAGAGATGCAGCAGAAGAGGAGTGGAGGGAAGGATGGATGAGTCTGGCTGCAGCATTCATAATAGATTGTAGAGGAGAGAGTCGGGTTAGTTGAATACCACAATGTCTAAATGCCATAAGTTGGGTGGCATGTGGCAAGCAGTAAAACTGGTGTACCTAATAAAGTGTCCATTGAGTGTATGGAACTATGTATAGTTGGCTAAAATACTTGAAATTATATACATAATATATTTTTGTTGTGTTTTTTTCAGAATCCAGATATCAACATCACAGACAATGTCCTTCATTTCAAAGGTAAATTCCAGTTGTTCACACAATTTCATTTTGTCGTTGTCTTCCTTTTGGTGAAAGAAGTGAATAATCCTTTAAGTACAATAGTAAACAAGTCGAGAGTAGCACTAGGATCTGTACTTGGCAATCGCCTCATAAATAAACATTTAGATCTTGAAGGACTCTTCAGTTTCTCCCTCTAAGTGACCACTTATTAGCAGATCTCTCATCAGGAAATAAAATGGAAAGTTGGCCCATCATGGCATTGCCTTCCAGGGATTAGCCCGGCTCCAGTGATGTTATGTTTTTTCTTTGCCAACCTTTCTCATTAAAGTGGATCCTTATAAATTTGCAATACAGTTCTGACAACATACAACAGTTGATAATGCTTTTCTTATCACTTTCTATTTTTCATTATTAGAAAGCAATTTTTATTGCTTTTATATAAAGTAAAAATATTATTCTTTCTTTTTTTTACTGCAACACCCTTTTTTCAAAAATAAAACGGTGAAGCCCCTCCACCCTTTCTGTCTTGATCACCGCAGCGATCAAGACTGAATGGAAGCGCAAGAGGCTCCTGGCTGCTCCTTCTACGCATGCCCATTTTCGGGCATGTGCAAAAAAGGCATTTTCATCTCCCTTATGGAAAGAGATCCATAAGGGAGATCAAAGAGGAATACTGCACACCGGGAGGAAGGAGAATTCCAGGACAGCGCAGGCCCTGATCGGCGACATCTCCAGCACGATTAAGGGATCTGTGGAATAAAAGGTAAGTCTGATTTTGTTTTTTTCAGTATAGTTCTTTTTTAAGGTAAAGGGTAGCTCGGTTTTGTAAAATTAGCATGTACATTGTAATAAACCATATCTTATTATTACACAAGTCATTTTGTAATTTATGGGTATTAAGATTATATTCCATTTCAATTTGTAGCCACTGTAATCTTTATAAAAAAATGTTTAAAAATTAAATCCTATATGGTAACCCGAAGGCTCATGTGGTGCACAGAAAGCCCCAGAAATGCTATTTTCTGTTGTGTGATTGGCTCACTGATTTTGCCAGACGTCTGCAATGGGATGCAAACTAAAAATGTATTTATTCCCTGGAAGCTGTTATTTTGGTTGTGGTGAGATACTTTGTAAAGATAAATCACTTATTCATTAGAACAGTGAGATCGCACCAACTGATAATACTGTGTTTTTTTAGATTAGTCAATAGGAGGTGTGGTTTGGGTGTGGGTTTGCAGATTCACAATTTATGTATTGTGTGTGTGTTTATTTATATGCACTTTTTGTTTTTTTTATCCCTCAAGCCCTGGGACATGGTGCTAAGGGAGTTAACACGTACGAGTTTTCCTTGGAATTCCTAGAGCCTGTAAAAGCTAAGGTATGTTTCTGTCTTCTGTTAAGCAGGCTATTAAAGTGTCCCCTATGTCTGGCTCATGAATATTGTATCGTTTTGTTTATGCATGGATAACTGGACAGGTGGTGCAGCGATCCACACAGAGACATGTTAACCTCACCCTGAAAAAGAGTGAAAATCAATGGTGGCCACGCTTGACAAAGCAGGAACGTAAACCTCTTTTCCTGGCTCCAGACTTCGACCGCTGGCTGGACGAGTCCGACGCAGAGATGGAGCTACGGGAGAAGGTAATGCAAATCAGTCTTTTTTTTTATTTGAATTTTAATTCAGTAACCAAGTAAGCATACAGGAAAGACATCTAAAACATAAACTACAAACAAGTTAATGATAACAATAAATGAAATAAACAGTTCATCATAACAATATGCCGCAGATAGGCATTAAAGTCTCTCATTTATGCAAACATCGGCCAATGCAAATCATTCTAATTCTACTGTGTATATTTTTGCATAGAATGTAACGATTATATGGCTCTGCTAAAAAAAGAAAATCTGCAATCAGGCAGGTTCATTATTGCAGCAGGTGCAGGTGATGTTCAGCAGGAAATCTGTAATTCATGTCTGTCTAAAGTTGGATTTTTTTTTTTTTTGGAAAAGGTCCATTTTAATGAGATATCTAAGGTCACTTTTTTTGTAAAAGTTTTTACTGTTCCTGCTACCAGCTCTTATACAAAGTACTTTTTTCCCATGTAATTGTTTCGTGTCATTCTAGGAAGAAGAAAGGATAACAAAAATAAAGACGGAGTCCAGAGTCCGGGAAGATCGTAAGTTTTAAATAAGGGAGTAGCAGAAATACAAAAAATAAATTATTTGCATTCTGCTAAGGTTTTATACTGACTGGAGATGATAATGGTCCTAACTGATGGTCAGATAAGGTGATAATGCTTGTGTCTAAGGCTACAAACATGTCAGATGATTCTTGTCCGATAATCGCCTCAGGGCTGATATCGGATGAGAATCTGGAGTGTGTACAGTGCTCATCATTGGTCCTGGCGTATCGACGAACAATCGTAATACAAATGAAGATGAGGGTGTGCAGCAGGGTGCCGATTCGTTCTCCCCCTCCCCTCCCCATAGAGCAGTACTGTATGTGCAGTGCTTTTTCATGCATTTTGCAGTCTTTTGTCCTTGGAAAGGATCGTGAAAGATCCTTTCTAATGACAATTATTGCACGTGTGTATGCAGCCTAAGGCTATGTACACAATTCAGATGATTCTCAGCTGATACAAGCTGTCAGGCTCCTCTTGGATGACAATCTGACAAGTACAGAGGTCATCCAACATCATTTATGGATCTGTTCTGGTGGATCCATGAACAACCACAATGGAAGTGAAGGGAGGAGAACGCAGCGGGGTGCCACTGGCTCAGTCTCCTCACACCTCTCCATAGAACAGAATGGCGCTGTATGTACAGCACTTGTTCAATCTTCTTTCAGCTGTTGCTGTGAAAGATTGTTTGCAATGACCATAATTGAGCATTTGTAGTCTAAGGGTTCCCTTAAACTCTCATCTGTAATATACATCTCCTATGGAAGGGAACGTTCACATGATATGACTGAGGTCCAAACATTTGCCAGGTATTGGCTGTGAAGGTACAAGGTCCTTCAGCACTGGAGGCAGAAAGGTCAAAGTTCACTCCACAACGGCTGTGAAGTTCTTCAGCAGTATAGGTTGCAGGTTCTATGCTTTTGTGACCATTACCTCTTCTGCTTCCCCTTGGCAGAACTGACAGGAAATTATAGGATCCCCTCTTATAGCGACACAAACAAAAACACATTTTAGTAGAGCATAGCAGGGTTAGAACAGCTGCCCATGTTATTATAGCTCTTTGTTTTCCTGTCCCAGTAACAAGCACACTCCTTAGTTCTTCTATGGGCTATATACATTAAGAGAGAATACAGGATAATCTCCCCAGTATGATCAGACAAATAAAAACATAACGAAAATACAATCTCTTTAAAACATAACTCTAACTAAATATTAGGTCAGTGGCTGTACCTATATTTACCTATAGGCCAGGACTAAATTTAAATGTGATTCTAATGCCCTTTGCAAGGTGTCCATGTTCCTGGAAGGGGGTGCAGTCGGGTTTGGAGCTCGTCCTTGCTCTGCGTACTTGCCACCTGCACACCTAATGGCAAAGTTCCATTATTCTCGACATAACTTGCAAAGCCTCCATTTTAATCTTCCTACTCGTTTACCTTATCTGGGTTTAGTCACAAAAACTGTATGATTAAGCCCACCAAGGGTGAATTTTGTCAGGCTCAGGTCCTGTTGGTCCAATGTAGTAAAAAGGCTTTCCAGGAGAGAGAGCATAAGAACAAAGTTATCAGTATCTTTTATATATTTTGGAGAGTGAGACATTGACATTAGGAAATGGGCACAGTGACCATCCCATTTGCATTGTCTGTTGTGTGTTTAATTATATCCCCACCCCATAAGCCATCAACCACCCACAGGAACATTCTTGTAAAATCACCATCTAGTGCAAAGTTTGACCAAGTACACTGTTCATGAAGGTTGTAACTGGGCTCACTACCTACCACCACCTTTGTGCATGATCCAGCACAGATCCACGTATCAGATCTATATGTGTCTCAAAGAAATGGCAAGTTTACTGAATCTACAGTATGCATATATTTCTTTATTTTAAATCACTTTCTTCTTTTTGTCTTCATGACAGCTTTCCTGTATCTGAAACGCGGGTATTTGTTCATGTATAATCTTGTGCAGTTCCTGGGCTTTTCCTGGATTTTCGTCAATATGACTGTTCGACTTTTTATTTTAGGAAAAGGTAAGCTGGCTCAATTTCTCTTTAATCTCGTAATATGGATTATTATTATGATATATAGAGCCAACATATTACACAGCCCAATACATTAAATAGGGGTTGCATATGACAGATCGGTCCAGACAGTGACACAAAGGAGGAGAGGACCCTGCCCTGAAAAGCTTACAATCTAAGAAAAATTTAATAAAGTAGTCAAAGATCTCAGGAATGGTAAATGTAATGCTCACATAAATGCAAAATAATCTTGTATGTCCCCCACGCCCCCTACCCTTAAGAATAACCTTAACATAAGCGTATCAAGAAGAATCTAAATACATTTATTCAATCAAATTAATTTTATTCAATATAAACCCCCATGGTAGCACTTAAGATCATAATGATTAAACCCCCCCACTCATATATATGTGGATACATCTAGAGGACTGTACACAAAAGATTAGGTTTAGGTCGAGGGGTACTGTTATTTACGAAGAAACTTTAGAAATTCTGCACCTTTGATTTTGCGTCAAAAGTTTGGGTAAGGCTCATTTCTGTTCAGCAATCCCTATAAAGACGATGTTTGGTGGTTGAGTTTTGAGTTGAGGAAATAAGTGATTTGCACTGACCTCAGCCCTACTGAACACCACCGAAAACACACACTTCCTCAGCAAGTTATAAACTGATTGTTTATAGGTGAGGTTACATGAGGTTGCTATGTATTTATTGGCTTATGTAATAAATAAAACAAACATTAAAGCCCTGGTGGCTTTAAAAGGTCAACCTAGGCTGTCAAGTTCCACTGCCTTTCTTCTGCCTATTCCTTTAGTTGTATCCTTGGTACTTCAGCCTCTTAATGCCAAAATTACTACATAAGTGAAGTGAATGTACACTTTTTTACCAAGTGTACTTTACTTGCTCTACTTTAATAAATCCACCACCATGTTTGTTTTGTAAAGGATGACAGGGAAAGGTGTTCTGTGTCCTAAATACTTCTAGGGTGACATTGGTGCACCACAGATACTGTGCAGCATTCTAAACTTTGGAAGAAGTGTGTTACTGGCAGAATCACCAGGTGGGAAAAAAAAAACAATACAACCACCACATCTAAGGTCCGGTAAGCTTCTCTACATTGTGGTAACACACAAATATGAACAGGCTGGTAGATACAGACATTAATTTATCATCTGCTATGGCGTCTTTTGCTATGAAGTTTGTCATTCAGTTTTAGCTCTGTGCTCACAACCAATAACTTCTATTTTGTTTCTCTGCAGACTCCTTCTATGACACATTTCACACAATGTCTGATATGATGTATTTCTGCCAGACCTTAGCTGTTTTGGAGATTGTAAATCCTTTAATAGGATTGGTGAAAACAGGAGTCGTGCCAGCAGTGATTCAGGTATTATTAAACTAAGCGGTGATATGAGTAGCCACTGGACTATTAGCTTTGCAAATACACTAAATGCTTTAATGTCTTCATGTTCTGTTTATTCTACACAGCAATATGCTGTGACTTCAAATTGCATTTTAAGTCTATTTTTCCTTCTGGATACTTGATTATTTGAAACATACACATTTTTTACAGCATATCTAGCAATTAATTTCAGCCACTGCAAACAAATAGGAAAAAAAAACAACTTTCTTAGTAACATTAAAGTGGACCTAAAGTAGTGTAATGAATATTTGAAATGTATGTGAATGTAAAGTGTGTGTGAAAGGCTCAGCAGATTATCTGCAATGTGTGTGATAACAATCAGGAAGTTATGAAATCATTTCCTGAGTTTGATCAGTGATCAGGCTGACCACAAAGCTCATATAAAGTATCAAAGCACTTAAACGAGAACTTTAAATTTACCTTTATTGATGAAAAGCCTTCAATACCTCCACAAACAGAGCTCAGCATGTCCCACGCTGTCCCGGCTTCCCTCTCCTCTCCAGTGCTCGCTGTTGTGCCCAGTGCCACCATCTTATTCAGTGCTTAACCCAGAAATTTTTTTAAGCCGGGTGGGAAGAAATTGTAGACAGGTGGAAGCCCATGAATTGTGACCCAGCTCTTCAGTAACTACCCAAAAACAGCTGGGTGGTTGCTGAAAAGTGCCGGGTGGTGCACCCAGCTAAAATGGGCTGGGGAGAACACTGTTATTTCTTCTGGGTTCTTCTTCATCATCTGAACTCAAACTCAAGCAGGCGTGAGATCAATTAATGTTTCTTCCTGTAAATGTTAAAAAAGAAAGAAAGAAAGTGCTGATCTCGGACATGTGTGAGATCAAGCACTTTTTTTCTATTTTCTATTTTAGGAAAACCCCTGATGACACATAGTCGATCTCTGAGTGGACCACAGTATCCCAGGAGGCTGAGGGTTTACCTTTCAACTTTCCACTGCCACAAAGTTTTTACTATAGCAAAGATGAAAAAGGAAGGGAACCTCCCCCAAAAAATTAAAAAGTATTTAAATATTGACCTAGTTGGATTGGATTTTTGCATCACCATATTCTCTGTTATGCTCTCTTTTGTAATATAATATTGTTGTATTGTATAACAAAAGAAAACCCAATAATAACACTTGAAATAAAAAGTATAAAAAAAAACAAAAAAAAACAAACAAAAAAAAAAACCATTTTTTTCTATTAAATAAAAGGGATAGCCACCCTTATACAGTGTTCTCCCCAGCCCCTTTTAGCTGGGCGCACCACCCAGAACTTTTCAGTAACCACCCGGCTGATTTTGGGGTGGTTACAAAAAAGCTGGGTCTTAATACAGGGGCTGCCACCCACCTACAATTTACATAATTCAGAAGAGGGATTCCCCTTCTTCTTGCTCAGACTCTGGCAGAGCCTCTGTTGAGAGTTTATATCATAGAGAGAAAGACTGAAAGCAAACAGCTCACTCCATAAAAAAGTCCATATTGAATCTATTGTTACATGTGCATCCTTAATTTATTTTTAAAGACTTTAAATACAAAAAGGAAAATCCTAAAACATCAAAATGGACCAAAATCTCTCCACCTGAAATTCTGAGCAGTGGAAGATTATTTCTAGCTAATTGCTGCAGTTTGAACCCTGAATTTGACCCATTATTTTGAAAGAAAAATCCCTGTTTTAAATTACGAATGCCAAGGTCACTGTGTACTCGCAGTGCAGTTTTTCTATTTATCTCAGCTTTGATCAAAGTCCAAATTTCACCACATTAGGAAAGGTGGGAATGAACAAATAATAAAGTTTATGTCAATATTGTATTTTTTTGCAGAGTTCTGATTGGTAAGTGAGCATACAATGTACTTTCTATGATCTCTAATGAACAATAGAATAATTGCCTGGATGTTTGGCTTTAATTACAATACAAATATGATCATTTGTTTTACTCCCATAGGCTTTAGGAAGAAATTTTATACTTTTTATCATCCTTGGACAAATTGATGACATGCAGAGCAAAAGCGTTGTCTTCTTTATATTCTACCTGTGGAGCACTATTGAAGTTTTTAGGTAAGTCTTTGGCTCTAGATATGAAGCTGCAGGCACTGTGGAGCAATTCAGGACTTTGATTATGAACTTTAAGGGCAAATCCTTCAAATAATTATCTCAGTGACTCCGCTCTTCACCTAGCAGTGACTTTTAGCATTCAAAACAATTGTTTTAAATCCAGAGCAGGTGCTCTGGGAGAGAAGAGAGGGTGAGCCACTGAGAAAAACAACTTAAAAGATTTCAGTTCTTTTGTTGTAAAATTTAAGGATGGATTTCTCCACTGTAAATGCAATTACAGGGGTAAATTGGCACTTGTTTTTGAAGTTCATTGAAATCATTTACACAGTAAGTAAATTCTTTAATGTCCTTAGCTTGGGCAAACGGATAAGCTGTACCATTTTTTTTCACCAGGTACCCATTCTACATGCTGGCTTGCATAGATATGGAATGGAAGCTTCTTACGTGGCTCAGGTACACAATCTGGATCCCAATGTACCCACTAGGAGCATTTTCAGAAGGTAAAAGTCAAGTGGCATTAGAAAAAAAGACTTTCCAGAATCCAAGCTTATAATGCTCATTTTTGGTCAATTTAATTAATTTGGTAAAAATTGGGGATGGCTTTTAGTTCTTAGAAAGGTCTTCCATGGTATCTGCTTGTTGAAAAGCTTCCATAGGCATAACCACCTGCCTGAAGCATTGGAGTTCAAAGTGGGACTTTAGTTCCTTTAAATGTTACTAAGAAAGTTTTTTGTTTTTTTTTCTATTTTTTTGCCGTGGCTGAAAATAATTGCTAGATATGCTGTCAAAAAATGTTAACTTTATTTTTTCTCCTTCTAGCTGTAGCGGTCGTCCTTTCAATGCCCATATTCAATGAGACTGGCAAATACAGCCTGCAGCTTCCATCGCCCCTGAATGTGACGATTAGCTTCTCAGTCTTTCTTTCCATTTACTTGGTACTGGTAATTTGGGGTAAGTTTATTTCTACATTTTTTTTTTAATTTGTATCTACAAACCTGCACTAGGCTGATGGTAAACGGGTTATGCTATGATACTTTCCTTGTGTGACAAGTGACGTATTATGGAGGTCCCCAACCCCCGGACCTTCTAAAAGGTGGGCCGTGGCTCTGACCTGTGAACCCACCAGGATGTTCAGAAGGCGCACCAGAGCAGGGGACCATGTCTCCCGGAGACATCGCAGGCTCAGGGCAAATTGTGTCTCTGGCTCAGACCTGCGATGGGGAGAGTAGGCGGGTTATAGCATCATGACATCACTCTGGGGGAAGTTTCTTCCTCTTTAAGTGACAGAAGGCTCCCGATGTATGTTGTCCAGAGTTGTGCATTTAGTGGTCCACGAGCTCCAAAAGGTTGGGAACCACTGATGTATTAGAGCTAACATAACACCTGGGTGTATACACTATGGCAATGGGGGGGATAAGGACTCAGATCAGGCAAGCTTACAATCCTAGAAGTAGGGGAACAATATGCACGAGGTAATGGTTGAAGAAGTCCTATGTAGGTCATGGGAGGAGCAGAGAAGGCAATATTAAAGTGTATTGATGTAATCTGATGAAAATGTAAGTAAAACGGGAACAGCAGAGTAACTTGAATTTGATTCGGATTAAATAGAAGCCAATGGGAAGATTTGCAGAGAGAAGAAACAGCATAATGAGAATATTTATGATGGGTTGTGGAGGCCATTGTCTAGTAAGGGGATTACAACCGAAAGACATTTAATTTCAATAGTCAAGGCTAGAAATTATACAAATAATATATTTTATAATATAAATAATATAAATAGCATGTACAATAGATTGGTGGTTTTTCTCTATTAATAAAATTAGGCTTTACTAATAATAGTATAAATACTACATACACAAGAGGCAATGCTATCATGTAGCCTAACTTCTGGCACAGTTTTAACTTTTTTAAACTGTGTTTCTGTAATTCAGTGATCCTAAAGCCAACTTTAGTTTCTCTTTCCTTTTTTTTCCTGTGACAGGTCTCCTCATCAATTTCCGTCACTTATATAAGCAAAGGTGCAGGCGTCTGGGAAGGCGGAAAAGAAAGATGGCTTAATATTTAAACTTTTTCTAACGGGTGGGAGAAGGTTTGGTTTCATTCTGCATTTTTTTGGTGTTATTTTTATGTACATTGTTCAGTCTTTTTCACTTCGTAGTCAGGGGACCACAATATCAATGGGCATTCCAACAGTGCTGGAGAGTTAAAAGGTAAAAAATGAGTGTAATGTGAAAAATGTGAATTTACATTTAAAAATCATTATCGAAGCCCTTCCAGTGACTGTTGACCTGCAAAACTTTGTGCCCTGAAGTAACCGTGCACCTGATGGAATGTATAATACCTAAAACACCAGAGGAGAAAATTATAAATCCACCACATTGTTTCACGTATATGTTGGATTTTGTTCATCCCTTCTTTAGCATGGACACAAATTGTATAAAGATCTAAGTATATTTATCAGCAGGTTCTGACAATGTATATTATTACTCACATTGTTATATACATTTTTGGGTAGTATTGTATTAATTCTGACTTGAACTACAAATGTCATAGAGCTGATCTCCAAATAATATTCCTGTCCACTGCCAATAAATCTGGTGCTTTGCTCCAAGCTGTCACCTGTGTGTTGTTAGTAGGGTAAAAAAAAAATTAAAATTATTGAATTGGTGTATAATTTAAGGAGTGTGCAATGGTATTAAATGTGAGAGTTATATATTTTAAACATATGGCATGTACAATTTCTTTAAGGTTAGGTAACATACATATGGGGAACAGATTATACATACCGCAGTTGTGTTATCACACTAGTGCAAGCTTCTGGTACACTGGCATATGTGGGCTCTGTTTAGGTCTACATAAAGCCTTGTTCACCGGCTGCTTAATAATGTTTAAAATGCATTTCATAATATATGAAAACTGGTTTAAACCAACTCTAAATAAAAGATGTACTTAGGAAGAAAGACATAGCTCAAGTACAAAAAAAGTTATTTTGGTTTGTGACAAAAATACTTATTATATACAGTACATTGACCCTATGTATAAGACCTTCTAGTAAATAGAATATTTACAATATACCAGGTATGTTACAAATGTAAATTTCAATGCACAAAGGGGTACAGTACAAACGTTCATCATTCCTTTTACAATAATACCAAGCTTTGTTATACAAGATTCGTAATGATTGTGTCCTAGTTTACAAACATTTCTGCCCTGTGTCTTTAGCTTCCAAACTGTTTCTAAATTCTTTCATTAAAAAAAAATATTGGGTCAAGATTTATATATTATAGGTGGCAAGTGTTTTTTTTTTGCATTTATATAGTGCCAACATATTATGCAGCGCTTAATAAAAGTCCATAGTCATATCACTAGCTGTCCCTCAAAGGGACTCACAATCTAATAACTCGACTATGTCATATGTCATCACAGTCTAAGGACAAATTTTAGGGAAAGCTAATTAACCTAACCATGTTTTTTGGGATATGGAGGAAACCCATGCAAACACAAAGAGACCATACAAACTCCTTGCAGACAGTGATCTGACCCAAATTGAATGAACCTGTGACTTGATAGTGGACAAATTATAATAGCTAGACTGGGTCAGAGCATCTCCAAAACAGCAGGTCATTCTGGGGTGTCCTGATATGCAGTGCATAGTACCAAGGACAATTGGTCATCAGGCTAGATCAGTGATTCTGAACCAGGGTTAGGTGTTCTTTGAGCAATGTGCAATTTGTGCCTCTCAGGTCTGTTTAAGTGATTCCAGTCATTTGCAAGTATGGCATTCTTCCCACAGACCACCACACTAATACACTGAGTTTTGGATATAGTAGTTAGGGCGATGGGCAATGTTAGTGGCACAATTGCTGCTTGTACCACTGACCAAAAACAGATGCCCTGCTTTGTGGTACAGCGCTTTTCGGACAAATAAAATAAAAGGTCAAATTTAAAAATAAACCAACAGATAGTTAACATTATTCCTATTTCTAATAATTTTTGCTGGTACCCACTGTCCATAACCTCTACACTCTGTTTGCAACTGCTCCCACACCTAGTAATCTGAGTCAGGAGGACAGCCAGATCTCTGTTGTTCTTGGAAGTATATGTGCTTTTATGGCCATCCTAAGTCAGACTACTAATAAATTATTCTTAGGTACGTATTCAACTAAAAGTAAGAATGCACAAAGTTACCAGTTATTGCTCCAAGGATAATTCTAGAAGTCAACCTTTGGTTTTCAAAGTTAAATGTCTGGAAATGTTAGGTTGTTCCCACTTGGGAGAATAGAAAACTAGTGGCAGAATTCAGTCTATACAGCATTTGCACCGTATGCACCTGTGATGTGCATTGGAAGTAAAAGAAGGTTCATTACATAGCAAAATTACTGACAAGCCACTGACTACTCAGTCTTCAACATGGTAATGTCATTGCTCAGAGATGAATTATCAATCATTCTGCTACACCTAAATATGCTGTCTCTTGCAGCAATCCCCCACGTACCCACAGCAGCTTAACACTGCCACAACATCAGTACCTGCCTGAAGATTCTCTTTCTGTCTAGGATGATGTTTGACACTAGCAAATTATTGTTTACTGGTCAAAGACACATTTTAAACACTCTGCAATGCAAGTATTTTGGACTCTTGCACATTCTTACCACTTGTAGAGTGCAATTCTTGTAAAAAAAAATAAAAAAAAAAAAAAATACAAAACAATGTTCCATACAGTCTCAGTTTTCATAAATATCCAATAGTAGTAGCTCGGGTGTCCTCCCTATGGAAAATAGCTGAAGACATGTGTAAGGTTTTCTGGAGTCATATACAATATCTCTATCAGTAAATCATATACTGTTCATCCACATATTAGTCAGCATTGGGCTGTGTTGTCAGAGAAATTAGGTCCTCACTGCTTGCCCATATCCAGAGAATTATTTTGTTGCAGGTTCCTCATGTTTGAAGTGGTTTACCCACCCAGATACATTTTCTTGCTGGAAAGTCAAGCGGTTCTGCAAGGTGAAAGAAAAAGGCACGATGGGAACACAATGACATTAGGCTCTTCATATTCTCTCTGAGCCACGGCCAGAAAAGTCGGTCTGCAGAGGCACAATGTTGTGGTCATAAGCTGAATGCTCAGAGCTTCCAGTGCTGGCCAGTTTAAGTTGAGCTGCAGCATGAGAGAGCTGGAAGGCAGCATCTGGATGAGCGTTGTCAGGAAGCAGAGTACATTCCCTCTCCAGCATATCAGACACCCCTTTTAAAAGATCCAGGAACCCAAATGCAAGTGCTGCCTTTCTAAGACGATTCAACTCCTGGTGGGGGGGCAAACAAGACATCATGAGACACAATATAAACACATAAATTAGCTTTAGATAAACAAAGTAAGTACAAGCACTTTACTACCATATGATATGCCTGTTTTTTGTATTTAAACAAATCAATTATTTATTACACATTTACAGTTTCTTCTACCAAAAAAAAAATTTCAATGGACATAGTAGTAAAAGCCTGCTAATATACATTAAGCTTCACGACTATAACAAATAGGTGGTCAGTGTGCAATGTACTAATAATGTTTCACCTTTCAAGTGACAACTAAAAATATATGGAAGTGTATTATACACAGGATGTGCTGCTCTACTATTTGTAGTTATAGAACATTTTTACCTACTGCTGACATGGATTAGGATGCATTAGGTTAGCAGTATATCAACTTTAATAGGTTGGCAGTAATCGATATGTACACACAAGCACATATTGGCCATGGACCTGTCAAGTGGAGCTCTTATCCTTACCACATATTTTATTTCTGCTTGGTCAGTGAGTGAAAGCACTATTAAAAATATGTTAATGAAACAACAGAATTCTGCTGTGATTTAAACACTATTAGGGCAACCTGAACATCCCACCTAAATATATATTTTGGACATCTCATTTCAAAATAATGATCATTTATATGGCGTAAAGCCAACAATCCCCCTTCCTCCACTCTGCACCTTTAACAGTCTTTACTATTGTGAGAAGGCATGCCACAAGATTCGGATATCTATGGGAATTTGCACTAATTTAGCCAAAATTGAAATTGTGAGATCAGCTATACCGATGCTGGTGATAAGACGTGGCTTGTGTTCTAATTTATCTCAAAAGTTATTCATTAGGGAAAGTTCATTAGAGTCCATGGTCTGTGCAGGTTGCTTAAGTCCCTCCACACCAAACCTGTCAGTCTATATTTTTATTGGAATGGCTTTGTGCACGGTCAAGCTGGAACAGAGCCTTTCCCAAAACAGTATGGAAGCACATAATGCTCTAAAATGTGCTTTGTTTGTTGTATCATCGACAATATTCCTTATTACCTGCATTGTAACCTTTGGAGTCATTTCCATATTCTTTTGTGAATACAGTGGGTCATACCAACACTCAGCTATAGCTTGGTATACCACCTGTAGAAAGTGTACCGAAAGCAGGCACAACAGTGAAAATGTTCCCGCATAACTTAAGTACTGCAGTATACAATGGGAAATAGCAAGACAGCCAAGCAATACTTGATCAAAAGTAAATTTCTTACTTTATTTAAAACATTTTATGGGGGGGAAAATACATTAAAATGTTATTTGGATCAAGATATAATGTCAGTAAATAATGTGATGTAAACATCCCAGCTTCCTAAACTCAAGATATGTGCAGAGGATACAAAGTTGGAGAGCAACTAGAATACCAGAGACTAGCACAATGGCACTTATAGTCTCTTGCTCTTATATTCTCTATGCAGTATCCAAATTATACAAATGATTCATAGAGTTTTAATTTTACCTTAACATAAAGAACTTAAAATATTGTGAATGGCATCTTACTTTGTAGAAAGTTTGTGTTTTCTCTGGAAGTTTCCTGGCATTCCTCAAAATTTTCTGTACATCTGTCTGTAAAACAAAAAAGGAAAACCTGATATTATACTAAATGCTAGGCAGAAAACCTAAAAACTAAAAAAGATGATAACGTTAGGTTTCTATGCTGCACAATATTTGAGAAATAACATGCTGTAAGGAAAGAAAATAAATACTTTATGGTGGGCGGTATGGTAAATATTCTATTAAAGGACTGCAGTCGGCACCACCAACACTTTCGGGTGTGTTTGATACCTGGTCCCCTGCCATGCACTGCGATTCTTAACACTGGTTTCCGCATCACTGTGTTTGCTAAGAACATAACATCAACATTACCTGCAGCCCACTGGGTTTAATCCATACGGTTACATTTTGTGCATAGCTTCTCTTTGACTTAGGTTGCAGAGGGAAAGGGCTCTTGTTATCTTCTTCACCATATGGATTTTCACTGGCATCTGGAAAAAAAAAATGTGTATTCTAAATATTTCTCTCATTCACTGAACATTTAAGTGTTAAAGGAAACCAGTTGCTATGCCCCACATGGGCAGAATACAATTTTACTTTAAACACAGAAGTATGCAGACATTCATACTTGACTTTCATTTTCTTCCACTCATAGAAAACTGTGTAAGCTACAAGTTGGATTTATTATCGCTTGTACAGAGCTTTAGACCTCTCTGACAATACAATTTGGAACAGCACAGTCACTTGGAATGAATCTTAATTTCTTGGTGCTTCTGCAGGTGGAGAAGCATATTTCAACATGCGTTCAACAAAGTCAAGTGGGAGTGGAGGAACAATAAGCAGTTTGACATGGCATTAGAGCAAACCTGCTGCTATGCCCAGAACGCACCTTTGCTCCAAGTTTGGCAAATCTCTATTTCACATGGGAAGGCACAACAGCATAAATGTTTTTTAGACCAATAACTAAATCTGATGAAATGGAAACATTCAATTTTTGAGGTCAGTATATAAGAAACAAAATACATATTAACACATACATTAACTGTTCCACAGTCTCAAAACTTCTTGGCACCTGAGAAACTAATGCTATCATTTCAATTATACCGGATATTGGCCCAAGCTGTGAGATCTTCCCCAACCAGGGTAAGGGTTCTGTTCCAAGCTCAAACAAAGACATCATCAGATTTGATTTCTTCTTACTATCAGCTTGTGAGTACAGCATACCATACCAGTCATTTCTACAGAGAAAAAGGGGAAGAAAAGAGGTGACTATTACAATTAAACAGCTCACAGTTGTACTTTACACATATACATACATACACTCACACTGATCAGCTAAGATATTAAAACCACTGATAGGTGAAGTGAACAACAGTGATCATCGGATTCCAATGTTAAGGGGTGGGATACATTAGGCAGCAAGGATCAGTCAGTTCTTAAAGATGTGATGCAGGGATTTTCTGATACACAAAAGATTAGTACCTACCAAAAGAGGTAGAAGGAGCAACACTGGAAGAACCGGAGACAGGGTCATTAGTGCACAAGGCTTAAGAGTGTGCCTGGGGTGGAACTAGCTTATCTGGTTTGATGCCAAAGAAAAACTAGTTTATTACACACACAGTGCATTGCAGCTTGCTCTGTATGGGGTTGCCAACATGCAGACCAGTCAGAGTGCCCATGCTGACCCCTGAAAGAATGGAAGAAGGCAGCCACATGAATCAAACATTTTCCTTTAGATTATGTGAATGGCTGGGTGCATGTACTTTGCTCACATGTGGAAGAAATGTTAACAGGATCCAAGAGATAAAATGGGTCAGAACTATCATGGCAGCATAAGGGGACCTTGCACAATATACAGCTGTTGATTTTAATGTTTTGGCTGATCACTGGATGTATAGATACACACAAGCACATTTACTTACCCCAACTGAACTAAGGCCACCATACCCTCTACCTTCAAGCTACCATGCAGCAGGACACAGAAATTTGGGATTTTTCCCGCTATCTGGTTGGCAGAATTTTCATCCTCTATTTCATCTGTGAGTCCAGCACCAATATCATCACCCTCTATAAATAAATAAATAAAAAAATAGTGGATACTTACAGCCTATGCTTATGTAAGCTTAAGCAAGTGCTAAATGCTTAAGTAAATGCTTACCTTTATTTAGAGCAATAGGTAGGACCAGGTGACGGGAAAGGACAGGAGGACTGGAAATGTCTGCGATGTCAATGAATCCAACAATTTCCAGTTCTAGAATATAACAGCAGCAAATAAAAGAATCAGCAAAAAATAATTATGTAAATGTACTTTAATGGACCTTTTATGCATGTATAGACTCCAGAAGAACCCATTGTGCCAGTGGGGGGAGAGGGGAATTGTTGCCATATGGGAACACAGTGGAATTTTGTGTTTATATGAAAAATTCCTCGACAGCCAATGGTAACTGCAAGCAAACACTTATAGCAGTAAGGAAAATCTGAACACATGACTTCTTTATTGTCATTTAAGGGACAGAGGTTTCTGATACCCCTGGGTTATGCTACTTTCAGGAGGATTTGGATATTTGCAATCAAAACACTAAACAAGTCAGCATAGCTCTCCTTACTTCCACATAAACCTGTTTTTTTGTCCTACAAGGCTGGACGTTTAGTCAATACTTCACGTCTGGCTCATCCTATGCATGTGTGCGGTGGTGATGAGTACAAACTCCTCACTCCCTCACTGCACTCAAATGGGAGTAAAGCTGGATCTGACAGTGAAGAATATAAAGACAAGGTTGTGCAGCAATGTCACGGGGACAGGTAAATATAGGTTTTTAGAGGAAGTTGGGGGGATGGGGACAAGCATCAAAGCCCGATAACTTAAAGCCCTGTTATATATTAAACAGTGCTGATTTAAATTACTTTTAACTGTAAATTCTTTAGCAGTGCTTTACAATTCTATATGCATCTACCTGTGCTTATAGCTTTAGGAAGTGGATCAATCTCTTCATCTATGATAACAGTTTCAGGCCTAGGAAAGACCTGAACATCAGAAGACAGGTTTCCACACTTCAGCACAGCATGAAACGGGGTGTATGCCACATCAATAAGTTTCCTGTTGGAGAAAAATACCATTTTTATACAGATTAAATGTCACTT